>NW_027361711.1:21485000-21870000 GCF_039654945.1 Dendrobates tinctorius | reverse complement strand
TGTGCCCTGACCAGTTAAAAGAAAGAATGGAAGAACAAGATAACATCCAACCCATAGAAGAAGAAGCAAAGGTCAGCACTATACTTGGAGAATTCCCAGCAAATTGGACTAAAGTAAATGATGCAATAGTGGTGCCAGTGTTGACATTTCCCCAACTGGTAGTACAAGAAGAAGTGACTCAAGAGAACTCTGAGAATCAGGAAGTTCAGGTAGCAGATGACATACCAGCAGTGGAGCCAGAGAGTCCTCGCCCTGCCAGTGGTGAATCTGTTATACCCATGGTGAGTTCGCAGACAATCTAGTATCCCTGTGCTACGTAGAAACACCAGTATGGAAGCAAGTTCAACACCAGTAGTTAGCACCAGACAACCAGTGAGGTCCCCAATCACACCAGTGTTATGCAGGTCTACCCGTACTACACAAGGTATACCGCCCATCAGATATTGAGTGTAGATAAGTAAATGTAAATGTTGAAATTGTATGTACATATGTAACTGTTTTCAAGTTTGTGCCTACAGATAATCTGTAAGAGTTTCCTTTGAACTTTCCAGCTTTGTTTTTATGGACATTGGACCACAGGACTTGCGTGGTCACTAACCTTGTAAATAGTTCACCATTTGCCCAGGAATGGACCATGGACATTGATGCTTGTACTTGCCATCATAGGACTGTTTTCGGAGCTTTTGTTTTTTGTAAATTTTTCATTTTCAAAATCTTGTAACCTCCATAATTGTTTATTTGTCATTTGTAATATGTTATTCATGTTTTTCATCAGCCCAAGAGTGCTGACTTGCACTAGGGGGGAATGTGGTGCCCCAGGAGTATGGCCGCCACAATGGCATTGCCTTCCTCCAGGGAGGGTGATTTCATGCTTGGAAGCAAGGAAGGGTCTCTCTAGCAGTTAATCATTTACATGCAACACAGTTCCCACTCCAGGCCAGCAGAGGGAGCTCTGAACCAGGATTGGGGGAGGAGCGCACTCTGAGGGCCAGGAGGGGAAATAGTTAGTTAGTGTCAGGAGAGCAACGTGTGTAAACGCGTGGAGAGAAGCTGGAGGTTGAGCTGAGGATAGAGAGCTCCCTCCCAGTGAGAGCTTTTAATCTGGAGCCTGGTCTCCACGGTTGTATGGATAGTGAAGGACCTGCAATAGAAACCAGAGGAGTAGGAAGCTGTAAATGCTCTATTCCCACCTAAGACTCGGAGGCACAACAGCAACTGGTGAGCCAAGAGAGATAGAGGGCCGCAGCTGTCTGCCATACGAGGTAGTTCTAAGAGAAGATAAGAAGGAGGAACTTCAATGTAACATAGTACTGGATGTACCTCAAGGCAGCGCTAGGAAGGAGACTACACAACCCATCTGATAGAGAGATCCCTGAGTTGCTTCCAGGCTAGCCTGCTCCTGTGCCATCTGTAATCAGGACCCTGGACTGCGTCTGCCAAGTAAAGGTAAAGAAATTGCACCCTGTTGTGTCCTTGCCTCCTTCCTGCAACATCCTCAGCACAGCTATATCTCTGTGCCAAACACTGCACCTTCTTCCTAACCCTTTATCTACACTGCCCTGGAACTACAGCCCTGCCTGTGGAGGGCTACAACATCATAGCCGCACTACACCATCAGTCCCAGAGGATCTGCATGCAGCATCAGCTTAACACCTCCCTTGCCAAACACCACAGATGGCGTCACAAATCATTCATTTATAAACTTTATTCCCAACTCAATCCCTTTTACATGGGCGCCCAGGGCCACGGACCGGGTCACCGCTGCTGTGACAATCCCCTCTGAGAGACCGGCCCGGTGCCGAGTACCCCACAGCCCTGGGAGGGCGACCCACCTATCCTTAGGAAAAGTCATCAATATCTGATCGGTCGGAGTGTGACACCTGACACCTTGCCGATTACCTGTTCCCAGTTTCGGCAGCAGCCAGAATTGCTCAGTTACAGAGCTGCACAGCTCTGTCAATGGAATAGTGGCTGCAGCGGGGTACTGGACATCTACCCCCTATTGATTTGAATAGGGGGCGGATATGCAATACACAGCCGTGGCCACTATAAGTAAGCAGTATCGGCCACCACCAACACTGGGAACAGCTGATCGTCGGGGTGATGAGTGTCACACCCAAAACTATCAGACATTGATGACCTATCCTAGGGATAGGCCATCAATGTTAAAATCTCGCACAACCCCTTTAAGAATGCATTGATGTTTATGAGCCCCCTCCTGTATTTCTTTATTGGTTAGTAGAGTTGAGCGAAATGCGTCGGTCAATTTCAAAAGTCGCTGACTTTCGCAAAAGTCGGGTTTCATGAAACGAAACCCGACCATAGCGTGCGGTCGGCCACGAGGTCGGTGACCATGGCGCCAAAGTCGCGTTTCAAATGATGCTTCAGCGCCCTTTTTCAGCTAATGATGGAGGACTCGTTCGTTAACGGAATTAAGCTTGTAATCTGGGAAGCTTTTTTGTGGATGGCATGGTTGAGGTTGCCCATGTTGAGTCCAATTAAGCAGGCTCCACTCCTGGTGGTGCCCTTCTGGACATTCCTTTAAGGTTCTGCTTTGCAACCATACTGCCCCCAGAAACCAAACACTTTTCCTGACAGTGACATTCTGGTCAAAGAGCGCGATGACATCACGTCTGTACGCCCTCTGCCTAAACAGTCCAAGTGCAGAGAGATGGAAGATGGGGATGACGAGGAGTCCAAAGTACAGGGATTCTCTAGCCAGGAGACTTATTTAATTGTTTTAAAGGTTGGGAGCAATTTTTGGGGAGCACGATACTCTGGAGAATGATATCTGGGGCCCACCATACACTGGAGCATTCCAAAGGTGGACATCAGTCACTGGAGCAGCATTTACAGGGCCCATTATACACTGGAGCATTAGAAATGGGGCCCATTATATATGGAGCATTATTTGGGCCCATAAGACACTGGAGCTTCATCCATGGTGAACAACATATACTGTAGCATTATGTGGAGCTCATCATATACTGTATGGAATATTATATCGGACCAATGATTCTGTATGGAGAAATATATGGGCCTCATTACTCTGTATGGCGCACTATGCAGTGGCCATAATACTGTATGGAGGAATATACTGTCTGTTTTTGGAGCTATTGGAGAATTTAAAATGGATATCAGTCATGTGATGGAAGAATTGAAGTATTTTTCATTGTACTGTACCGCTATTTCTCTGCCGTATCAAAGGATCATGAATTGTGATGTGTTAAAGGAGCCCAGTGACACTCTTTGGCCCTGGGCCCACGAAAATCTGGAGCCAGCACTACCCCTCCCCACAACTTTAGCCAAATCACCCCCAGTTTTCAATGCCTAACTATTATTATAAAGTAAATTAAGGTTGACAAGCTTAAGGAATAAGAATTGATGTTTTTGGCATTAAAATGGTCACTGTAGGTGTGTTTCCTGTCCTCCACTCACTGCCGACTTTTCTTCCCCATTGACTTACATTGGGTTTCATGTTTCAGTCGGACTTCGACATTTCAGAATAATCGGCCGATTTCGTTCGACCTGACTTTTGCGAAAGTCGGGTTTCGTGAAACCCGACTCGACCCGAAAAAAGGCAAAGTCGCTCATCTCTATTGGTTAGGTTACAAATGGAAAAGGATTTTCTTTTTGCACAAATAGAAAATAAATCATGGTATGTATGGAGGTATTCTTCCCTTGAGAATATGTAATGTGTATACAGCAATAAAACCTGTACCAGAGTTAAAAAAGACTATGCATCATGGGCGTACCCACCGAGGGGCAGGTTGGGCAGCTGCCCCCCCTAGAAGCAGGGGCGCACAATGAAAGAACACCTCTTGGCCACGGCCAGGGTCGGTCTGGCCTGGCTGGGTATCGAGGATTCCCCCAGTAGGCCCTTGGTGTATGACGTCAGTGTCATGTGACGGGCGCACACATTCACCCCCGGCCTCTGCTATGCCGGCGGACATTTTACCTTATGCGCACCGGACCTGCAGCGAGGAGGAGGACGCCACCCAGCGCTGGGAGTGCAGGAAGGTAAGAGGATTTTTTTTTTCTTGTGTGTGTGCATGGGGGGGACCAGGCTGGAGACACATTGGGGCAGACCAGGCTGGAGACACATGGGGCGGACGAGGCTGGAGACACATGGGGGGACCAGGCTGAAGACACATGAGGGGACGAGGCTGGAGACACATGAGGGGACCAGGCTGAAGACACATGAGGAGACAAGGCTGAAGACACATGGGGGGACCAGGCTGAAGGCACATGGGGGTGGACGAGGCTGGAGACACATGGAGGGACGAGCCTGGAGACACATGGGTAGGGACAAGGCTGGAGACACTTGGTGGGGGGGACCAGGCTGGAGACACTTGGTGGGGGGACCAGGCTGGAGACACTTGGTGGGGGGACCAGGCTGGAGACACTTGGTGGGACCAGGCTGGAGATGCATGGGGGCAGCAGGACAAGGTGCCAGGTTGGATACATACGGGGGGCCAGTAAGGATACATGTGGGGGGGAAGGACAAGGGACCAGGATGGCTATATGGGGGCCAAGATGGATGTATGGGAGAGCCAGGATGCATATATATATCTAATATATAAAGCTCAAGTGTGTGTATGTATGTATGTGTGTGTGTATGTCCGGGATTGGCATCCGCACTGTCGCAGCTACAGCCACAAAATTTGTCACACGTCTGGACCCCGAGAGTGTCCTAAGCTATGTGGTGAGGCGAAATTTTAACCCCGCGCATTCCAATTCACCAAACAATTTTGCCCCTATCTACATAATGGGGAAAAAGTGTGTGTGTGTATCAAGCCTCGCCCCTCAGTATGATGTTATAATGGTTGCCATGGCGACGCTGATGTCATCATAGGTTGCAAGCCCCGCCGCTCATTATGATGTCATAATGGTTGACTATGGGATGGAGGATGTGTGATGGGTATATGCACACTGGACTATGGGATGGAGGATATGTATGACGGGTATATGGGCACGGGACTATGGGATTGCGGATATGTATGATGGGTATATGGGCGCGGGACTATGGGATGGAGGATATGTATGATGGGTATATGGGCATGGGACTATGAGATGAAGGATTTGTGATGGGTATATGGGCACTCGACTATGGGATGGCGAATATGTATGATGGGTATATGGGCATGGGACTATGGGATGGAGGATATGTATGATGGGTATATGGGCACTCGACTATGGGATGGAGGATATGTATGATGGGTATATGGGCACGAGACTATGGGATGGAGGATGTGTGATGGGTATATGGACATGGGACTATGGGATGAAGGATGTGTGATGGGTATATGGGCACTCGACTATGGGATGGAGGATATGTATGATGGGTATATGGGCACGGGCCTATGGGATCGTGGATATGTATGATGGGTATATGGGCACGGGACTATGGGATGGAGGATAATTATAATTTGCTATAACTAATCACAGCTAGTTACTATGCTCGGGCAGCGCCGGGCTCTTCAGCTAGTCTAATATATAAAGCTCAAGTGTGTGTATGTATGAGTGTGTGTATGTATGTGTGTATGTCCGGGATAGGCATCCGCACCATCGCAGCTACAGCCACAAAATTTGGCACAGTCACACGTCTGGACCCCGAGAGTGTCCTAAGCTATGTTGTGAGGCGAAATTTTAACCCTGCGCGTTCCAATTCACCAAACAGTTTTGCCCCTATCTACATAATGGGGAAAAAGTGTGTGTGTGTCAAGCCCCGCCCCTCATTATGATGTCATAATGGTTGCCATGGCAACGCTGATGTCATCATAGGTTGCAAGCCCCACCGCTCATTATGATGTCATAATGGTTGACTATGGGATGGAGGATGTGTGATGGGTATATGGGCACTGGACTATGGGATGGAGGATATGTATGACGGTTATATGGGCACGGGACAATGGGATGGAGGATGTGTGATGGATATATGGGCACTGGACTATGGGATGGCGAATATGTGTGATGGGTATATGGACACTCGACTATGGGATGGAGGATATCTATGATGGGTATATGGGCACGGGACTATGGGATCGTGTATATGTATGATGGGTATATGGGCACGGGACTATGGGATGGAGGATAATTATAATTTGTTATAACTAACCACAGTTAGTTACTATGCCCGGGCAGCACCGGGCTCTTTGGCTAGTGTATATATATATATATATATATATGGGATTTATGGGGGGAGCAGCACATGGCACCAGGATGGATATGTGGGGGTGGCAGCACAAGGGGCCAGGATGGATATTTGGGAGGGTGGTAGCACAAGGGATCAGGATGGATATATGGAGAGGAGCAGCACAAGGGACCAGGATGGATATATGGGGAGCAGCACATGGGACCAGGATGGATATATGGGGAGCAGCACATGGGACTAGGATGGATTTATGGGGGTGGCAGCACAAAAGGCCAGGATGGATATATGGGGGTGGCAGCACAAGGGACCAATATGGATATATATGGGAGGGTGGCAGCACAAGGGACCAGTATGGATATATGGGGGGAGCAGCACAAGGGGCCAGGATGAATATATGGGGGGAGCAGCATAAGGGGCCAAGATGATATATGGGGGGATCAGCACAAGGGGCCAGGATGATATATGGGGGTAGCAGCACAAGGGGCCAGGATGGATATATGAGACCGGAAGATGCCGGGAGCGTGGAGAGGAGATCGGGGGCCGTCGGAAGGTGAGTATAACCCCCGCTGGCCATATTCTAGAATACCCGATGTGTTAGAATCGGGCCACCATCTAGTATCAATATAAATGTATAATAAATTGAAAGTGGAACTATGAGGCTATGTACCCACATATGCAGAAAAAAACGGACTTCTTCCCAGGAAAAACGCGCTTTTTTATGCGTAGAATATAGTTAGAAATGTGTTTTTTCCGCAAAATTAAGGAACATGCTGTGTTTTTTTTCCGCAAAGTGTTTTTTCGCGGAAAAAATGCATCATGTGCACAAAAATTGCAGAATTCATTAAAAAGAATGGGATGCTTCTTGTATGCGATTTTGAAGTGTTTTTACCAGGAAAAACGCTTAAAAAACGCAAAAAAACGCTTACGTGGGTACACAGCCTGAAAATTAGTTTTGCTAGTATTTTATTCTAGCAACAATGTTCTCATTATGGAGCCTTATTGTCTGTATTTAAGATAATTGAAGCTGAAATGCTGAAGTGAAGCACATTAGATTAGAAATACAGTATGTAGTCACAGTTTATATGGGAATAGATGTTTGTTTTGTAGAGTAATACAACATATTATTTAATTATTTTCCAAGCATTGCAAAATGATGAATTTTCAAAGTATACTTTATTACACGATTTTTCTTTCTTCTCACCCAAACACCGTAATGCAGTGCTGTTTCAATACTTAGTTTATGCTCCTTTAGAAGCTCCTTTCCACTGCTGCTCACCAAGATCCCATACGCTAGATTCAAGCAATAAAAAAAAGTGAATTGTCCTATCTGAGCACTAGGGTGAGGAGCAGACATGCTCAGACAGTGGAATTCTCATACACAGACTGGTTGAATATAGTGCGTCTTGCTGAGCAGCAAATTAAAGGAGCTTCTAAAGGTGCATTAAAGGGGTAGTGAAATAGATCTGCAGCATAGTGTTGAGAAAGAAGGGAGCAAAATGAAGTATATTATGAAAAAAAATCATAATATTGCAATGCCCAGAAGATAACCGAATAAAAAAATAGTTTCGTTACTCTTCAAGTGTTTGCAGTTCAGCTTTCATTATCTCATATGGAAACATTATGGCTACATGTTATGAACTTTACCCATTGCGAAAATCTAGCAAAGTAGCTAACAATGAAGAATCTACAAACCTGTCAGGGAAGAAAAATTCAAGGTAAAAAATATCTGTTCGAATAGTATTTATCAGTATGTGCTCAAAATTTGCTGTTATTTTGTGTTTCTTCTGATCAGTTCTTCATTAATAATGTATAAGCCATTAGCCACAAGTCAGACACATCCAGCTTTATTTTCCTGTCAGAAAAGAGTGCAAGGATTACATCAAAATACTCCAGTCTCTTCTAGCTACTAACAAGAAACACACCACAGAATTAGAAACTACTGAAAGGGCAGATGTTAATATACATAGTGACAGGTGCGAAATACTAGTGTAGAGAAGTCCTTTAGAGAATTTGGCACTATAGTCTCGGCACAGCACATACTACACCTTCATCTCAGGTTTATGGGGTACATATGGCAGCATATCACAGTTCAGAAAGCTCTACACAGTTCTAACTACAAAAGAAATGATAGAAATTTGAATACATGAAAAATCTCGAACTAGACTTATAAAAAGAACAAGAATCCGGTTTAGGCCACTTTCACACTTCAGGCTTTCGGTATCCGGCAGGGTGCGGCGAAAAACCGGACTACCAGATCCGGCCGCAAACGCAGACACCGAATCCTTCTTTCTGCCGGATATATTCCTGGCAGAGAAGGTTTCCGGGCATGCGCAGTGCGAAAAACCGGTCCGGCGTTGGGAAAAAACGTTGCATACAACGTTTTTTCAAGACGCTGGACCGGCTATTTTCTCCGGATCCGGAAAAAACCGGACGCGCCGCATTGCCATCCGGCGCAATGCAGCGTCAATGAAACAGCATGGGGAAAAAGCCGGATCTGGTCGTAACAGGCGCCGGATCCGGCAGTCCGGTTTTTCGCCGCACCATGCCGGATACCGAAAGCCTGAAGTGTGAAAGTGGCCTTAACAAACAACAATGCATACATCGTCATGATATTTCTTTTTTAGGAACGTAATGCATGTTGCGACAGCTTAAAGGTAATGCACAGGTTGGCCTAATCCTTGTCTGCGAACAATATAACTGGGTGTTAAATCACTTACAAAAATGCAATTATGGCTTATGAAAACGCAATGTACAAAGTCTATCTAGGCATGTGAATATTTACTTTTCTTATGTCACAGCAACCTGCAATCATTGCATCAGTGACCCTTCTATACTTTAAGGATAAGCAGGTTTAGCAAAAATGAAAATAGTGGCGTTGCCTGGAGAGGGCGCCAAAAATCATTGTTATTTCTATTCTACATAAATGCGTATAGGAAACGGCACAGTCAAGCTCCCCAGGCCCAGGCTTTGCCTCTTGTGTAATCTTAGCACATCATGATGTCATAGTAAACTTACATCTTTCACGTTTTCAGTACAAATCAAGGACAAGTGAAGGCTACATCAATATATTATCTTATATATTTCTAGTAAAACACATTTTACTTTTCTCATATTAGGAGATTTAGCTGGGTGTATTGTACTCAACCCCAAGGTGCTGTAAGTTTGGTTTAGTAGAACCACAGCTCAAAATCCATGGGTTTCATTCTTAATACATACAGATAGAGAGAGTTGCCGTAAACAGAAAAGCGGAAATGGCATAATATATTCCCAAATATCATAAATTGGCATATCACATGTTGTCTATGAAGGTAATTACTGCAATACAATAAAATGGTTGCCATTTTTTTTCACTGAGAGAAACATGCCCTAGAATGTTATTAGGACAGTGTCACAAGTGAGTCATGTCCTCCTGTGAGATTTGGGGTTAGATAGTCACTACATTTTGTAAATCACAGATCTTCCATTTTCCAGATGTGTTTGTTTTTCATATTAAATGGATTTAGTTTCCTTTGGTGCTTAAGTTAATGACCTTTTCTATGCTGGTTAGAAACATGCAGCTCCATCTCACAGCTGTTCCTCACCTGGTCATTTCCTCTCCCTACAAAATCTGGCCAGACCTTTTCCTTTCCAGTGAAAGTTTTGCTTCCTAGCTCCTTGGAGATGCTGTGCTGAATTGGAGATAATTGTTGCTACTGGAGATTTGTTGTATGTTTTTTTCATTGTCCTATTCCCATTTAGTTGGTACATTCCTATCCCTTCCTATATACATCTCTACCTTTGGTGAGTGTTTTTTTATGTTTCTTGCTATCTGTTATCACTGTCTGTCTTACGTGTTAATACACTAAAATTTCTGTCCCAAGCCTCCTGGGGGAGAAGAAGGGGACAACTTAAGAAATAACAGGAGAGCAGAAAGGCTAGTGACCAAAATCACCTCACCTTTAGAGGTACTTTTGGGAGCAGCGATAGTTTGGGCCTCAGTCGTAGGGATGGTTCAGGGCCCCTTTCCCTAATCACATATAGTCACTGCGTGACAGACAGGTGCCAGTGAGCATGTGCAATAGGAATCTCAGCCATAATCATTAATGTCTAGAAAGATGTGCTCCCTGTGGACATTCTGGTCTAATACTTGAGATACCAAGAGTACTGAGGTAAGAAGAGGCTGCTCACACTGCTGTCCATCCTGTCTTTCTGATATAATTCTTGCGATACCAAGGGGTGCTGAGGTGAAAAGAGGCTGATCACACTGCTGTGTCCACCTTGTCTATCTGATCTAATACTGGAGATAACAGAAGTACAAAGGTAAGAGGGGGCTGCTCACACTGCTGCTCACCCTATCCTTATGTGAGTTCTAAGGTAAGAAGAGGATGCTCACATTGCTGTCCACCCTGTCTATCTGAGATTATCCTGCAAACACCAGGGGTGTTGAAGAGGCTGTTGTGGTTCACCCTGTCTATCTGATATAATACTGGAAATAATAGGGATGCTGAGGTAAGAAAAGGCAGCTCACACTGATGGTTGGCTGTTATAACCTGGAGATAATATATACCACATACTTTCAAGCTGACTCCAGGTCACAGCAATGGCGCTATCTACTGCATATGGTTACTGGCACTTGTCCTCAGATTCTAACACAGGTTTTTGTCAAGATAACAAAATAACAACCATTTTAATTGTATATTGATTACCTCCAAAGAAACACCTAAAACGAATTGCTAATTAAATGTATTTAAGATTTTGTTTAAAATGACATTTCCATTATTTAATTATTTTTGTTCCTGTAAAATTGCTTTAAACCGGGTATAATATACCTGTCTGAATGCGACCTAAGTGTTGGCAAATCTCCATTGTGTTATAGTTAGTTGCTTAGTTAGAAATATATTAGTCCATACACGTTGATATTCCTATCTGACATCATGATCTCTTTTACATATTTTTCTATATTGTATTACATTTCTGAACTCTAGAGAAATCCACGTATTGCACTTCGAAATGCTTTTCCAAATAAAGCATGACATATTCCCTTGGCTACTACTGTACAGTGAAAAGGGCCCATTAAAATGAATAATTATAATACTTATACTCCCATCAATTTCCATATATAGCAATTTATTTTTGCCTACAGCTTGACACATTATGTATTCCTCTCTTCAAATGACCCAGTCCCGGAGTAATAGTAGCAATCAATGGTACTTGCGATTTTATGACAATATAATTCATCTGAGCTTTGCTTCCTTATGTATATATTTATGAATATAGTATCTGTAATAGCAATCCTTACATTGCATAACTGCTGTATATCTACTTCTGCCTCAAACCTATTGCATTTCCATAACATTGGTGAAGGTAGCTGTACATTTTATTACTCCTGTCCATACTTTCCCCATACACAGCAACACTGTGCCAACTCACAAAAACAAATGACTATTATAACTGAGCAATAAGCAAGCCATTCATGTGCATATGACTGCATCTTTCAACATACTGAATTTGGCAATGTTAAAAAAATTCTTTTTTTCCTATTTTTACATTGCAGATTGACGATAAACATTGAACATGCCTTTGTACAAGGTTGTGACTCGGTTACAAATTAACGATAACAATGCACAAAAAGGAAACATCTCGCTGTTCGTTAAAGACTCTCGCAAGTTTTTAGCTTTGCATCTAGAATGCGGCACCTCATCTGAGCCGTGGGATCAGTCTGGGATCACTGATGTCTCTTGCGTGCTTGACCTTCTAGTGACCTTCAGTTTTACTAGCCTTGGTATCATGATTCATGGATCCCGAAGAAAGCCACGGAGAGACAGATCTTGAGCTTGTTTGCTTAGCCATGCTGTAATGGCTAATTACAGTGTAAAACCTTCCTCGTGAGTTGGAATCCTGTGCGGAGTAGTAGGCATCCAGTGAGGAGGGTATGCATCTCTTATGCTGCAATTGAAAAAAAAATCATTTAGTGCTCCAGGAATAGTTTACATAAATGTCGCTTGCATGTCTGACTCTGGACATTAGGGACAAAATGGAAAATTGGTGCCCCATCAAAGCACAACAGCAACCCGTCCAGATAAAGGTGAATTAATTTAGAGGTGGTTGTGCATCTGTTTCTTTCGCTCTGCTGACTTTTATGGATATGGATGTTAAAGAGAACAATTTAGCAATGTAAAGTAAAGCTGGCTGTAATGGTGCTGTAATACTGATTACATTGATACCTTTGGTGAAGAAATACGCTTTGTGGTTCTTCTTTAATCACCATTTGAAGCTTTGTGCTAAGCAGATGTTGGTGTACAGGGGCCGGACTGTGCACTGGGTCTTCTCCTCCCTGTCTGTGACCCTCTGCCTACCTCCTGTGTATGAAATCTCAGCAGTGACCTGTCATTCATAGACCGGTGGCAGGCAGAGGGTTGGGGGAACACAGACAGAGATGAGAAGACCCCGTGGACAGTCTGGCCCATAAGCACCGAAATCTAATTCGCAGAAACTTCCGAATGCTGATGAAACAAGAACCACAAGGCGGATTTCTTCACCAAAGGGTCGCGAGCCACATTCAGCACTGAGAGAGGGTCGCAAGTCACATCCAGCTCCCACCCCCTTCAAAGTAATGTCAACCAAAGCCCCCATTACAGGTATAAAGATAACCAAAGCTTTTCCACAGAAATCACTCCAAAGCAGTACACTGAGATCTAGTGGTTCCCACAATACCCGCATTCAGTATTCTCCCATCAAGGACTCCCAACACACTGTCACAACCATCCTTGAGCACTTCCTCTAACAGGTAGTACCATCCTCCAACGTACCATACCTAATACATCTCTAAACCCCTAAGACCAGTAAATGTGCATCCAGATCTGCTCTTCTGTGCAGGGGTACTCATAAAATTCACCATTTTGAGATGTACTCATCATACCTGTTTGATAGACCTGGACCTAATGCTCCAAGCTGGCAGACAGTCGCAAGCCACAATTCATGGGACCGCGAGCCTCATGTGGCTCCCAAGCTACAGGTTGGGGACCCCTGCCGTAAATGTATGTGTTGACAATACTGCTTTAATTTCAATATTGCAGGCCAGTCTATTATAACACTATGAGGATATGTGCACATGCTGCGGATTCTGCTGCAGATCCGCAGCGGATTTGGCCTCTGCGGATCCGCAGCAGTTCCGCAAACAGTGTACAGTACCATGTAAGTCTATGGGATTTACAATCCGCAGTGCACATGCTGCGTTTTTTTCACTGCCGAAAAGCTGCAGTTTTAAATTCGCAGAAAGAATTGACATGTCAATTCTTTCTGCGGATTCCGCTGCGGTTTGCCACCTATTCCATTGTCCAGGTGTCAGACCGCAGGGGAAAACCGCTGGCAAATCGTAGGTAAAACCGCAGGTCAATTTACCTGCGGTTTTACCTGCGGATCCGCACAGAAATATCCGCTGGTGAATCCGCAGCGTGTGCACTAGGGGGACCGGATCTCATATGGGGGGGAAAAAATGTCAGAATCTTGTTCGTCTGGACCCCACAAAACGATTCCCCTTTCCAGATATTGAGAGAGCCAAAATTTGAGCTCGATCAAACGACGTCAACCCGTGCCGCTCGTCGCTCAAAGTTTGAAAAAATCCAAATTGAGGTATTTTAAGATTTAGGTATTTTGCATAGTCTGTTAGACTATAAAGAATGTGACAACAACATTGCAGAAATAGCCCTGACCAAATTTTCGAACCATTTGTGGTATTTGAATGCAGAGTTGGTGGGATTATCGTTTTTTGATCCCACCATTACAGACAATGAAAAGTTGTTAATGGCTAATAAATTGCTCAGTAGCACAGATGAACCATCAGAGCACGCTAACCTACATGAGTTGATAATTTTACATAGTTATCTAATCTATTCTAGAGCTTTTGTTAAAGTAGTTTTTGAAACGTCAGAATATAATGCTCGGCATTTGCTTACAACTTGCAGGACATATTGCTTTTGTTCTTCATCTTTTGTCAGAAGGTCGTTAAAGTCGGTTACTTCCTACCTCTTAATTTTTCTTTCCTAACTTTTGGATTTACAACCCTAGCGTGCTCTGATGGTTCATCTGTGCTACTGAGCAATTTATTAGCCATTAACAACTTTTCATTGTCTGTAATGGTGGGATCAAAAAACGATAATCCCACCAACTCTGCATTCAAATACCACAAATGGTTCGAAAATTTGGTCAGGGCTATTTCTGCAATGTTGTTGTCACATTCTTTATAGTCTAACAGACTATGCAAAATACCTAAATCTTAAAATACCTCAATTTGGATTTTTTCAAACTTTGAGCGACGAGCGGCACGGGTTAACGTCGTTTGATCGAGCTCAAATTTTGGCTATCTCAATATCTGGAAAGGGGAATCGTTTTGTGGGGTCCAGACGGACAAAATTCCGACATCGATTTTTTGCGGTCACCCTAGTGTGCACATAGCCTGAAAGGGTGGCAGGTAACAAATATGTTCCTGCCATACTACAGCTATATACGGCAAAAATTGTACTGCTATAATGTAAAACCAAACTCATAATCAATATAGAAGCTAGAGAAACTAAATTATATTACACAAGTGTTAATCTTTTTTTATACAAAAATACATAAAAAAATCAATTTAAATAAAATGGAGTAAAGCATATCTCAGAAAAAGAGAGCAATCACCGTTAGGAAAAGGATATATAGTTATATAATACATACAGCACAGAAACACAACACACAAAGCGGAAAAAAGTAATCAATCAATTCAAAATACATAACAGTTACTAACAAGAATTATACTGTAAAAAGATAGACAAGTAGTAGTACAAAAATCACAGTGCCAATGGTTTAAAGCTGCAATAATAATATAGGATAGTGGTGCACAAAGGAAATATTTTCAATATGGTATAGATAAAGTATTATAGTATAAAGGTGCCATATTGCTCGTACGCACCACTAACTCAGTGCCTACAACCTCAGGGGATGTGATTGTTGTTAGATTATTAGACATGTAATAGTACCAAAATCCCAGTGCCAATGGCCATATTGCCTCTGTGCTTACATGCTCAAGGGATGTGATTGCACTCAGGTACTGTATGTAAATGTCTATCTTTCCATATTTCTTGTACTAATTATTACCTTCGAGTGATATTTTACCACATTTTTATTATGTTATTTTGAAATATCTTTTTCCATAAATAAAGATATATACTTTTGTGATGTGTTTTTGTCTGTGTAGCTTCTATATTGGGAAGGTCTGACTGTTTAAGGTAACGCAATATATTGGGAGAATTGACCCTACCACTCGATGTCAGCATTCCTCTTTAATAGGACAAACCTAAAATGGACACTAGGATTCACTCACACTATTAAAATGGTCATATTAAAAAAACTAACACACACATCCTTTTGGTGAGTTATTATTCTTAATAGGATTATTTCAAGGAGGAATAACATTTTTACATTTTTTCCTGAAATGGCTCAAAATTCTGTATTAATTTTTTACGGGAACCGGTGTGGGGAAGGTGACTTGATGGACAGACTTGACTGGAAGTAGGAGGGGACGATTTGTGCACTACAGACGGAGATTGGCAATGACAGAAAGGTAACAGCAGAGAAATACAAAAAAGGGAGTGCAGTACCGAGAAAGGACCACAAGATGGCAGGGGGGAGTAGCTTAGGACTTAACAGCAGCTTACGGATTGAGAAACGCTTAGTCATGGGGGCGGGGAGATAGGAACCTAGGAGGGGAATTCCCGGTGAGAGAGGGGACAAATAGAACAGGATAGGGTTCCAGGCAGGTTAGTCCCAGGAGGAGCTCGGCAGAAGACGGAGAACAGCGAAGAGCTCGGCTAGGGGACTGACAGGAAAGAGACAGTCAGGGGGTGGCCCTGACCCGACGGACCGCAGGACAGACGAGGCCCGGGGTACCGATTGGACGACGACCTCGGGCAGGTGAAGTGCTGGCGGTAGATTGGTCTAGGACAGCCCCAGTGAAAGATTCGCGAGGGACGTTACTTTGACTGGAGCAAAGGTGCAGGTACCCGGGCCTGGAGGCAGAGAACTGTAAAGAGGCTGCGGTGAGTGGTTGTCCAGAGGACGACGAATAAATCCGGAACAGTTACAACTGAAATCTGTCTCCGCCTCGTCCTTGCATCTCCTGGTGTCTGTGTCATCCGGACAGGGTAAGCAGTGGACCACCCCCAGATCCGGGCCCTTACCACATTGGTCTACTGGTTTTGTCACACTAATACCTCCCTGCCTCAACACCATTTTACCCATCTCTTAGGGTTTCCAAACCTCAGGGGGATTTCAAGGAATCCCATCTGGATCACATGACTGAAATGCAGCTGTCAGTGATTGACTGCAGCATATAAGTGGTTATACGGGTGAGATACGAACTACCTCTGATCGCTGCTGATTTTAGCTAAATAATACAGCTGAAACTAGTTGGATATGGTTATCCCGCATAACCCCACACAAAATACTGCCATCCAAAATGGTAGTGCACAGATATAAGAGAACATTCTGTCTCTCGGCAGCCAGCACTAGAGGAAGCTCCTTCTATTGCCTGTGGCAGGCTGCCTATATCTTTGGCTATACAGGGGACTTGCATCTCTGTATAAAAATGCAGCTTGGGCCAAGATACAGATATTATTTAGCACAGAATGCTGGAACTCAAGATACAATGATGCTAAAAGAAGACATTTATTTTAGGAGAGCAGTTACATTCTATATCTACTAAAGGAAACCTGACAGGAGGTTCATGCCGCCCAAAGCACAGACAGCACGAGTCAAGACACTGTGTTATTTCAGCCATATATGTTTTACTCTGAACTGTTACGGAAAAAAGCTGCAGAAACATGCTTGGAAAAAATGGCCGAGGATTTTGCGTCTCGCTTGACTAGTCTGAGGCAGGTCCCTGACGGACTCACCCTACCCAGCTTCCATAGACTGACAGGTTTTTCCCTATACACACATAGTGAGAGACCTGTCAGTTTATGAGAGCGAAGCGCGGAGGATCTGATACGCATCGTCCCCGCCATGTTTTCCAAATTATGTTTTCTCTGAAATCCCTCAGCATTTCAGAGGAAAACATACACGGCTGTGAAACTTTGATTTATACTACCTGTGGTCGGGGTAACATGAATCTCTTGCCATATTCACTTTAAAGGGAATATTTCAGCAGATTTGCGTCATATAAAATGAGAGCAGCATAATGTAGAGACAGGGAACCTTATTACAGTAATGTATAATTTACTGGTATGTTGTAGTTTCAATAAATTCAATGTTTTATCAGCAGGAGATGATCACTACAGGACTAGAAAACCTGCTGCCTTGTAGTCCTCCTTATTCACTGGCTCTGTTTAACCCCGCCCACACCACTGATTGGCAGCATTCTGCCTATGCACAGTGTACACAGAAAGCTTCCAATCAGTGGTGTGGGTCAGGTTATCCAGAGCTCAGCATTCATAAAAATGGTAGATCTGCAGCATCGAAAACAGGGAAATGATAGCAAAATGATAGCATGAAGCCCAGTAAGTGATACATTTCTGCAATTAGGGTACCTGCCCTTATATCATGTTGCTTTCATATTTCAACACTAAAAGTCAGATGCTGAACGATATTAAAATATCAGTTTTATTCAAAAATATGTTACAAAACAGAGTAATTAACAAACAATCATAAAATATAGTACCCAAAACATGGTCACTCACCTAAAAAAAAAAACAATGAGGGGGTATAGATGCGCACTACCAGTGGCCTTTGTTGACCCTGCCTACCTGCGGAGGTTGACACTAGTGATGAACGAGTGTGTTCGTTACTTGAGTTTTCCAAGCATGCTCGGGTGTTCTCCGAGCATCTTGAGCGTGTTCGTAGATTGTTTGCGTCTCTGCAGCTGCATGATTTTTGGCTGCTAGACAGCCTGAACACATGCAGGGATTGCCTGTTTGTTAGGGAATCCCCACATGTATTCAGGCTGTCTACCAACCGCAAATCACGCAGCTCCAGGGACTGAAACAATCTCCGAACACACCCAAAATACTCAGAGGACAACAGAGCATGCTTGGAAAACTCGAGTAATAAGCACACTCACTCATCACTAATTGGCACCCTTATCCTGCACAGTGGCGCACCGGCTCGAACATCGAACAGACCTGTCTGACCATATAGAGTGTGGACATATGCATATGAGCATGCGCTTTGTGGAACGCTACTGCTTCCACTGGGCTTGCATCCTACATCATATTACTGACTCATTCTTCAGCGCCAGCACGGATATTTTTATGTCATCCCGGAAGTGGAGGATTTTTAACGCGATGTATCCCACCTTATATGCAAGTGCCTGTAGTACACCATATACACAGTCACGGTGTAGACCGCAGAGCATTCCATCATGTCCCTTGATTACAGGAACTGGATTTAGAGCTATTGGATGGAAATATTAAAGGAGCACTGCTTTCTTGGCTTACTTGTGGCGGATATCCATCTCCATGCAGACATGGAAGGACACTGTGCCCCTGCTACTGCTGTATCTGCTTAACTAATGAATTCTTTAAGTTAAGTTACGTATGGTCACCTGATGAACCCACTAGAGGAGAAATGCGTCGAGCTATCTGCATACTTTGTTTTTTGAATCAGCATCTGAATTAATGGATTTTTCCATATGTGCTATTTTTGCACTTTTTTTGTTATGAATTACTATTATTGTGCCTGGGTTAGTATCACAGTGAGCCATTGGTTTATAGCAATATATGAGGTATATGCTTATATTAACTTGAGTTGGATTGTCGGCTCTTCTTTGTAGGGGCTTTATATTATTACACTTTTTTTACCTGATTCTAACAACATAATCATTGATTGTGTACTGACTGGGTATTGCTGTATATTGAAAAGTCCTGATTATAACCACATTATTGGTGAGACATTAATACTTTTTCTGGAGTTATTCTATATGATCTCTTATATATCTGGTCTAATTAGTACCAGTCCAGTCTCATATCTCCTTTACGTATACGGTATTTACATTATCTCATACAGGGCTGGATGGGAGCATTATACAAGAAAGGAGCCCCAGGATGGGAGCATTATACAAGAAAGGAGCCCAGGATGGGAGCATTATATAAGAAAGGAGCCCAGGATGGGAGCATTATACAAGAAAGGAGCCCAGGATGGGAGCATTATACAAGGAACAAGCTCAGGATGGGGAGCATTATACAAAGTAGGGTTGTAGGATGGGGAACATTCTAGAAGGGGCCCAAGATGGTGGTCATTCTAATTTCTACAATTAAGGTACACAGGATGGAGTCATTATACAAAGGAGAGGTTCAGGATGGGGGACATTACAGAAGGATTTGGCCCAGGGATGGTGGACCATGAACAGGTAGGTAGATGAGGGAGATTATTACAGGAAACAGCCAGGACAGGGGACATTATTGTATGGGAGGTGAACAATCATGTCATTATAGGGTCTAGGGTGCTGCAATGGCCCATATATTTGTACAACTTGCAGATGAGGGCCCCAATCCAAATATTGGAGCAGGGCCCAGCAGACTCTAGTTATACCACTGGGACTACATCTACTGCAATGCAGCAAAGCCAAATTTGGCTAGAATTAGTGTCAGCCCCATCTTGGACTGCCCCCAAGTCTATACTGAACTTCCCCAAAACTTTGGTGATTCCAAACAACTTACACAAACTCCGTTCTCCATCCCTTTCTTACCTAGGACTGACAGACAGCCATTGTTCTGTCCCCAAAATTCGGACAGTTGCATCAAATTCTGGACTTTTAGCTAATTTGTCTTCTGAATGCCTATACGATTCATTTTTTATAGGAACCATGTTCAATATTTTTAATAAAAGTTACGAAAATTCCATCATATCTGTTATCTAATTTCTCCAGCCCTTTATGGCCGCACTATTATACAGAATATTCATTAGCCAGTAATTTCCTGCACTATACACACATTTAATTAAAAAAAAACATAGATGGGAGTGTGAGTGCTTTTTAAGTGCAGAATCCTTGTGGTTTTGCGCTAAAAAAAAATAACATATTTCATACCTGGTATAAACCTGCATAAAAAGTGTAAGCTTAGGCAAAAATAGGTAAAATGCCACAAAACATAAGTGAAATATACAGTAAGCATAGCAGATTTCTTTTGAAAAACAGAAAAATGTAGCAGAACAAAGCAGTATTTTGAACGTAGGAACATGGCATAATAACTACCATTCAATTCTGGCAAACTAAAGTTTCACAGATACAGAACTTGGTACAGATGGACACTAGTGGCTTCCATAAGTTCCATACCATACCCTCCCCCTGGAGGTTTGTCATTTATCAGCACGCTCCTGATGAATTGGAAGTGATCAGTCTCCCCCCGTTCCCCCGTAATCATTTTTTCATTGTTCTATCACCCCCTAAAGCCAGAAATCACTTTTTTGGGGGGTTGAGAAGTGTTACTGAGTAACTGCAGTGCCAGCTGCCGCAGCAGGAGCAGGAGCCGCCACTTGGAGCGAGGAGCCTCACCTCAGTGAGTGCCAGGATCATGTGTCGGTATCCGGTGCCAGCTGCCGCAGCAGGAGCTGAAGCCGTCACTTGGAGCGAGGAGCCTCAGGGAGCGCCGGGATGTGTTGCTGTCCCCGGACGGTCCCACCATTACCTCACAAACTAAGCTTCTGTCCTCCATCTGCCTCCTCGTTGTCTCCGCCTCGTCACTTCCTCCCTGCGGCACACGTGAGAAACGACAGGGGAGGGGAGCTCTACACCAATCAGAGGAAGTCACTCCTGACTGTCTGGACTCTGATTGGCTGACGGCGTGCAATCGTTGGCCTGAATGAGAATCTAATGCGTCCAATAGAAGCGCGTCTGCTGCCGCCGCCACTGATTTGAGGTTGCATTCCCAGACAGTGTGAGTGGGCCTCCCCGTCTCGCCAGGGCCCCGACACTTGCCCGGGTATGCCCGGTGCCAACGCCAGCCTTGATCTCATATATTGCCTGCCTCATATTTTACTATTCTAATAGGACATTAGCATACACCATTAGCTTTTTGGTATTATTGGTTACTCCCATTTCTGTTTCTTCCCTTCCTTATAGGGCCTAACAAGGTCACATAGGGAGAGACGACATCCTAGCGGAGGCCATTGCACAGGTATAGGATGCCAACCTTCTCAGCAAAGTAGGGACAAGTCAATTCCAGGAACTCTAAGGGATACTATAGAGAACTCTTTCTGTTTCCTTTACAAGAGGTTTTTTTTCATTATATTGACTTTTATGGTTATACACGTTATAATTGTTATGTAACTCCAATATGGGGTCTGTTAAATCCTGGGGTGGCATTGGTTTTACACTAGAGGAGATCATTGTTGAATACTTTCTTTGTTTCTACCTTATCGCCTCTGTTAGGGCCCTATAAGGTCAGACAGGGCTAGTCAACATTCAAGCGGGGGCACCACTGTGCAGGATAACGGTGCCAACCTCCGCAGTTAGGTTGGGTCATGTTAGGCCATTGGTACTGAGCATTTATTACCCCCTTATTGTTTTTTTAGGGGAGTAACCATGTGTTGGCCACTGAAAGTGATGTTTTAATATAGTTCTGCATCTGACATTTTGTGCTAAAATAGATGATATTCCAGTTTTTCTTGCATTAATTTTCTACAAGTGGGTGAAAAATGCTTTCAGATTATATGATAAAAACCTGGTGACAGATTTCCTTTTGACAAAGTCATTAGCAAAGTGCTGGAGGGGAGATATGTTTCACTGAGGCTATTAGCTTCAATGATTTGAAACCCAGAAGTTTTCTCCAGCATACTACAGTTAGGTCCATATATATTTGGACAGAGACAACATTTTTCTAATTTTGGTTCTAGACATTACCATAATGAATTTTAAACAAAACAATTCAGATGCAGTTGAAGTTCAGACTTTCAGCTTTCACTTGAGGGTATCCACGTTAAAATTGGATGAAGGGTTTAGGAGTTTCAGCTCCTTAACATGTGCCACCTTGTTTTTAAAGGGACCAAAAGTAATTGGACAATTGACTCCAAGGCTATTTCATGGACAGGTGTGGGAAATCCCTTTGTTATGTCATTCTCAATTAAGCAGATTAAAAGGCCTGGAGTTTATTTGAGGTGTGGTGCTTGCATTTGTAGGGTTTTGCTGTGAAGGAAACATGCGGTCAAAGGAGCTCTCCATGCAGGTGAAACAAGCCATCCTTAAGCTGCAAAAACAGAAAAAACCCATCCGAGAAATTGCTACAACATTAGGAGTGGCAAAATCTACAGTTTGGTACATCCTGAGAAAGAAAGAAAGCACTGGTGAACTCATCAATGCAAAAACACCTGAGCGCCCACGGAAGACAACAGTGGTGGATGATCGCAGAATAATCTCCATGGTGAAGAGAAACCCCTTCACAACAGCCAACCAAGTGAACAACACTCTCCAGGAGGTAGGCGTATCATTATCCAAATCTACCATAAAGAGAAGACTGCATGACAGTAAATACAGAGGGTTCACTGCACGGTGCAAGCCACTCATAAGCATCAAGAATCAAAAGGCTAGACTGGACTTTGCTAAAAAACACCTAAAAAAGCCAGCACAGTTCTGGAAGAACATTCTGTGGACAGATGAAACCAAGATCAACCTCTATCAAAATGATGGAAAGAGAAAAGTATGGCAAAGGCGTGGTACAGCTCATGATCAAAAGCATACCACATCATCTGTAAAACACGGCAGAGGCAGTGTGATGGCTTGGGTATGCATGGCTGCCAGTGGCACTGGGTCACTAGTGTTTATTGGTGATGTGACACAGTACAGAAGCAGTCGAATGAATTTTGAGGTATTCAGAGCCATACTGTGTGTTCAGATCCAGCCAAATGCAGCCAAACTGATTGGTCGTCGTTTCATACTACAGATGGACAATGACCCAAAACATAAAGCCAAAGCAACCCAAAAGTTTATTAAAGCAAACAAGTGGAATATCCTTGAATTGCCCGTCAGTCACCTGATCTCAACCCAATTGAGCATGCATTTCACTTGTTAAAGACTAAACTTCAGACAGAAAGGCCCACAAACAAACAGCAACTGAAAACCACCAAGGTGAAGGCCTGGCAGAGCATCAAAAAGGAGGAAACCCAGCGTCTGGTGATGTCCATGAGTTCAAGACTTCAGGCAGTCATTGCCAACAAAGGGTTTTCAACCAAGTTCTAGAAATGAACATTTTATTTACAATTATTTAATCTGTCCAATTACTTTTGGCCCCTTTAAAAACAGGGTGGCACATGTTAAGGAGCTGAAACTCCTAAACCCTTCATCAACAAAATGCATATATTGCAACAAGGGAGAATCTCAAAAAAATGAACAATAAAGTGCCTGTGCATCAATAAGAGAGGTTCTCATTAGGAAGTAAAGAAAGTTGATTTGTTTTCTTTACAAATGTTCATATAAAGTGCATATGCAAAAAAATTGGGGAATATTCCAAAGGCATCCAGTAGAAAGTATGGAGGTTTAAACCATAACACAAATGCTGGTGCAAAAACAAACATCAGTAAATCAAAGGGTTAATGTGCTCAGTAAAGGTCCATGTGTATACCTGAAAAGTAGAGGGCACTCCAACACGCGTTTCGCACTTGGCTTTGTCCAGGGGAGGTGTATGTTGCAATATATGCATTTTGTTGATATATGGAAATTTTCTTAATTTTTGCACTTGCACTTTACTTTATACTAAAGGAAATCCAGAGTAACAATCATTAGTTATTTCTTTTTAGGCCTACAAGCATATGATTAAGAGGCATTACTCTGCACTTTATAATTATTATCTTTCTAATATCTGGGCCTGTATATCTTTGTGCAATGAATATACTTTGTGTATTTATACAATGAATTTTTTGAGGGTTTTTTTGTGTAAGTTGTCCCCCTTTTTTACATTGTTGCATATATTGATTTAAATAAATTTTGGATTTATCATATGGCATAAAGCTTTCAGTTTTTTTCTGTTTTCCAAATATATATGGACCTAACTGTATGTGTTGAGAGTGGTTAATCAGCCATTTTAAGGGCTGGATTTTTGTGGACAACTATAGAGCAGGTGGGAGGTTCTCCACCTTATCTCCACCCAGGGTTTGGTCTGAGGTTTAAATAGTTAGCCTTCTGAGGCAGTGTTCAGTGTGTTTGGAGAGGTTAACTCTAGAAGAAGTGTTTGTGCAAAACCTGAACCAGTGTCTTGCTAACCCTGAGAGGGCGGAACCCCACAACTACAAGGACTGTGCTTTGTATTACACTTTTGTTTTTCCCGAAGTCAGAAAAGCAGTGTTTGTTTTCTTTGCCATCTCCGCACTGGGTTATGCAGTATCCTTAATAAAACCAGTCTAAGGTCTAAAGAGACAGCGCACCCGAGTCTTCCTCTGTATGCAGCCGAGGAAGCCGGTCTATCAGACCCTTTAATGTAGGTTTAGGTTATGTATAGCGTAAGAATTCAATTGGTACTCCCCTGAAACCTCGATTAGTGTCAAGTCAACATGTTTTGGCTATTAAGCTGCAAAAGTGAGATAAATTTGCAAAACTCAGAAAATATCAATGCTGAGTGTTATAAATGGGTCACCGAGGAGAGCAGGTCCAGGCTAAGCCACAGAAAACCAGAGAGGTTGGTACCTAAGTGGATTGCAGACCCCTAATCCTAACCACACAACGAGCAGTAGCCATGGAGCGTACCTACGATGATCCTAGACGCCTCGGCACAGCCGGAGAGCTAACTAAGCCTAAAGCAAGAAAGGGGAAATGTAAACTGCCCCAGAGCAGACCCCAAAGGAATAGATAGCCCCCAAACATATATTGTCGGTGAGACAAGATGAAAACACAAGCACAGGCAGGAAAATAGACTGAGCAAATGATGGGGCCCACACTGACTAGACATGACAGGAAAGGAAAGACACTGTCTGCAATCACGCAAAAAACCCTGCAAAAAGACGAACACGTCTGATGCAAAAAACACTGAAGTCACATGACTTCTCCCCCCACTATATCAGCACTCTGGTATATTCTGAAAGCAGAGCAAAAAGAGACCAATCTAATAGGGGATAAAACAAACTGGCACAAGCAGTAACATATGGGCGCTGATTCAGCACAGCCCCTGCCGGAGCAGGCTGACCCGCACGAAGAAGAGATAGACAAATCCAGATCAAATGCAAACAGAATAGCAAATAAACCACTTAGCTGAACATGCAGGGACAGAAACTTGGCACTCAAAAGAAAATTGATTTGACAGTTCCTTTATTGTAAAAGGCATCCGGTTGAGTACATTCCTTTATGGAATGCACTCAACCGGATGCCTTTTACAATAAAGGAACTGTCAAATCAATTTTCTTTTGAGTGCCAAGTTTTTGTACTACATTGTTAGGTGGCTGGATTCCCCGCTTGTGCACCTCTCTCCTCATTGAGTGCGTGTTTTTCTATTTTGCATGCAGGGACAGAGCTGGATAAATCAGACCTCAGGGGGAACAGGAAGCAAATCACCAGCAGGGATAGAGGGAGTCGGCTGTCTTAAATCCCAATCTGAAACCCCAGATCTCCAATCGTCATCATCATTATCAGGTGGTAAGCCTCTGTCAATCAGATCTGCTCCATTACCTCCAGTAACAACCAGAGGGAGCCCAGAAAGAGAACTCGCAACCCTTCTGTTCTGTCCAGCCATATAATTGTTGTCTAGAAGGTCTAGTCACTTTTTATGTCTTCGATTATTACAGACATTGTATTTTTGTGTGTATTAATCCTTCATATATTTCATACTGTAAGGTAACAGCACCACCTGCTGGCCGTTTAATGCATAGATTCTAGTTTAATTTGCAATGTATTGTGGGATTGTTCCTGTTACATCATAGTCGTTTATGACACTGTGAGGGGAACAGCAGCCATTATTCCTCCATGTGTCTTAGGAGAAACTACACCATTCGAGTTCTTCATGCTTCTTAAACAGCCTGCTCTAAGCATAGTTGGTAAGCACTATCTCGGTGTTATAATCCTGTGTTTATAACGTTTGTTGTATTAAATAGGTAATCATCAGCTATGTATTACCGCATGGTGCCTATGTATTACCTCATAGTACCTATGTATTACCTCATGGTACCTATGTATTACCTCATGGAACCTATGTATTACCTCATGGTATCTATGTATTACCTCATGTTACTGTGTATTGCAGACTATCTGTATATTATGCTCTGTGCAGCTATATATTCTGAAATGCTCCAGTTATTGCATCCTATAGTTTCACCCTTTCCTTTCACATCTGCAATCAATAAAAGAAGGTTACAATTTTACAGCCTCTTTTTCTTAAAGTATACAGGGGGTTTAGCTACATGTCTCATTGCACACCCTGCTAACGTGTATGAGGACAGTATACCTTCTGTCGATCTGACTAGCTCCACTATCTTCAGTAATAACCAGAGGGAGGCCAGAAAGCGAATTCACAACAGCTGAGTAATCAACTTGGTCATCACCGTACAATAAAAATACCAGAAGTCAACGCTTTAAATTTATCTGGTTCATTCAATATTCTGTAACAACATTAAATCATGTAAAATTTAATTAGGCTGAACATTGATTTACTGGAAAGAAATAGCTTAATCCCTTCCAATGCATAGCAACCATGCCAAGTTAAAATCTACACTCCTGTATTAAAAGTGACCATAAATATTAGATAACTTTTGACCTTATGCTGGTTTGACCGACAGTCATTTCTCCTAACCACCCATCCGCATGCACATTTGGTTATTCCAAGCATGCATATGTTTTCTTCGGTGAAAGAAGACTAAGCATCCAACATGGAGGTCAATTTTATGTTCACAATGTCCACTGTCATTCATGGTTGGCAGGGTACATTGAATTCAGATGGTTAAGGCATAAGTTTAGTTAATTTATATTTGGTGCTTGGGATTTATAATTTCCATATTTTTCGGACAATAGATGCAGTTTTTTGGGGGGGAAAGCAGGGGTGCGTCTTATAGTCGGAATGTTCTTATCATTAGCGTGATGGCAGCAGGAGTCGGGCGATCCTTCCGGTGGTCCGACGTGTTTTTGCCTGGTGCGACTGGTGCGGCAGTTTCGACGGTGCTCGGTGCTGCGGGGGGCTCCTGCGACATTATGTGAAAACCCAAAGCCCCCGTAGTTCTATTGCCTCGATGCTGTAGCCTCCAGGGAAAATGGCCACTGGAGGCGGCGCAAATGCAGTTCGAGATCTCGGCTCCGACATCTCATCTCCTGAGATCTCCGGACGAGATCTCATTGCCGAGGTCTCAATCTGTGCAGGAACTGTTAGGGCTTCGGGGTTTCACATAATGTTGCCGGAGCCCCCTTGCAGCACCGAGAACGACCAACACTGTCACAACAGCTGCCTCCGGTGGCCGTTTTCCCAGAGGCCACAGCATCAACGCAATAGAACTGTGGGGGCTATAACCCAAAACAAATATTTATCCAAAAAATATATATGTAATTTATCAAAAAATCTTTTTATTTATGCATACAAGAAAAATGATGGACACAAAATATCATAAAGAACAAGAGAATTTTATTGAGCTAATAATAATTAAAATACATTAAAAGATTTTTTTATTTTAAAAATTAATAAAAGAAATATATAATCAACTGCATCGTGACGAAGCGAAACCTGTGTTGGAGTGGTGTGTGCTGGGGCAGTGGTGTGTCAATACCGGTTGGTACTGTGGTTTTTCCCTATTATACATATTGTATTATACTGCATTCCTTTTGTCCTTGGCTAATTTTTTACTTCTACCAATAGTGGCACCTAATTATTTAATTTTATATATTTTTTCTGTTTTAGTGGTGCTTTTCTATGACACTTTTTGATGAGTTATTTGATATATTTGAGGATTTGTCATTTTTTCTGCACATAGCGCTGTCTTATGCATTTTTACTAAGTAAAAAAACATATTAGGCACTTTATTATATTAACTCTTTCAGTCAAGTAATTAATTAATATTTGATAGCACATAGCAGTATATTATGCACTTTCTACATATTCTATGCACTTTATTATATTATTAATTCTTTCAGTCAAGTGATTAATGCATTATATAATGGTATCACTTGATATACCGTATTTTTCGGACCATAAGACACACTTTTTTCCCAAAAAATTTTGGGGGAAAGTGGGGGGTGCGTCTTATGGTCGCAATGCACGGTACCTCGTGCGCTGGTGGCAGCGGGCGAGGCTCTGCGGTGCGGTGGTGGCAGCGGGCGGCGCTCTGCGGTGCGGTGCTGGCAGCGGGCTGTGCTCCGGTGCAGGGGCGGCGGCTCCGCCGGCGTCTCTTCGCAGCCCGGAGGCCCCCGCACACCCCTTGCTGGGCGCTGCCATGTTGCGGTGGCCTCCGGGAGCATGGACGCCGGCAAGATGGCCGCCGGTCCGGGGACGGCGCAAGCGCAGCTTCAGATCTCGTGCCGAGATCTCGGGGGGCGAGATTCAAATCTCAGCAACCGCGCACCACCGCACCGCAGAGCGCCGCCCTTTGCCACCACCGCAGAGCCCACCTGTCCCTGCCACAGCTGCCCCTGCCACAGCTGCCCCTGCCCCAGCACAGCTGCCCCTGCCCACCTGCCCCAGCACAGCAGCCCCTGCCACAGCTGCCCCTGCCCACCTGCCCCAGCACAGCAGCCCCTGCCACAGCTGCCCCTGCCACAGCACAGCTGCCCCTGCACAGCCCACCCGCCCCAGCCCCAGTGCAGCTGCCCCAGCACAGAGCCGCCGCCACCGCACGAGCCTGGACCACTGAATGACCCCTGTGACTACTTCTCCACCTGTGCTGGATCCCTTCCCAGGTAAGCTGAATTCGGACTGTAAGACGGACCCCCATTTGACACATTATTATTTTTTTCCCTATTTTCCTTCTGAAAATAGGGGTGCGTCTTATGGTCCGGTGCGTCTTATAGTCCGAAAAATATGGTATATTAATTTATTTTTTTGTAGGGGTTATATGCTGATGTTTAATATTCATTCAATAAATATTGGATAGTTATACTCCTGGTATTTCTTTTCTATATAGGATTTTGTTTTTGTTTTTTTTCACATAATGTCCACGGAGCCTCCCCGCAGCACCGAGCACTGCCAAAACTGCCACACCAGCCACAGCAGGCTGGGATGGGAGCAAGATCATCGCCCTGCAGCGTCGGAACACCGGAAGAATCGCCCGACTCCTGCTGCCACCAGTGCTGCCGATCCCCCCTGGGTAAGATGAATTCAGGACTGTAAGACGGACCCCCATTTGACACATTAATTTTTTTCCCCCATTTTCCTTCTGAAAATTTGGGGTGCATTTTATGGTCTGGTGTGTCTTATAGTCTGAAAAATAACATTGCTAAGCTGAAAAAAACATTAAAAAAGTCACCAAACTATTAAAGTTTTCCACTACTAGTAGCTGCATCAGTGATAGCATATCTGCCATGCAGATAGCACAAGCCATTGAGCTCAGAGATTAGCTGCAGCGGTGATGTTTGCTATTGATGTGACCTCAATGCTGTAGAGAATACACAGCAATGGAAAGCCAGCACTGGACCTGAGGAGGGTGAGCGCTATCTAATTTTATTATTCTAACACATAGGCCAAAAACATAAAAGTTAAATGCGCTTTTAAATGGGAATCTGAGAGCATTGTTATATAGAGGCAGAGAACCTAATTACAATGATGTGTCACTTACTGGATTGCTTGGTGTAGTTGTGATAGAATCCCTGTTTTCTCTAACCCCACCCACACTCTTGATTGGCTGCTTCCTGTATACACTGTACATTGTCAGCAAGCTGCCAATCAGTGGTGGGGGCGGGGTTACACAGATTAACTAAACTTCCATGCATGTGAGACCTAGTCCCTGCAGTAATAATCTCCTGCTGATTAAACACTTATTGAACTGAAACTACAGAAATATCTTTAGCAAGTGACACATCCATGGAATCAGAGTCTCTGCCCCTACCTTATTCTGTTCTCATAATAAATAGCAAAAATCTGCTGACATTCCCTTTAAGAAGTGAATAAAGATTATTATGTTCCAGTGCAAAGCAACAATACATACTGTATCTAGAGCCAGATTTTGAGTTTGATAGAATTATCTAGCTAACGATAATTTCTTTGGTAATTTACAAAACTATACTTAGGATTTCTGTTCTTATTAACGATTTAATACATTTTTTTTATTGCTAAAATATGTCTATGTCATTTTTAATATTTCACCCTTTAGCATTTAATTTTTTTTTCAAAACCAGAATGATAACATACCTTGTATACAAATCCATCCGGGCAGCTGTGATCATATGTGAAGGCTTTGTAGACCACAAGGAATACTATGCACGCCAGAAAAGCCAGTGCCAGGCTTATTAGGATGGTGACCTAGAGGAAAAAGAAGTAGAGTCATAAATAAAAAGGTACTTTTTCCAAAAAAATAAAAACTATTTATTGCAAAAAAAAAAAAAAAGTGATCTGTGCACTGCTGTCCTAAATGTAATTATTAGTATCTCGATTTGAAAAAACTTCAATGGGAAAGATGTTGTTCTCAAGAGTCTGCTCTGCCCCCGGGATACAAAAGAAGGACACTACAGTACTGAAAGGATTACCATCCATAGGAGGGAAATTGACAGCTTCCCCTTTGTAGCTCCTAAGAATAAAGACGAGTAAACATCATTAGGACCTGAGAGCTCTTCTGATCCTCCTGGAACCTGACATCACGTCTTTCTCCGCATGCCCTTTTGATAATGCCTCATGAATGAAATTACATAGCGCATCTCTAGGCTTTCGAAAAAAGAAAAAGCTTTTCAAGGAGATTGTACTTTCAGCACATCTTCCTAAGTGTAGAAGAATCAAGAGATTACATGTAACCCCGCAATCCCCCCACCTCCACCGAAAACGCCACAGTTACATCACAATATGATGTATTTTCAGAAGTAGAACCAAAGCTATGATTAATCTACACATGCATTGGGTTACATTCAATTTTAATATTTAAGACCCATATAGACATTGCACATGTTCACTGAAACGTATGTTACTAGCTTGTTAGAGATGAGCAAATTTTTCAAAATTTGGTTCCGATTAGAATCGATGGCGAATATTGTTTTTGCAATACTCATCTTACACAGCTGAATGTCAATGGAGTCAATGGGAGTAGAAATTAACGAATATACAGTATTCAGAATTGATCGTCAGACATAAATTCGGCAAGATATGGCAAATTCAGATTCGACAACAGATTCCGAACATATTCGCTCAACTCTATTGCTTTTGCCAACTTGTCTACGCCCAGCCAACGAGAACCCTGTTTACAAAACAGGGCAGTCCCCATTTTTGTTGGGTAATTCACGGTACAATGAAGTCTATGAGCGATACTGAAACAGCTGTGTACAGGACTATAGTGTATGGGTCTCTAATTCTTTTATTAAAGAATATGGACACATTCAGGGGCATTTTTTATCTAAAAGGCATGTATTTTGATTTAAAATAATTCTTGTAATTGGGTTTCATAAAAAACGTTGCACCTTTTAGCTGTTTAAGGCTGGTAGTTTTTCTGCACATTGCTGGCTGCACAATCCATTAGCTCATTCTGATGTGGAGTTTGTAACTTTTTTATTCTGTCTCTCACAGAGATCCTCTCATCTGGTTTTTGACTAAAGACCAAACAAAGGGAAACTTTTCTTTACCCAACTTCCAAAGAGTGTGGTGGTGTCCATAGCATGCAATCTTAGCATATCTTTTATTTTACTTTAGCAGTATAAGAAATTAAAGTTACGCTGTGATTGGTTGTTATGGGCAGTAAAGATAGATTTCTAACAATGTGGTTGTGTCCATAGGAACCAATCAGAGGACAGCTTTCAACTTTACCTCAGCAGCAAATGAACTGAAAGCTGCACTGTGATTGGTTGCTATGGGGGGCAAAGGAAGATTTTCTTTTAGACAGTACACAGGAGTGTGGTGGTGTGCTTACCACGATTCTTCAGTATTTAGTGGTTGTGGTGGATTAAGCTTCTGTTTCTAATGTGATCAAAATGGCTACAAGGGGGTGTCGTAATTCACCTGGCAGCTTTTGCTACATTTACGATTGATTTGTAGTGAATAAACAACAAAGGAACATTACAGATGTCATTAAAAAAGTGTATTATGCGTACTTTGATGTAAAACTAGATGATCAGGAAAAGTCATGGGCTCCACGTGTGTTCTGTTTGTGTAGAGGGACTACGACATTGGTCGAAATTGATGAAAAAAAAAGCTTTCGCTTTGGCATCTCTATGATCTGGAGGGAACCATAAAATCATAGTGATGACTGCTACTTTTGTACGTGCAACATGGAGGGATTCAGCCTTAAAGATTATATACCTTGACCTCCTATCAGAGATTTGCCCTGTGCCTCACCTGTCCCTAAACCTCTGGAGAAGCATGAATATACATCTGATTTAGAAGATTCAGAACATGAAGAGCAGGATTCTGATGAAGATTTTCATGCTGGTCCCAAAGAGCTACAGCTTTTTCACAGCTTGAATTAAATAATTTAGTCAGGGACTTGGACATTTCTAAATATTTTGCAGAAGTTGTAGGCTCTAGACTAAAGGAAAAGATTCTGCTAGCTCCTGGTATCTGTTTTTTATGGCACAGAAGCAGAGAAAAGGAATTCCTTCCATAATTTCCTCAAGACATGGTCTAGTGTATTGCAGTGATGTTCCAGGGCTGATTGAATTCCTTTTTTACACTAAGTACAATGCGAGTGAGTGGAGATTCTTTATTGATTCATCCCCAAAAAGTCTGAAAGCTGTGCTACTGCACAATGGCAGCAAATATGCTTCAGTGCCTGTAGGGCATTCTGTGCTCTTGAAGGAAAGCTATGAGAATTTAGACTTTATTCTCAAGAAACTTAACTACAAGGAACAAGGATGGTCAATATGTGTTGATGTGAAAGTTCTCTGTTTGCTCCTTGGGCATGCTTTTTGTATGAATGTTACAGCTGAGATAGGACTGGAGCTAAAAAACTTGGTCAACGAGAACATCTTTGCAACTTGGACTCAAGAAAATAGTTGTAGAAAGTTTAGTTGATCCAACTAAAGTTCTCCTGCTACTCCACATTAAACTTGGACTAATAAACTAGTTTGTGAAAGTTCTACTGAAAGAAGGAGAGACTTTTAAGTACCTCTGTACCAAGTTTCAGGGACTGTAAAGTAAAACCCAAGGAAGACATTTTTGTGGGTCTGGATATTCGGAAACTCATGAACGATGATGTGTTTGAATCAAAAATGAAAGCTGTTGAGAAAAGGGCTTGGGATTTTTTTAACCCATTTACGACCTTGGGATTTTCCATTTTTGTATTTTCATATTTTGCTCCCCTTCTTCCCAGAACCATAACGTTTTTATTTTTCCATCAATATGGCCATGTGAGGACTATTTTTTTCGCCAAAAGAGTTCTACTTTTAAACAAAATCATTGATTTTACCACATAGTGTAATAGAAAATGGTAAAAAAATCAAAGTGCGGTAAAATTGTAAAAAAGTGCAATTCTACTATTGTCTTTTTTTGCCATTATGATTCTCCAGGTCAGTACAAGTTTGCAGATACCAAACATGTATAGGTTCTTTTTTAGTGAAAAAAAAAATACAAGGTTTGTAAAAAAAAAATAAAAATGGTGACATTTTTCAAGACCCGTAGCATCTCCATTTTTGGTGATCTGGGCCTGGGTGAGGGCTTGTATTTTGTTTTTTGTGCACTGAGCACATGTTTTTATTGATACTATTTTGGGGTAGATACAATGTTTTAATCACCTGTTATTGCATTTTATTGCATTGTTGCACAGACCAAAAAGAAATCGTAAGTCTGGCGTTTTTATTTTTTTTCTAGTTACACAGTTTACCAATCGGTTTAATTATTTTGATATTTTGATAGATCGGGCGATTCTGAACTCAGTGATTCCAAATAAGTGTATTTTTTATTTTTTTTGCTTTGTTTTATTTTGACCTAGCTGAAGAGCATGGCGTTGCCCGGGCATAGTAGCTAACTGTGGTTAGTTATAAATTATAATGGTTATATCTATATATATAAAGCTGAGTGTATAGCTTCAGCCCTGCTATGTATAGTAGAAATGATCATCTGCTATGAACGCTGGCCATGGGGTGGCGCTCATAGCAGATGAGCAATGAAAACCACAGGGTTCTCCTAAGCCAACCCATAGGCACCCTGTCATGTGACAGCTAATGACTCGCTTCCGGCACGATCATGTTAAATGCCGCTATCAGAAATTAACAGCAGCATTTAACATAACAGGTGAGGGGAGGACACAATCCCACCTGCAGCTGATCAGATCAGCTGTCATGTGTCACTTATCATCTTATAGGAGAATTTTAGCGTATTACAATAAAGGGTATATCTTTTAACTGGGTTTTTTCTATATGATTCTTTTCTAATTGATACCCTAAGGCTAGTTTCACACTTGCTTTCTTTTGCAGCGCGTTTTTCCCACAAAAAAACGCATTGAAAAAACGCATACAAAAGCATACAACTGCTGCGTTTTTTTCAAGCATTTTTATGAGCATGCATGAAAAAAACGCAGCGTTTTTATGCGTTTGTATGCGTTTTTAGTGCGTTTTTACCGCGTTTGCGTTTTTTTCCAACATTAGGTGGCCCCTCACACTAACCCAAACCATGACTTTACTAACCCTAACCCTGACCCTAACCCTAACCCTAACCTTAACCCTAACCCTGACCCTAACCCTAACCCTGACCCTAACCCTTAACCAAACCATACTTAACCCTAACCCAAACCCTAAACCCTAACTAACCCTAACCCTAACCCTAACCCTGACCCTAACCCTAACCCTGACCCTAACCCTAACCCTAACCCTAACCCTTAACCAAACCATACTTAACCCTAACCCAAACCCTAAACCCTAACTAACCCTAACCCTAACCCTAACCCTGACCCTAACCCTAACCCTGACCCTAACCCTAACCCTGACCCTAACCCTAACCCTAACCCTGACCCTAACCCTTAACCAAACCATACTTAACCCTAACCCAAACCCTAAACCCTAACTAACCCTAACCCTAACCCTTAACCAAACCATACTTAACCCTAACCCTGACCCTAACCCTTAACCAAACCATACTTAACCCTAACCCTGACCCTAACCCTTAACCAAACCATACTTAACCCTAACCCTGACCCTAACCCTAACCCTAACCCTGACCCTAACCCTTAACCAAACCATACTTAACCCTAACCCTGACCCTAACCCCAACCCTAACCCTGACCCTGACCCTAACCCTAACCCTAAACCCCCTTAACTAACCCTAACTCTAACCCAAACCCCTAAATTCCATGGTTAACAAAAAAAACGCATGTGCAAAAAAACGCATACATGAGCATGCCAGTGCGCATGTATGCGCATCCATAGGCTATAATGGCCATTTTTAGCGCAAAACGTGCGCATACGTGCGCATGTGCTTTTTTGCAGGGCCAAAAAATGCAACATGCTGCGTCTGGAAAATACAAACGCACACCCCAAAAAAACGCAGCGCATGAAAATCGCATACGTGCGCTTACCAGCGCGCAGGTATGCGCACCCATGTTAAATATAGGGGAAAAAACGCATGCGCACGTATGCGTTTTTTTCCAGCGCAAAAAAACGCAAATGTGAAACCAGCCTTAGAGATACTATTTTGATTGAATTTTCGTTTTTTGTTTGCACCTATTAGAACCATCCTGAATAGTACACACAAACTTTTTAATCAACTTGTGCCATTTTTTAAAAAACAATGTAGAACGCTGTGTGCCATAGAGTTGGGATTAGTACAAGTTCAGAGTGGAGTCCAGTCTGTGAAGTAGAGTGGGTTATTGAGTAAAGATGAACATTACAGTGGTAGCAGGTGCAAGAAGAGGCAGATGCAGCAGAGCTGAACAGGTGCTGTAAGTCCAGGTTTCCCCACAGCATGAGGTTAGTCTTGGGCTTGAGGTCCGGAAGTTGTATTAAGAGCCATACCCCTGTCTCCCTGTGAGGAAGATGTCAGCCAGGTCGCAGAGAAGGAAAAGAATGGTGATCCTCATGGAAGCTGTTATGCCAGCAGCAGGGTCCCTATGACCGGCTAGGACAGTTGGGCTAGGACAAATCAGGCAAAAAGGAGACAAAGACTGACAAGCCAGAAAACAAATGAAGCATAACTAAAATGGGACTATGTTTTATTATGCCAAGTGTAACCGAATTTCACAGTAAAGCTGAACCTATTAATCTGGACACAAGGTCTCCTGTCTTGTCTGAAGCTACAGCTAATCCCATGGACGGGAAGGTAGAAAGTACTCCTTGAGCAACAGTGAGTAAAGCACCAATTTCACAGCACAACACCCTACACCTGACAGACTCCTGTTTAGAAGAGGGGTTTCAGGGCAACCAGAACTCAGTTCCGGCCCACTGCACCCCGGCCCTGTACTCCTCTTCTTATTCACAGCATCTTATGATTGCCTTGCCTATAGCTATACCTTGATAATGTCACATGCTATCATACTGTAAGAATTGGTCTTTGAAGCCGTGTGTCCACATAGAGTAAAAGCAGCATTTTGTGCAGAAAGGCTATTGAATGTATCAGTTAAAACAAAGTGGTTGTGCTTCCATGAATACTTGACATGCTGTGACGGTCTTCAGTAAGGAAAGGGTGCCTCAAACTGTCCCTGGAACTGGGACCCTATCTATCCCTATCCCGGGGTACTCTTGAAGATAGAGAAGCCTAAGTCTCTGACCCTACTATGCTCCTGTTAAACCCTGGTCTGTCCCCTCCCAAACCCCATGAGGCATGGGACAGAAAACCACTACCATACAAAAGCACAAACCAATAATAGGGAGGAGGATAGGGAAAGGGAGGAATAAACTAAATGGCATCAGGTACCAGACGATAAACACACACGTTCTACAGCAAACCACAGAACACTTCTACAACAAATCTATTTCAAACGCTTAGCTTTAGCACACATGACAGGAAGATGAATCTTTCACAGGCAGGGACAAGAAGGTCTGACCAGTTTCTTTTCTTTGGGAGGAGGTAAGGACCAGACCCATATCAGAAGCAGATTAAATGGAGCTGCATGTTTCTGACCAGCACACAATGGGTCGTTAACCTCTTCAGCACCAGAAGAAACTAAAACCATTTAATATGGGACTCAAATCAGACCAACTCTGTGATACATTACCAGACTTGACCATCTAACTAGAAGTCTTTCAGGGGGATGTTACACCCAAGTGACAATACTCATGCCCACTGTGCTTTTAAATACACAACAAAACTGCATGTTTTTTTAGTTTTTTTCTCCATAGAGAAAGTAAAAATACAAAGTTTCCACACATGGGGAGATGGGAAATGTATCAAAGTCATTCATTGCTTTAAATAGGTTGTCCAGGCATACTGTATATTGATGACCTCTTCTTAAGATAGGTCATCAATATCAGATCGATGTGCCTCTGACACCCCAACAATCAGCTGTTATTATTTCCAGTGCCTTGATACAATCATTGCCTGGAGCTGTACTAAAGAGCTCCGTTCAATATATGGCGGCTGTTTCCAAAAAAACAGCCAATCAGCTCCTATTTGCCAATATAGGATGTGATCTGCAGGTCTCGTTAGTGGTCTCTAGATATTGAATTTAGCTGTGCTGCTGAAATCTCTTCAATGATTACATCCGACCACTGACTAAGCTAATAACAGCTGATTGGCGAGGGTGCCGGGTGTCAGACCACCACCGATTTGATATTGATGAACTGTCCTAAACTTGGAGAACCATTTCACTTAGGATTGCATAATTAGCGTATCTGTACATGTGCAGATATTCCAGGGCATATATGTTAGGCATCTGCTGTGATTCAACGGTATTTCTATATTAAAATCCACATATTTGGGTATGTTCCTAAGTAGAGTTGAGCGAAATGGGTCGAAAAAATTCAAAAGTCGCCGACTTTTGGCAAAGTCGGGTTTCATGAAACGAAACCCGACCCTAGGATGAGGTCGGCCACGAGGTCGGCGACTTACGCGCCAAAGTCGCGTTTCAAAAGTTTGTTTTGCGCTCTTTTTCAGCCAATCAGGATCCACGGACACTGTGGGCAACGTGATGACATAGGCACGGGTCACCACCATCTTTCAGAAGGGCATGCAAGTGATTGGCTTGCTTTGGTGGGCGTCACAGGGGGTATAAAAGGGCGTGCACGCCGACCGCCATCTTACTTCTGCCGATCTTAGTATAGGGAGAGGTTGCTGCTGATTCTGTAGGGAGAGCGTTAGGCAGGGAAGAAGACAAAAAAACTGCTTCTGCTGCTAGCGATTTGGCCTGCACAACACACAAGTCACTGTGTGTGCAGTGCAAGGGGAGGCTATATTGTGGTGTATCAGTGGTGTTGGTTGTTGGGCTGCCTTTTAAGGCTTCCTGACACGCTGGCATTGCTGTTTACCCACTGCTCCGCAAACTGCTTTTTTAAAAGCAATCCAATCTCCCTTATCCTCTCGTCACTTTGGTCACAGGCAGCTGTGCCATCGAGCGTGTCACATAGCGCTCAGATATCAGTGGGCCTCACACCATCCACAAGTGTCCAGTGTCCAAAAGTGTACGCAGAGATTCAAAATCTCCATTATCCTCTCGTCACTTTGGTCACAGGCAGCTGTGCCATCGAGTGTGTCACATAGCGCTCAGATATCAGTGGGCCTCACACCATCCACAAGTGTCCAGTGTCCAAAAGTGTACGCAGAGATTCAAAATCTCCATTATCCTCTCGTCACTTTGGTCACAGGCAGCTGTGCCATCGAGCGTGTCACATAGCGCTCAGATATCAGTGGGCCTCACACCATCCACAAGTGTCCAGTGTCCAAAAGTGTACGCAGAGATTCAAAATCTCCATTATCCTCTCGTCACTTTGGTCACAGGCAGCTGTGCCATCGAGCGTGTCACATAGCGCTCAGATATCAGTGGGCCTCACACCATCCACAAGTGTCCAGTGTCCAAAAGTGTACACAGAGATTCAAAATCTCCATTATCCTCTCGTCACTTTGGTCACAGGCAGCTGTGCCATCGAGCGTGTCACATAGCGCTCAGATATCAGTGGGCCTCACACAATCCACAAGTGTCCAGTGTCCAAAAGTGTACGCAGAGATTCAAAATCTCCATTATCCTCTCGTCACTTTGGTCACAGGCAGCTGTGCCATCGAGCGTGTCACATAGCGCTCAGATATCAGTGGGCCTCACACCATCCACAAGTGTCCAGTGTCCAAAAGTGTACGCAGAGATTCAAAATCTCCATTATCCTCTCGTCACTTTGGTCACAGGCAGCTGTGCCATCGAGCATGTCACATAGCGCTCAGATATCAGTGGGCCTCACACCATCCACAAGTGTCCAGTGTCCAAAAGTGTACGCAGAGATTCAAAATCTCCATTATCCTCTCGTCACTTTGGTCACAGGCAGCTGTGCCATCGAGCGTGTCACATAGCGCTCAGATATCAGTGGGCCTCACACCATCCACAAGTGTCCAGTGTCCAAAAGTGTACGCAGAGATTCAAAATCTCCATTATCCTCTCGTCACTTTGGTCACAGGCAGCTGTGCCATCGAGCGTGTCACATAGCGCTCAGATATCAGTAGGCCTCACACAATCCACAAGTGTCCAGTGTCCAAAAGTGTACGCAGAGATTCAAAATCTCCATTATCCTCTCGTCACTTTGGTCACAGGCAGCTGTGCCATCGAGCGTGTCACATAGCGCCCAGATATCAGTGGGCCTCACACAATCCACAAGTGTCCACTGTCCACAAGTGTGTGCAGAAATTCTAAAACTCCCCTGTCCTATAGACACCTTGTACCTTGTTTTACATTACTATATAGTTTGTTGGATTTTGTCTAAATTTCTACCAAAAATGAGGAAGGCTAGTGGAAGAGGCCGTGGAATTGGGCGGGGGTTGGCAGCTGGTAATGATGGTGTTGGTGGTGGATCTGATGGTAGTGGCAAGAGCAAAATAGGACCGAATGCAGGAGGTGCTGACCCTGCGTCATCGTCTGGCTACATAAGGCCTTGAACGCTTAGTTTTCTAGGAGTTGGCAAACCGCTTTTAAAGGCAGAGCATCAGGAAAAAGTTTTGTCTTACATTGCTGACTCAGCCTCCAGCTCTATCGCCTCCTCTTCTTCAGTTGTAAAAAGTAAAAGCACTGAGTCGTCATTGGAGGCTCATGTTCATGAACCACACCTTTCCTTGTGTCCTTCACCCCAACCAAGATTGAAGGATGATGCAGGCCATACTACTGATTACTCCATGGAGCAGTTTTCACATACCATGCCTGGATTATCAAGTGAAATGGTGAATTACCCAGGCCAAGATGAATCTGACATGGAGTGCACTGATGCACAGCCGCTGATGGATGATTCTGCTGGTACATTCACTCAGAGCACTACATTGTCCTCGCAGTGTACACAGCCAGATTCTGACCCTGATGAGACTCAGGTGCCCCTTCCCGCACACTATACCACCATACACGGTGACACAGAGGAAGGTGCACATGACATAGAAGAGGAGGTGATGGATGACCCAGTTGTTGACCCAGATTGGCATCCATTGGGGGAAGAGGGTGCTGCTTCCAATAGCTCAGATGAGGAGCATCCACAGCAGACATCGACATCGCAACAGCTGTTATCTGGCAGGCCCGGAGCACTCCAAAGACAGGTTCCAAACATCAAAAGAGTTGCTGGACAGCTTGTCCAGAGGGTCAAAAGATTACAGCGTGCTAGGCCGCAAAATGTCTGCCAAAGTAGGAAGAGTGCAGTGTGGCACTTTTTTGAACAAAATCCTCATGATCAGGCCAAGGTTATCTGTAAGAAGTGCGCAAAGACCTTTAGCCGAGGGAAAAATCTGAAAAATTTGAATACCAGTTGCATGCTTAGACATTTAACCAGCATGCACTTGCAAGCGTGGACACAACACCAAACCTCAAGTGCCACATGTGCAACTGATCACAACGAAGGTAGTCAGCAACGCTACATTGTTTCCCCCACTGTAAGCCCACCGGTTAGCACAGCAGCAAATGTTGAGGTGTCGTTGCAAGGCCACAGCAGTCAGGGAATCCCACTGTTATATCAACGAAAGACTGATTCTAGGCCATCAGAAAGAACACCAACTCCATCACCATCATCAACCCTCTCTCAGTCCGCCCTGTCCACCGCTACTTCCACCATATGCAGCTCTCAAGTCCAGCTCACCCTCCCAGACACTATGAGTAGGTCAAGAAAGTACTCAGTCTCTCATCCGCGTACACTGGGTTTGAACGCCCACATTGCCAAACTAATCTCGTTTGAGATGACGCCCTTTCGGTTGGTGGAAAGCACAGCTTTCCGCGAACTCATGGCCTATGCAGTACCACGCTATGACCTACCCAGTCGCCACTTCTTCTCTCGCAAAGCCATCCCAGCCCTCCACCATCATGTGAAAGACCGCATTGTCCATGCACTCAAGCAGTCAGTGAGCGGAAAGGTGCACCTCACAACTGATGCATGGTCCAGTCGGCATGGCCAGGGCCGTTACGTGTCCATCACTGCGCACTGGGTTAATGTGGTGGATGCAGGGTCCACAGGGGACAGCGGTGGTGGGACAGTGCTGCCTAGCCCACGGTATAGGAAACAGTTGGCTGTAGGCGTTCGACCCTCCTCCTCCTCCTCCTCCTCCAGAAGCGAAAGCTCGTCCACAGAGCGCAGTCGTACGAGCACTCCATCTGCAGCTGCCACTGTTGCACACGATGTGTCCCCCTATCGAGCAGCTAGTGGAAAGCGTCAGCAGGCTGTGTTGCAGATGATGTGTTTGGGCGACAGACACACCGCCGAGGTGCTGGCCGAGTACTTGAAGCGACAAACTGAGTCATGGCTGGGCAGTGTACATCTTGAGGCAGGCAAGGTAGTTAGTGATAACGGCCGTAATTTTGTGGCAGCCATAGCCCTTTCAAAACTCAGCCACATACCTTGCTTGGCTCACACCTTGAACCTGGTGGTGCAGTGCTTCCTCAAAAATTATCCGGAGTTAACAGCCCTGCTCCAGAAGGTGCGAAGACTGTGCGCGCACATCCGCCGGTCGCCTGTACACTCCATTCGTATGCAGAAGCTGCAGCGATTGCTCCACCTTCCCAACCACCGCCTCATTATCGACATTGCAACAAGGTGGAACTCCACCCTGCACATGGTGGAGTGGCTGTGCGAGCAGAGGCAGGCCATAATGCATTTGTGGGAGGATACACAGCCAGGCACTTTGAGAGCAGACATGGAGTTGACAGGCGTGCAGTGGTCGAAGCTGAAAGACCTTTGTAAAGTCCTTCAGTGTTTTGAGGAATGCACACGGCTGGTAAGCGCAGACGACGCCATCCTAAGCATGAGCATCCCACTTATGCGTCTGCTCATGCAAACTTTGACGCACCTTAAGGAGCAGGCGTCTGCAGCCAATGTTGATGAGGAGGAAGAGGAGGAGGGAATCCTTGATGACATTCAGCCATTGTCTGCTCAGGGACCTCTCCTGGACGAGGTGGAGGAAGAAGAGGAGGAGGAGGAGGAGGATGATGGGGATGATTACTTAGGGTAGGAGGATGCATCTCGTGGGGCAAGTGAAAATGTTGGCGTGGCAAGGTCTGGTACAGGGTTTGTGCGTGACTGGAGGGATGTGGATTTGCCAGAAAGTGCTCCTCCACCCAGCACTCGCAGTGCATCATTGACACCGGGAACATTGGCCCACATGTCAGATTATGCCTTGCGGATCCTAAAAAGGGACCCCCGCATTGCCAAAATGATGAACGATGACGACTACTGGTTGGCCAGCATCCTGGATCCACGCTATAAAGGCAAATTACAAAACATCATGCCACAGGAGAACCTTGACCTAATATTGGCTAATAAACAAGCAACTCTGGTAAATCGGTTGCTTGAGGCATTCCCAGCACACAGCAGCGGTGATGGTTCTCACAAGAGCCGTACGGGCCGGGGGCAGCTTGGCAGAGGTGTTCGTGGTGCACACAGCAGAAGTGGCGTTGGAGACAGGGGTTTCATGACAATGTTGTGGACTGATTTTTCAAATACCGCTCACACAACTGGTAATACTGCATCGATGGAAAGTGACAGAAGACAGCAGTTGTCAACTATGGTTACAAACTACTTTTCCTCCCATATCGATGTTCTCCCACACAGGTCATTCCCCTTTGACTATTGGGCCGCTAAACTGGACACCTGGCCTGAATTGGCCCAATATGCCTTACAGGAGCTCGCTTGCCCAGCTGCAAGTGTGCTATCGGAAAGAGTCTTCAGTGCAGCTGGATCAATCCTGACAGAAAAAAGGACCCGTCTGTCAACCCAAAATGTGGATGATCTAACCTTCATTAAAATGAACCACGCATGGGTTTCCAAGGATTTTGTCCCACCTTCCCCTGATGACACATAGGGTGACAGAAAAATGGCTTGCTTTGGTCCACCTCTTCCTGGTACTTCACCTATTTCGCCTTTTGCATCAGCTGAATGTCCAACATCAACATATGCCACTTTCTAAAACTCCATAACTGTGCTGCCTCCCCCCCCATGGCCGGGGTCACCACCTACCGCACGACACCGTGCGAGTGCCGTTGCCCTGGACAGGTGGGTAGGCCGACTCTTGGGCGCGGGCACGGGCACAGGGTCCCTCATAGTGCAATCAAGTGTCTCTGACGGTGGTGGTGCACACCCGCCGTCAGACACACCGCTGTACTATGAGGGGCCCAGTGCCAGTACCGACGCCCACGAGTGGGCCCCCCTTGCTTGGCCAGGGCCCCAGCATTTGCAATCTTTACCTCTCCCTGCTCCTCCGCTGTGTAATCTGGGCCGTCAAATCCATACTGTGCCTGACACCGTCTGAGCCTGCCTCCTGAGACATATATTTTGAATGTGTACGCTATCCATACATGTTATCCAGGGATACGGTACCCTTTCTAACCTTTGTGCAATGACGTGCAATCCATACTGGGCCTAACACCGTCTGAGCCTGCCTCATGCTGTATAGACATATATTTTGAATGTGTACGCTATCCATACATGTTATCCGGGGATACGGTACCCCTTCTAACCTTTGTGCAATGACGTGCAATCCATACTGGGCCTAACACCGTCTGAGCCTGCCTCATGCTGTATAGACATATATTTTGAATGTGTACGCTATCCATACATGTTATCCGGGGATACGGTACCCTTTCTAACCTTTGTGCAATGACGTGCAATCCATACTGGGCCTAACACCGTCTGAGCCTGCCTCATGCTGTATAGACATATATTTTGAATGTGTACGCTATCCATACATGTTATCCAGGGATACGGTACCCCTTCTAACCTTTGTGCAATGACGTGCAATCCATACTGGGCCTAACACCGTCTGAGCCTGCCTCATGCTGTATAGACATATATTTTGAATGTGTACGCTATCCATACATGTTATCCGGGGATACGGTACCCTTTCTAACCTTTGTGCAATGACGTGCAATCCATACTGGGCCTAACACCGTCTGAGCCTGCCTCATGCTGTATAGACATATATTTTGAATGTGTACGCTATCCATACATGTTATCCGGGGATACGGTACCCTTTCTAACCTTTGTGCAATGACGTGCAATCCATACTGGGCCTAACACCGTCTGAGCCTGCCTCATGCTGTATAGACATATATTTTGAATGTGTACGCTATCCATACATGTTATCCGGGGATACGGTACCCTTTCTAACCTTTGTGCAATGACGTGCAATCCATACTGGGCCTAACACCGTCTGAGCCTGCCTCATGCTGTATAGACATATATTTTGAATGTGTACGCTATCCATACATGTTATCCGGGGATACGGTACCCCTTCTAACCTTTGTGCAATGACGTGCAATCCATACTGGGCCTAACACCGTCTGAGCCTGCCTCATGCTGTATAGACATATATTTTGAATGTGTACGCTATCCATACATGTTATCCGGGGATACGGTACCCTTTCTAACCTTTGTGCAATGACATGCAATCCATACTGGGCCTAACACCGTCTGAGCCTGCCTCATGCTGTATAGACATATATTTTGAATGTGTACGCTATCCATACATGTTATCCGGGGATACGGTACCCTTTCTAACCTTTGTGCAATGACGTGCAATCCATACTGGGCGTGAGAACGGCTGGCGAGCTGTTAAGCAAGCTACAGCACCTGTCCAGACAAGTACAGGGATTCCCTAGCGAGGAGACTTATTTGATTGTTTTCAATGTTGGGACAGCAATTTTTGGGGAGCACTATACTCTGGAGAATGATAGATGGGGCCCACCATACACTGGAACATTCCAAAGGTGGACATCAGACACTGGAGCAGCATTTACAGGGCCCATTATACACTAGAGCATTAGAAATGGGGCCCATTATGTTTGGAGCATTATTTGGGCCCATAAGACAGTGGAGCTTCATCCATGGGGACCAACATATACTGTAGCATTATGTGGAGCTCATCATATACTGTTTCAAACATTATATGGGACCAATGATTTTGTATGGAGAAATAGATGGGCCTCGTCATGAGATGTAAAAAGTGAGGTATTTTTCATTGTACTATACCGCTATTTCTCTGCCGTATCGGAGCATGATGAGTTGTGGTATGTGTTAAAGGGGCGCTCTTTCGCCCAGGGCACATGAAAACCTGCAGCCAGCCCTCCCCCCCCACAAATTTAGCCAAATAACCCCCATTTTTCAGTGCGTAACTTGTATTATGAAGTTAATTAAGGTTGACAAGCTTAAGTAAGAAGAATTGATGCTTTTGGCATTCAAATGGGCACTGTAGGTGTGTTTCCTGTCCTCCTCTCACTGCCGACTTTTATTCCCCATTGACTTACATTGGGTTTCGTGTTTCGGGACGACCCCGACTTTTCCCTATAATCGGACGATCTTGCTCGACCCGACTTTTGGAAAAGTCGGGTTTCACGAAACGAAACGCGACCCTAAAAAACCAAAAGTCGCTCAACTCTATTCCTAAGTAGTAGCTGTGTATTTTAAGAAATCTCATGTACATGCTGTGAAATGTGTTCATAGCGCAAATTGACAAGAACTTTGGATTTGAGAACCGTAGCATGTCAGTTTATGCTTTGGATGTGGTTCCGATCTCACCCTTCACTCCTTCTTTGTAATGATATCCGCAGCAGTAAATGCTGCTGCAGGGGACCACAGCGGAGAAGCTACAATGGAATATACCTTTATACATGAGAACATTACTGAGAATTTCACCTAACAGTGAAGTCTGCACTGAATTCACAAATAATTGAGATGTTGTGGATCTTAAAATCTGCACCGCAGCTCAATTTTTTCCAAATTTAGAAATGGAAAATGTAAGCAAATATGTAGATGAGACTTTTCTTAGAACGTTACAGTGGCCATTCCTGTGTTAATCCATCTAGGGATGCATTAATAGACAACTTCATGTTCCCATTCCCTCATGTGAGAGCAGCCCTATGAATGGATAAGTCTGTGTAGGAGCATAACATATTGATGAAGGGTATCATAACACTCCCGACTAGTGATGAGTGAGTATACTCGGTGCTCGGGTGATCTCCGAGTACTTTGGCATGCTCGGAGATTTAGTGTTTGTCGATACAGCTGCATGATTTGTGGCTGCTAGACAGCCTGAATACATATATGGAATTCCTAACAAACAGGCAATCCCCACATGTATTCAGCCTATCTAGCAGCCGCAAATCATGCAGCTACGTCAACAAACAAAACCCTAGCAAGGAGTATACTCGCTCATCCCTACTCCCGACATATGTTGTACTTTGGGTGCATTTGTTTGGAGCAGTCTCATGTGCTGAGCCTCTTCCATACACAGTCAGTACCTGCCACCAACAGCAGTGTTTGGAGCGACTGCAGCTTAGATGCCACTGTCAATCTCAAGGAACATTTAAGTGGTTCCATCACGACGAGGTGATTTTGCTCATTTTTTCACAGTAGGCTACATTGACCTAATCTTAGAATTCCTTTGAAGCGCAGCCCTGTGTCTGGGCTTCATATTAAATTATGTTCACAGGTTCAAGTCCACTATGAGGACTAAAAAATATTAAGATAAATATAAATTACACGTATTCAATGCGTCTGTATAAGTCCAATATATCAAAATATAAAGTGATACAACCCATAAAGTAAAAGCATTAAAGAAATGAAATCAAAACACCAGAATTGCCATTTTTCAGACTAAAAAACGATGTACAAACACAAAATTGTACCAATTAAAGCTACAGCTCACCATGCAAAAATTAAACAATGAAATAGCTCTATCGATGGAAAAATAATAGTTATCAGTCTTATAACTCCTAGAACCATGTTATTCCTCCTGCAGATGTATGAATAAACTGACAACTTGGTGCTACCAATCCCCTGTCGGTAGGGTGAATCTCTAAGGGCTCATGCAGACAAGCGTATAAATCTGACGTGTGTTATCCGAATTTTTTATTGGATAGCACCTGGATAGCATACTGACGCAATTTCTACAATAGTGCTGTTCAGATGAATGATTTTTCTCTCAGTTTGATTGTGAGAAAAAAATTGCAGCGTGCGCTACTTTCTGCCGAGTCTCGGATGAGACTCACTTATTCAAGTCTATGAGTATGTGAGAAAATTTGGATCCCGGACTAAACATCCATGTGGCATCCAATTTTTACGGATACATTTCTATTATTAACCTAGGAAACTTTATGTTGTCATGCATATTTTTTATGTAGCTGTATGAAAACCGATCACAGGCAGACATCACACAGATGTCGTACGGATGTCACACGAACGTAAAAAAACACAGAAACACAGATAAAAATTGAATAAAATTCAAACGAAACTATGGCAATATTTCATATGCTCTATAATTATATTCACTGGGCATAGGTATATTAACCTGGTTTGGAACATGTTGTCAAAGATAAATGATCCCCCTAATAATAAAGGATAGTATAAAATACACTCTAACAATATAGAGGGAGGCAACATATAGCACACAACCTGCAGTACTGTATTCATATAGTAAAAAAAAAAGCAAATTTTATTGACATAATGTCAGAAGAGGTTTACTAGAAAGATCCCCAAAAATCCAAGAATTTGCAGAATAATAACAGCCAGTACAAATACAGAGGTAGCTAATTCAAGGAACTACAAATACTAAGAAAGTTGCAAACATTAAGTCTCCAGTCAGAAGACAATTTATCTAATGACCTATAGGAGTAGTGACTATAGCCGAACAAAATAATAATAATAATTTTATTTCTATAGTGCCGACATATTCCGCAGCACTTTACATTTCAGAGGGGATTTGTACAGACAATAGACATTACAGCATAACAATAATCACATACAGTAGATTATAACAAATAACAAGAGGAATGAGGGCCCTGCTCGCAAGCTTACAGTCTATAAGGAAAGAGATAGACACGAAAGGTGGGTGGTAACAGTTACCCTGATTGTATAGACCAGCCATAATGCTAAGTGTGTAACAGTACAGACACAGAGGGCTAATGGATGCATAAAGCATAGATGCATAAAGCAACAAAAGACCAAAAAGCAAAAACAGTAATGCACTGTATAAAAATGGCATTTGGAATCATGTGGAAAAATACCCCAAATCTAAGATAGACATGCAGTCCCAGAGCAATAGGAGCAAAAAGCATGAATGTAAATCATATGAACGGCTTACCCATGATGACAAAGTGCTTGTGCACAGTCCAAGGAGGGTCCCCAACACGTGTTTCGCGTGTGCTTTCTCAAGGGGGTTCATTTTAATTCATACACAATTGAGAAGGCTTGGGTGCACCCATGGCCATCCATCAGTTCGGTGCATTGTACCAGTATCAGGCACAGTGCTAGTACGGTTTTTATATAGGGGCTAAGTCCCCTACAACACTGTATAGATCATTTAAAATGCATTTTGGTAGTGATGACCTTCCATGAAAGAATGGACTTATAACTCTAATATCAAAAACCCTGAAAAAAATAAAATATATTCCAAATTTTTGGAGCCCAGTGGTGGCAACATACGATTTTGACCAGAACTACATGAATCTGCACATTTGGGAGTGTTTTTTTTCAAAATGTACCACCTGTCACTTTAAAATATGAACCTCAGAATCCAAGGGAAATTTGTATTTAATCTATTTCAAACCAACCTAGTTACTCAGTTCCATGCAAAGCATTAAAATAAAAGGTGAAGATCAAGAGATTCTGATGGGAATTTTTCTACTGGTTAATACGATCTGTCCCACTGGTTTGTCTAGCAGACTAGATTTAAATCAGAACCTGTAGAGAAGCAGGACGCAGTCTATTCAAGCATTACCTCGTGCAACGGGAAGATGAAATTTGGAAATATCAATACATTCCAGTACATGAAAAAATGAATGTAAGTCTGCAAGATGGTTTTTGCAGCTAAAGGGATAAATAACTAACCGAAGGGGAATTGATTGCAATCTTTTGATGAAAAGCGTTTATACCATACTTACTGCTTCTAAGAACCATTATCATACAGACTGAAATGTGCCATGGCTGAAGCTTTACAGAATTTTTTTACCCGGTAAATCAAATAAACACCCGGTGACCCGGGTATCCCTGTTCCGCATCCTCCTCCTGAGTCCGCTGCCCTCTGTTGTGCTCTTTATCGGGTTTTGCAAGTTACTCAGTGTGGATCAATTCTATAATCTCCCTACTGTAGATGTATTTAAAATCCATTTAGACACACTCTTGTGTCTTAGTATCGAGACTCTAGGTCTCTGTTTGGTGTGCTCCACCTTCTGTGCAACTGTACTTCCTTGTTTCCATCCCTACTGAGTTCCACTTCATCCTGAGATTTCAGAGTGTGCCAAGTCCTTGCTGCCCACCTTCCTTCCGGCTTGCTGCATCAACGCCCCAAGGTCCGTGTGCCCACCTGGACTTGAGGTGTAGACCATCCACCTCACCTGGTGTGCTTAACAGCAAGAGGCAACTAGTCCACTAGTGATAACCTCCCTCTGATAAAACATTGATTTTACTGAAAGTACAGCAATCAGCCCAGTAAGTGTCACATCACTGGAATCAGGGTATCTGCCCCTTTATCATGCTGCTCTCAGATTAAATAACAAAACCCTTCTGACAGAATTCCTTTAAAATGGACTGTTAATGGCTCCATGATATTCTATGTAAGTTATAACCAAGTTCTGGCAGTCATGGCCAGAAGTGGTGCACACACCACCCCGGGCCATTTAACCCCCTATATGCTGCAGTTGAGAGTGAATGCAGCATTTAGAAAGCTAGAAGAGGGTGCCCGATCATTGCCATAGCAACCCAAGGTCTTTATGACAACTGCCGGGTCTACCGGCTACGGAGGCCTGTTGAGACCATACCGGGAGCATGGTCTAAGAGGCTTGTGTGTGTGTGAGGATTCGTTCACATTAGCGTATAAAAAATCAATCCCAGTCTCATACAGAAAAGTAGGACTATTTCTTCTCTCTTGTCATCCGTGTGCGGTCCATAGACAATCCATTTTTTTTACTCAGCAGCTATTAATCATACTGCAACCCCCTCATAGAATATAATGTAGCATAATAGGGTATAATGCAGCCCCCCTCATAAAGCCCCTAATAAAGCCCCGATAGAATATAACATAGACCCTCAAAGTATAATGCAGCCCCCCTCCATAGAATATAATGTATCCCCCTCATAGGATATAATGCAGCCCCCCCATAGAATATAAAATAGCCCCCTCAAAGTGTATAATGCAGCCCCCATTGCAGCGTTGGGGTCCTTGTTCAAATCCCATCAAGGGCAACATCTGCAAGGCTTTTGCATGTTCTGTCTGTGTTTGTGCGTATTTCCTGCGGGTTCTCCGATTTGCTCCCACACTCCAAAAACATATATATAGGGAATCTAGATTGTGAACCCCGATAGGGACAGTGGCAAAAATGTCTGCAAAGCACTGTGGAATTAATAGCTCTATATATGTGAGTAAAATAAATAAAAAAGAACAACTATCTGATTTAAGGGCATACAAGTTTGAAAATTTGTGAAATTTTCAATATTTTTGCCAAAATTCCTAAATTTTTACAAATAAATGCAAAAAATCTTAGACTAACTTTTCCACTAACATTTAGCACAATGTGTTTCAAATAGCAAAAATTTCAGAATCACTGGGCTACGCTATAGCGTCCCATAGTTGTTACCACATAAATTGACACTGGTCAGGAAGGTGAAGACAGGCTCGGGGGTGAAGGGGTTAATTTTTCATACATTGAAGACTTAAGGGCATGTCACACTAAGAGATATCGCTAGCAATATCGCTATAACTAGTGACGTTATAGCGATATTGCTAGCGATATCTCTGTGTCTGATACTTACCAGCGACCGGCTCCCCCGCTGCTTATCGCTGATCGCGCGAGAACGTCCAGGACTGTTTCTCGTCGTCAGCTTCCTGCGGCGCTTCCTGCTGTGAAGACGAGCGACGCGTGGAGCCGGGCGGGAGGACGCAGGATCGCCTGGTGTGACAGGTAAGTAGCGATCCCCGTCCCCAGCGATGTCGCTAGTGAGATCTGCCTATGTGGCAGCTCACTAGCGACCACTTAGCGATGTACCAGCGATCCTGACCGCGTCATATCGCTGGTCGGGATCGCTGGTACATCGCTAAGTGTGACAGTACCTTTAGTCACGTAGAACTCTTTAGCAAGTCATACACATACAACTATGGCCGCATTCTTTGTAGCTTTATACAGTAGTGACCTGGGGTGCCAAAAATGCTTGTCTGGCTCAGTCTTTAGGTGTAATACTCTATTTGCACAAAGTGACACAAATAATTGGCTATTTTCATTGTATGAAATAATGCTACTCACAAAATGGTGCCTATGGTAAGATGTGTATATACTGATATACAGCTATTAATTACATGTACAGTACCATGGTATTTTAATTTTTATTTTTCATTGGGCACTCATTTAGATACCTGTGGAGGCTTCTACAGCTTGATCTTTAAATGAGTGGTTTCACTGAATTCCCCAGTGTAAAGATATTAGCCTAGAAGGATTGGTACTAGGGGTTTATTCTTATGTATAGAAGAAATATACAGAGACATACTGCAGAGAGATGGATTTGTTCTAGGGGAGGATTCTTCTGTACAATAGTTCTGTACAAGGGCGTCCTGCAGAGAGAAGGATTTGTTCCATGGGAGGAATGCTCTGTATGTGGATACTGTTCAGTCATTCAGCAGCAGAAGTATTCATCCTAGGGGAGTATTCTGTATAATAGATCTGCATAGACTATGGAGTCATCCTGAAGCAGAAGGATTGATTATAGCTGTGGATTCTCCTATGTAATGGAACATACTGTACAGAGGCATCCTGCAGAGAGAATGATCAGTTCTAGAGGTGGATTCTTCTGTATAATGGTGCTGTACAGAGGCATCCTGCAGAGAGAATGATCAGTTCTAGAGGTGGATTCTTCTGTATAATGGTGCTGTACAGAGGCATCCTGCAGAGAGACTGATCGGTTCTAGAGGTAGATTCTTCTGTATAATGGTGCTGTACAGAGGCATCCTGCAGAGAGAATGATCAGTTCTAGAGGTGGATTCTTCTGTATAATGGTACGGTACAGAGGCATCCTGCAGAGAGAATGATCGGTTCTAGAGGTGGATTCTTCTGTATAATGGTATTGTACAGAGACATCCTGCAGAGAGAATGATCAGTTCTAGAGGTGGATTCTTCTGTATAATGGTGCTGTACAGAGGCATCCTGCAGAGAGACTGATCGGTTCTAGAGGTAGATTCTTCTGTATAATGGTGCTGTACAGAGGCATCCTGCAGAGAGAATGATCAGTTCTAGAGGTGGATTCTTCTGTATAATGGTACGGTACAGAGGCATCCTGCAGAGAGAATGATCGGTTCTAGAGGTGGATTCTTCTGTATAATAGTGCTGTACAGAGGCATCCTGCAGAGAGAATGATCAGTTCTAGAGGTGGATTCTTCTGTATAATGGTGCTGTACACAGGTATCCTGCAGAGAGAATGATCAGTTCTAGAGGTGGATTCTTCTTTATAATGGTACTGTACAGAGACATCCTGCAGAGAGACTGATCGGTTCTAGACGTAGATTCTTCTGTATAATGGTGCTGTACAGAGGCACCTGCAGAGAGAATGATCAGTTCTAGAGGTGGATTCTTCTGTATAATGGTACGGTACAGAGGCATCCTGCAGAGAGAATGATTGGTTCTAGAGGTGGATTCTTCTGTATAATAGTGCTGTACAGAGGCATCCTGCAGAGAGAATGATCGGTTCTAGAGGTGGATTCTTCTGTATAATGGTATTGTACAGAGGCATCCTGCAGAGAGAATGATTGGTTCTAGAGGTGGATTCTTCTATATAATGGTGCTGTACAGAGTCATCCTGCAGAGAGAATGATCGGTTCTAGAGGTGGATTCTTCTGTATAATGGTGCTGTACAGAGGCATCCTGCAGAGAGAATGATTGGTTTTAGAGGTGGATTCTTCTATATAATGGTGCTGTACAGAGGCATCCTGCAGAGAGAATGATCAGTTCTAGAGGTGGATACTTCTGTATAATGGTGCTGTACACAGGTATCCTGCAGAGAGAATGATCGGTTCTAGAGGTGGATTCTTCTTTATAATGGTACTGTACAGAGACATCCTGCAGAGAGAATGATTGGTTCTAGAGGTGGTTTCTTCTGTATAATGGTGCTGTACAGAGTCATCCTGCAGAGAGAAAGATCAGTTCTAGAGGTGGATTCTTCTGTATAATGGTGCTGTACAGAGGTATCCTGCAGAAAGAATGATTGGTTCTAGAGGTGGATTCTTCTTTATAATGGTACTGTACAGAGGCATCCTGCAGAGAAACTGATCAGTTCTAGAGGTGGATTCTTCTTTATAATGGTACTGTACAGAGGCATCCTGCAGAGAGAATGATCAGTTCTAGAGGTGGATTCTTCTGTATAATGGTACTGTACAGAGGCATCCTGCAGAGAAACTGATCGGTTCTAGAGGTGGATTCTTCTTTATAATGGTACTGTACAGAGGCATCCTGCAGAGAGAAAGATCAGTTCTAGAGGTGGATTCTTCTGTATAATGGTACTGTACAGAGGCATCCTGCAGAGAGAATGATCGGTTCTCTAGGTGGATTCTTCTTTATAATGGTACTGTACAGTACAGAGGCATCCTGCAGAGAGAATGATCGGTTCTAGAGGTGGATTCTTCTTTATAATGGTACTGTACAGAGGCATCCAGCAGAGAATGATCAGTTCTAGAGGTGGATTCTTCTCACTGGCATAACTACCGGGGTAGCAGCCGAAGCGGTTGCTTTGGGGCCCGGGTCCCCGGCTCCGATCGGCGCTACCCGGTAGTGCAATTTAATTACATTACTGCGGCGCTCCAGCGGGTGCTGTGGGTGGCCAACGCTGTCTTGGGGGCCCGCCGGCCAGGTGCGTGTAGTGTAGGGCAGGGGTCCCCAACCACTGGTCCGCGGCCCAGCACCGGGCCGTTGCAGTGCCCTTGCCGGTCCACGGACACAAGGGGAGCGGGCGGCGGTGCAGCAGCTGATACTCACCGGTCCCTGTTGGCGCGGCGGCTTCATCCAGCGCTGAGCGGTCAAGTGTACCGCTCATTTAAGGTCATGAATATGGACGCCACTCATCTCCCTTAGGCATGGCGTCCATATTCATAGACCTTAAAGAGCGGTAGCACGTGACCGCTCCGCACAGGAGCTGAAGCGCTGCAAGATGCAGGGAGGGAAGTTCAGCGACGGGAAGGAAGGTCAGCAATGTGAGGGTAAGTATGATGGGGGAGGATGGGGGAGCCGAGCGGAGCCATATATACAAGGGAGGGAGAGTGGGAGCGGAGCCATATATATAAGGGAGGGAGAGTGGGAACGGTGCCATATATATATAAGGGAGGGAGAGTGGGAGTGGAGCCATATATACAAGGGAGGGAGGGTGGGAGCCATATATACAGGGGAGGGAGAATGGGAGCGGAGCCATATATACAAGGGAAGGAGAGTGGGAGCAGAGCCATATATACAGGGGAGGGAGAGTGGGAGCGGAGCCATGCATACAAGGGAGGGAGAGTGAGAGCGGAGCCATATATACAGGGGAGGGAGAGTGAGAGCGGAGCCATACATACAAGGGAGGGAGAGTGGGAGCGGAGCCATATATACAGGGGAGGGAGAATGGGAGCGGAGCCATACATACAAGGGAGGGAGAGTGGGAGCGGAGCCATATATACAGGGGAGGGAGAGTGGTAGTGGAGCCATATATATATATAAGGGAGGGAGAGTGGGAGCGGAGCCATATACAGAGGAGGGAGAGTGGGAGCGGAGCCATATATACATGGGAGGGAGGGTGGGAGCGGAGCCATATATACAGAGGAGGGAGAGTGGGAGCGGAGCCATATATATGTAAGGGATGGAGAGTGGGAGCGGAGCTATATATACAAGGGAGGGAGAATGGGAGCAGAGCCATATATACAAGGGAGGGAGAGTGGGAGCAGAGCCATATATACAAGGGAGGGAGAGTGGGAGGGGAGCCATGTATACAGGATGGGACAGGGGAGCCATGTATACAGGATGGGAGAGTGGGAGCAGAGCCATGCATACAGGATGGGAGAGTGGGAGCGGAGCCATGTATGCAAGGATGGGAGGATGGGAGCAGAGCCATGTATACAAGGATGGGACAGGGGAGCCATGCATAGAACAGGGGGAGCCACACAGAGCTGGACAGGACGGGGGGAACCACACATACATTTTCTGATGATTAGAAAATAATCAGCATGTACAGTACTCCAGTACAATTTTTCTTAAGTGCTCAGTGCTCCATTTCCTTGTAGATTCCAATCATCATTAGCAGTGATGGTCATCAGTACATTAGAAGTAGCCCAGTGCTCCCACTGAAACAGAGTAACAAGCCAGGTACTCCCACTCATTCAAAACCTATGGTGAGTTGAGTCACATTATAAATGTTATAATTAAATGATAAGTATGCACTGCTAAACTACAACCGCATCCATAGCCCCGCCCCTTATGACCAAAGCCCCGTCCCTGTCACACCTCCATCCCCCCCTTGCTTGAAGCAGGTCCCTGGTGCAAAAAAGGTTGGGGACCACTGGTGTAGGCGATCCGGGGCCCCGGCGGAAAAAATGTACACTATGATTTCGCATCCTACGCTGCATTTCTGTGCCTGCTGTGCGGAGCGAAGCACATATTGGGTCCGCCTCCCTGCCTGCAGCCAGTCACAGAGTGTATTGCTTCAGACTAGTTCAGTCCCGCCCCTTCCCTGAGCCCTTGCTGTCTATTAGCTCTCTGCAGAGCTGTCTGCCGCATGGACCTCTGGGAATGTCTTGAAGGGGGTGTGTCTTTGAGGGGGTAAAAGTTTGCTATGGGGTCCAATCAGTTCTAGTTACGCCCCTGATTCTTCTGTATAATGGTACTGTACAGAGGCATCCTGCAGAGAGAATGATCGGTTCTAGAGGTGGATTCTTCTTTATAATGGTGCTGTACAGAGGCATCCTGCAGAGAGAATGATCAGTTCTAGAGGTGGATTCATCTTTATAATGGTACTGTACAGAGGCATCCTGTGGTGCCCCTGAAGCTCAGTCGCCCCAGAGGTACTGCACCTTCTCCTAAGGTGTAGTGCCCCACCACCTAGGTAAGTTTGGAACTCCTTTCCACCCTCCAACACTCGCAGCCCACACAACAGGGTAGTTCTGCACAACCACATTGAGGTGTCTCTCTCCTCCTAGACATTAGGAGTGCCGTGGTGGTTCCCTGCATGGAACACTGGATGTGCTGGGAGGTGGGTGGAGTTGAGATCCATATAAAAGGTTGGGAAGGTTTAGAATTACAGTTCAGTCTGGAGGTCAGTCTGAGGGGAGTTTGGATAGTCAGTCAGGAGAGTCTGAGGACGGGTCCGAGAGGAAGGAGATCCCTAGAAGAGGGAGAGAAGAAGGAGTGCTGCAGCTGCCTCAGTGATCTGAGCCAGCTGGCACGGGAAAGGAACAGAAGGAGAAAGACATAGAACTGCAACCTAAGCTTCCATAGGAAAGAGGAGTAGAGAGAACAGAGAGGAGTTGTGGGTTGGAAGAGGAACCCTGCCTATAGGTTCTCAGCGCAAGGCTGGGGCCCGGTCCCCGAGGTCGTATGGACGCTTATGGTTCTGCAGCAGACACCGGTGGAGTAATTGGCTGTAAATGCACTACTCCCATCTAAGACTTGGGGCACAACAGCAGCTGAATAGAGAGCCAGGACTCCGGAGAAGGGAGTCTCCGAGAGAGGCTACAGCTGTCTGCCATACGAGTAGAGTTGTTAGGAACATCTGACAGGAGGAACTTCAGAGTACCACGGTACTGGAGCTCTTCACACCTTAAGGCACAATAGAGGAGTCGTTCAGGAGAGGTACATGTTGGCGGAGTGTTGGAGAGGAGAATCCTGACTTGCCCGGGAGGTTGATTGAGTCTCTGCCCCGGAGGACACGACACGGTGGCAGGCACCAGTGTGTACCACGGACTGTGAGTAAAATTTTGGAACTGCAAGCCCTGGTGTCTTCCATTCATTTGTGCGCTAACACCGTCAGCACCGCTACATCTGGGTACCAACATTCCTCACACCGCCTGCGCCTATTCTCATCTATTGCCATTACACTGCCCTGGGGTTACAGCTTCACCTGTGGGGAGCTACACCATCTATGCTGCAACACACCATCAGCCCCAGAGGATCTGCATGCAGCGTTGGCTTAACATCTTGCTTGACAAACACCACAGGTGGTGTCACAAACTATTCCATTCCATTAACTACATTCCCCCATTACTTGGGCGCCCAGGGCCACGGACCGGGTCACCACTGCTGTGACACATTCCCCTGACACCAGCCCGGTACCGAGTACCCCACAGCCCTGGGAGGGTGACCCAATCCTGCAGAGAGAATGATTGGTTCTAGAGGTGGATGCTTCTGTATAATGGTACTGTACAGAGGCATCCTGCAGAGAGAATGATCTGTTCTAGAGGTGGATTCTTTTTTATAATGGTATTGTACAGAGGCATCCTGCAGAGAGAATGATCGGTTCTAGAGGTGGATTCTTCTTTATAATGGTATTGTACAGAGGCATCCTGCAGAGAGAATGATCGGTTCTAGAGGTGGATTCTCCTTTATAATGGTATTGTACAGAGACATCCTGCAGAAAGAATGATCGGTTCTAGAGGTGGATTCTTCTTTATAATGGTATTGTACAGATGCATCCTGCAGAGAGAATGATCGGTTCTAGAGGTGGATTCTTCTTTATAATGGTATTGTACAGAGGCATCCTGCAGAGAGAATGATCGGTTCTAGAGGTGGATTCTTCTTTATAATGGTATTGTACAGAGGCATCCTGCAGAGAGAATGATCGGTTCTAGAAGTGGATTCTTCTTTATAATGGTATTGTACAGAGGCATCCTTCAGCTGCATTTCGAGTGCCTACAGCTTTGTAGCACAAAAATTTGGAGACGCTGTATGTCATGATAAAGTTCTCCTGCGTAATAACTATTTTTAATAATACAACTTTAATTCTGTCTGCATCTGCCAACTTTTTGTGTAGTCAAGGTGAATCTGAGATATCAGTATATATTAAGCAGACTAGGCAATTATCCAAGCTATTAAATACATTAAATACATATTTATCTGGTCATTTGCATAATAGTATAACTCACCTATTTTCTTTTATGCTAAATCAGACAGCTGCAGTAAGAAATGCTAATCCTACTTATTTTACTTGACAAATGGTGACAGCAAAAAATAACATCTAAAGAGTACCTGTCATCAAGATTTTACATGCCAAGCTAATGGCATGTATGCAAAGGCATTTTAGTGCTGATTAAATCCTTACTTTTCTTGTAGAAATTTGTTTTGCTGTTTTAGACATATCTATAGTTGAAACTGTATGGTAAAGAATTGCAATTGCGGTTGGGTGGACAATGTTCCCTTACAGCTCTTCTGCCTGTCTCCCTAATCCCCGCCCACTGCCTGCCTCCTCTCTCTGACTGACAGGTCACTAAAAATTGAATGATGTAGAACCTCCAAACCTTATTCAAAATTTCAGTAAACAGTAGAACTGTAACACAGGTATTTGGATGCAGTGACACACAAGCAAAGAGCAGGGGTTAACAATTACTCGTTTTATAAGTACAGGGGTAGCCTCCTCACAGGTAGCAACAAGGAATAAACAGGTAAAGACTGAGAGCTAAACGGGGAAAGAGTAATCCAAAATGACAGTCTATAGATTAATTCCACTTAGCGTGACTCAGTTGTCCATTTCTTTTCCTGAGTCAGATGGTTGGCTGGTTGCCAGCTGAGGCTGGTGCTGAGATCAACCGGCTTCCGTGCCTAACAAATCGGTCTCACTTCTGGAGGCAAAGGGTGGTCAGTGGTCACCAGTTTTACCCGCTGAGCCAGTAGTCTGTTATGCTGCAGCGGAGCAGAGTGGAGTCCACCGCAGTCCTCCACTCGGCGTGCGTTCCTTCGCACGCCTGCTGAAACCTGGGAGTCCTCACTGCATCCTGCTGTGGCAGGAAGCCCCCTTCCTTTCCTGTGCAAACGCTTTTATACCTCCCTGGCTCAACACGTCCTTTCTACACAGGTCAAGGGTCTGTTCCATCTCCAATCTCCTTCCCCCCTGCAACACTAGGTTCGGCCACAGCAGTTCCGGACCCATTGCCCTGTCAGCATTCACAGCCCAGTCTTCTCCTCTACAGAATAAAGTGCTTTACCAAAAAGCTCTATTGTGGTCTGATTTGTGCACAAGACACTTTCCCAGAAGGATTTTGGCTTACTCTTAACATTTTGGCAGTCTAAATTTTGTATGTCTTTCTGTCAGCAGTGGAGTCCTCCTGGGTCTCCTGCCATAGCAATTCATTTAATTCAAGTGTCGACAGAGAGTCCTTGCTGACACTGATGCACCCTAAACCTGCAAGACAGCTTGAATTTCTTTGGAACTTGATTGGGGCTTCTTAGCCACCATCCAAACTATCCTGCATGTCAACCTTCCACCAAGAATTCTCTGTCATCCACGTCCAGGGAGATTAGTTGTAATGCCATGGGTTGTAAACTTGTCTATTATATTGAGCACCATGGACAAAGGAACATCAGGATCTCTGAAGATGGACTTGATATTGTTGAGGCTTTTCAACAATTTTAGTTCTCAAATGCTCAGACAGTTCTCCCCCTTTGGAAACCAACAATGTTTTTCTACTTCCTACACCATCCTTTGTTCTTGAATTAGGTTACCCCAAAACCCACGTAGGAATCATAGTGTGTCACTAAGGCTAGTTTCACACTAGCGTTTTTTAGCGCTGCGCTTCATGCGCAATAGAATCGCATGCAAAAAACGCATCATGCGTTTTGTATGCGTTCACTTTTTTTAGGTACATGCATTTTAACCAGTTTCTAGCCATGTTAACTCTTAAAACGCATGCAATTTTAAACGCAGGCGTGCGCATGTCCATGCAAACGCCTGCGTTCCCATAGACTGTAACATGATTTTTTTTTTAGACAGGTCGGACAGACCAAAAATGCAACAGGTTGCGCCTAGGCGCACACTACAAAAAAAGCATGCTCACGAAAATGCATACGAATGCGTGCATACGCTAGACCATGCGCCCCCATGTTAAAGATAGGGGCGCAGGACGCATGCGCATGGACGCGCACAAAGTGCAGCGCTAAAAAACTCTAGTGTGAAACCAGCCTAACATCACTAACAAACATCAGTGCATCCTGTAACAGGACCTAGAAAACAATCAGCCATCCGCCGCTAATTGCCCAGAATCAATTCATCCTTCTCTTTTGCTTTTATCTGCAAGTTGAAACAAACTGAAGTTGAAAGTCGAATACGGCGCCCAGTTTTCCACTGGTATCCCAGCACCTAGAGGACGTCAACTTCACATTGATGTTCTTAATTACTGGCTTGGAGAACAGTGTTATCTCCATCACATTGCGAGAGAGTGTAGGACAATGCAAATACAGCTGAAGCCTTCTTCAAATCGCCTGATGTTCAGTTCCGCAGTATAATACCAATGTTAGAAAAATCCAATTACAGAATACATTACCATTCAAAAGTTTAGGGTCACTTAGAAATGTCCTTATTTTTGAAAGAAAAGCACTGTTTTTTTCCAATGAAGCTAACTTTAAATGATTCATAAATACACTCTATACATTGCTAATGTGGTAAATGACTATTATAGCTGCAAACGTCTGGTTTGTAATGCAATATCTTCATAGGTGTACCAACAACCATCACTCCAGTGGTCTTATGGTACTTTGTGTTTGCTAACTGTGTAAGAAGGCTAATGGATGGTTAGAATACCCTTGAAAACCTTTGTGCAAGTATTTTAGCACAGCTGAAAACAGTTTGGCTGATTAGAGAAGCTACAAACCTGACCTTCCTTTGAGCTAGTTGAGAATCTTGAGCATTACATTTGTTGGTTCCATTAAACTCTCAAAATGACCAGAAAAAAAGAACTTTCATGTGAAACTTGACTGTCTATTCTTGTTCTTATAAATGACAGCTATTCTATGTGAGAAATTGCCAAGAAACTGAAGATTTCCTACAACGGTGTGTACTACTATCTTCAGAGGAGAGCACAAACAGGCTCTAACCAGAGTAGAAAGAGAAGTGGGAGTCCCTGCTGCACAACTGAGCAACAAGACAAGTACATTAGAGTCTGTAGTTTGAGAAATCGATGCCTCATAGGTCCTCAACTGGCAGTTTCATTAAATAGCACACACAAAACACAAGTGTCAACGTCTACAGTGAAGAGGTGACTCCGGACGGCTGGCCTTCAGGGCAGAGTGGCAAAGAAAATGCCATATCTGAGACTGGCTAATAAAAGGAAAAGATTAATATGGGCAAAAGAACACAGGCATTGGATAGAGGAACATTGGTAAAAAGTGTTATGGACAGACAAATCAAAGTTTGATGTGTTTGCATCACACAGAAGAACATTTGTGAGATGCAGAACAACTGAAAAGATGCTGGAAGAGTGCCTGATGCCATCTGTCAAGTATGGTGGAGGTAATTTGATGGTCTGGGGTTTCTTTGGTGCTGGTAAAATGGGAGACTTGTACAAGGTAAAAGGGATTTTGAATAAGGAAGGCTATCATTCCATTTTGCAACGCCATGCCATACCCTGTGGACAGCGCTTGATTGCAGACAGTTTCATCTTACAACAGGACAATGACTGAAAGCACACCTCCAAATTATGCAAAAGCTATTTCGGGAAGAAGCAGGCAGCTGGTATTCTATCTGCAATGGAGTGGCCAGCAGAGTCACCAGATCTCAACCCCATTGAGCTGTTGTGGGAGCAGCTTGACCATACGGTATGCAAAAAGTGCCCATGAAGCCAAACAAACTTGTGGGAGGGGCTTCTGGCAGCATGGGGTGAAATTTCTCCAGATTACCTCAGCAAATTAACTGCTAGAATGCCAAAGGTCTGCAATGCTGGAATTGCTGCAAAGGGAGCATTCTTTGTCGAAAGCAAAGTTTGAAGGAGAAACTTATTATTTCAAATAAAAGTCTTTTTTTTGAACCTTGTCAATGTCTGGACTAGATTTTAAATTTATTTGGCAACTCATTTGATTAATAAAAGTATGAGTTTTCATGGAAAAAAAACATTGTCTGGGTGACCCCAAACGGTAGTGTATAATACCAGCTTTAAAATAAATCTATCTCACCTTTTCATTAGGTGCAATAATACATTTTGGATACATATAGCCAACAGCTATGCAACTTGTATGCAGGAATCGAAATAAAGGAAGAAATAACAAACAAGTGAAGATGATGCTGCCTGCTGTTACTGGTGTGTTCCATACTACTATGTGATTTTCCCTAAAATCAGCGGCGTACCGTCAATAGTAGCAGACCACGCAGCTGCTATGGGGCCCGGACAGGTGCGGGGGCCTGGATGGGTGACGGGGCCCGCAACGGCCGCTGCGGTTTGGCAGCTGTGCTGACACAGTACTATCTCCTTTAATTAAATGTAAGCGACGGCCGGCGGCCGCTGTATACCCCCTGGCCCCTTGAAGCTCCCCTTTCCTTGTTTCCTGGTCAGCAGTTGACTGAAATCTCTGCCTGGATTTGCATAAGAGCGCCACACCTCCTGGCAGCCAGAGAGCAGCACATGTGCATTGCAGGAAGCAGAAAGCAGAAAACATTCATGAGCCTCTCTCACTCAGGGAGAGGGACACACACACAAGATGGTGAGCCTGGCTGGGGGTGGATTTGTTTTCTTAAATGTGTCCTCTCACTGTGCTGGCAGCCTGGCACTTTACATTTCCCATGGCTCTGGCTGCACTTTGCACCTTAGGGAGGTGGGCCCGGCTGCACGCACTGTTGAGGGTGGAGGGGGTGTGTGTGTGTGTATATATATATATATATATATATATATATATATATATACAGTATACACCACTGAGCCACCAATTATTTATTCTATTATTGCTAAATGTCTGTGTTATATATATTGACAATCAATCAGCTACTTGTTGGCCAACAGCTTTTTTTGGAGGGGGGGGCCCATTCAGACATTTGCTATGGGGTCCCATGATTTCTATGTATGCCCCTGCCTAAGATATACTATTGTTATAATAATTTTCCAGAATATGCCAAATGTTTAGTCCAACTGTGGAATAAAGAAAGCTAAAGTAGATTCATGTAGTACTGTGTTTTTTTTGCAGCTCTGAAAGTGAGAGCTGAGACAGATGTTTGCCAATTTTCAGTTTTAACCCTTTTTTTATTACACTTCAGCTTTACACTTCGTATGAATGGTGGTATTAATTTCCTTTAAAAGAATAGTCACAATAATGCTACCATAGTGCCAGGCTATGCTGGGCATTCACTAGAATAATGATGGCAAAGCTGAAATACAAAGTAATAAATGGAGTCTATCAGTACAAATGACTGTTCAAACCAAGCTTAGAGTGCCCTTGGTGTGGTAGAGCAATTCCGTACACCTTCCTTCCTACTTGTTTAGCATCTATCCTCGCTGTCATTTGGTTACTGTAACACCCGAGCTGTTACTTAAGGACGAAAAGGATGAAGATAAATGAGCAACAAGTAGGTGTCATGCTAAGGGTGCACTGAGCTTCTATATGTCTTTTGAACAGTCATTTTGTAATGACAAACTCCCTGTAACCTAACATTGCACATTGTACAGTCCTAAAAGTAAACAAATTGAAGTCCATGAAGCAAAAAAAAAATAAAAAATTCTCTGACTTCGCTATGGGGAAAAGTTTGAATATTAGAGAAAATCTGCTGCTATATGAAAATCACACTCGCTGGACCTTTTCTACCTTATACCTTCAGCAAAATAGAGGCATTACAGCAACTATTAATGGAAAAAGGAGAACTGACGCGATGACCGTCTGCCAAATGAAGCCGCAGGTGATTTCATTTCCTTGGGACTGCTCAACCTTATTACCAAAGTCACTCTGGCTTACAGTTGTGGCCAAAAGTATTGACACCCCTGCAATTTTGTCAGAGAATACTCAGTTTCTTCCTGAAAATTATTGTAAACACAAATTCTTTGGTATTATTATCTTCATTTAATTTGTCTTAAATGAAAAAACACAAAAAGAATTGTCCTAAAGCCAAATTGGATATAATTCCACACCAAACATAAAAAAGAGGGTGGACAAAAGTATTGGCACTATTCGAAAAATCATGTGATGCTTCTCTAATTTGTGTAATTAACAGTACCTGTAACTTACCTGTGGCACCTAACAGGTGTTGGCAATAACTAAATCACACTTGCAGCCAGTTGACATGGATTAAAGTTGACTCAACCTCTGTCCTGTGTCCTTGGGTGTACCACATTGAGCATGGAGAAAAGAAAGAAGACCAAAGAACTGTCTGAGGACTTGAGAAACCAAATTGTGAGGAAACATGAGCAATCTCAAGGCTACAAGTCCATCTCCAAAGACCTGAATGTTCCTGTGTCTACCGTGCGCAGTGTCATCAAGAAGTTTAAAGCCCATGGCACTGTGGCTAACTTCCCTAGATGTGGACGGAAAAGAAAAATTGACAAGAGATTTCAACGCAAAATTGTGCGGATGTTGGATAAAGAACCTCGACTAACATCCAAACAAGTTCAAGCTGCCCTGCAGTCCAAGGGTACAACAGTGTCAACCCATACTATCCGTTGGCGTCTGAATGAAAAGGGACTGTATGGTAGGAGACCCAGGAAGACCTCACTTCTTACCCTGGTCAGATGAGACAAAAGTAGAGCTTTTTGGGCAAAGGCATCAACATAGAGTTTACAGGAGAAAAAAAGAGGCATTCAAAGAAAAGAACACGGTCACTACAGTCAAACATGGCGGAGGTTCCCTGATGTTTTGGGGTTGCTTTGCTGCCTCTGGCACTGGACTGCTTGACCGTGTGCATGGCATTATGAAGTCTGAAGACTACCAACAAATTTTGCAGCATAATGTAGGGCCCAGTGTGAGAAAGCTGGGTCTCCCTCAGAGGTCATGGGTCTTCCAGCAGGATAATGACCCAAAACACACTTCAAAAAGCACTAGAAAATGGTTTGAGAGAAAGCACTGGAGACTTCTAAGGTGGCCAGCTATGAGTCCAGACCTGAATCCCATAGAACACCTGTGGAGAGATCTAAAAATGGCAGTTTGGAGAAGGCACCCTTCAAATATCAGGGACCTGGAGCAGTTTGCCAAAGAAGAATGGTCTAAAATTCCAGCAGAGCATTGTAAGAAACTCATTGATAGTTACCTGAAGCGGTTGGTCGCAGTTATTTTGGCTAAAGGTTGTGCAACCAAGTATTAGGCTGAGGGTGCCAATACTTTTGTCTGGCCCATTTTTGGAGTTTTGTGTGAAATGATCAATGTTTTGCTTTTTGCTTCATTCTCTTTTGTGTTTTTTCATTTAAGACAAATTAAATGAAGATAATAATACCAATGAATTTGTGTTTGCAATCATTTTCAGGAAGAAACTGAGTATTATCTGACAGAATTGCAGGAGTGTCAATACTTTTGGCCACAACTGTATAATACATGTCTTCTCTGAAAGGTGTGTATTAGGAATTTCTGACAATCTCATTCAACAGAATGTGTTTGCTGGTGCAAAAGACCTTGCGAACAATATCTGACTATATTACAGAAGGGGGTCTATATATGTGAGTATATTACAGGAGTGGGGCTATATACATGATTATATTACAGTAGGGGAACTATATTTGTGACTATATTACAGGAGGGAGGCTATATGTGATATTACAAACTGGCCTCTATATGTGACTATTTAAGGCTAGTTTCACACTTGCGTATGGAGGAGCTGCGGAGGGCTGCGGACTTCCTCCGTGAAGCTCTGCCCCTGGCCGCATCTCCTACAGTCAGCTCAGCCTACGTCTGCATGCGGCCTGCGTACCCTCTCTTTAGCATTAGGTACACAGGCTGTGTGGATGTATGTAGATGCCTCCGCATGCGTCATTTCAATGGTGCGACGACCTCACCAAAATGCAACATGCTGCATGTGGCGCAGGTCGCCGCACCGTCGAAATGACGCAAGCGGACACATCCACATACATCGGCATGACCTGCATACCCAATGCTAAAGACAGAGTACGCAGGCTGCATGCCGACGGAGGTGGAGCTGACCGGAGGAGGTGTGGCCTGGGGCGGAGCTTCACGGAGGAAGCCTGCAGCCATCTGCAGCTCTTCCATACACTAGTGTGAAACTAGCCTTACAGGTGGAGGGCTATATATGGGATTATATTACAGAAGGCCATTGTTATGAATGGGTCACCGAGGAGGAGAGCGCAATAGGCTATGCCACCAGAACACAAGAGAGGTTGGTCGCTCAGTGGATTGCAGACCCCTGATCTTATCAACACAGCTAGCAGTAGCCGTGGAGTGTTCCTACGTTGCCCTAGACGCCTCGTCACAGCCGGAGGACTAACTAAGCCTAAAGACAGAAAGGTGAAATCTAAACTGCCCCGGAGCAGAACCCCAAAGGAATAGACAGCCCCCAAACATATATTGTCGGTGAGACAAGATGAAGCACAAACACAGACAGAGAATAGACTGAGCAAATGATGGGGCCCACACTGACAAGATAGGACAGGACAGAAAAGGCACTGTCTGCAATCACGCAAAAACCCTAACAATTCCAACACGACTGATGTACAAAAATACTGAGGTTTGCACAAACCTTGCCCCCACTATATCAGCACTCAGGTGTGAACTGGCGGCTAGCAACAGGCTAATACAGCAGAGGACTAAGCAAACACAAGATACAAAAATACAGGGCAGGAGCCAGCAGCCCCTGGGGGAGCAAACTGACCCCTGACAGCAAAGCAAGATCAGATGTAAAGGGTTTAGCAAATGACACTTAGCTGAAAAATGCAGGATCAGGCAGGAGACAGAAATCCTCAATAAGCAAAGAAAGGAGTATCACCGGCAGCCACTGAGAGAAGTCTGCTCACTTATGTAGTCCCAGTCACTACCCCCACTCCTCCAATTATCTTCTGCAGCTGTTAGGTTAACATCATGTTGGCCAGCTCCACTACCAGCAGTATCCACCAGAGGGAGCCTTGCCTCAAAAGTCGGATTAAGAGAGTTCACAACAGGCCATGCTATATGTGATTATATTGCAGAAGGGGGGCTATATGTGTTTACATTACAGGTGAGGGCTATATATGAGATTATATTACAGAAGGGACCTCTATATGTGACTATATTACAGGTGGGGGGCTATATATGTGATTATATTACAGGAGGGGGCTATATATGTGATAATATTACTAGAGGGGGCTATATATATGACTGTATTACAGGATAGGGGCTATAATATTAAAAAATGGGCCTCTATATGTGAGTATATTACAGGAGGGGGGCTATATATGTGAGTATATTACAGGGGGGGCTATATATGTGTGATTATATTACAGGAGGGGGCTATAAATGTGATGATATTACCGGAGGGGCTATGTATGTGATTATATTACAGGTAGGGGGCTATATATGTGATTATATTACAAGTAGGGGGCTATATATGTGATTATATTACACGAGGGGGCTATATATATACAGCTCTGGCAAAAATTAAGAGACCACTGCAAAATTTTCATTTTGTCTCATTTTTCTCTTTATAGGTATTTTGTTGAGTAAAACGTAAATTGCTCTTTTATTCTATAAACTACTGACAACATGTCTTTGAATTTCCAAGCACGATATTTTGTATTTATTTTCAGAAAATGAGAACTGGTCAATATAACAAAAAATGCAGTGCTTACAGACCTCAAATAATGCTAAGCAAAACAAGTTCAGAATCTTTTTGAAACAACAATACTAATGTTTTAACTCAGGAAGAGTTCAGAAATCAATATTTTATGGAATAACCATGATTTTTAATCACAGCTTTCATGCGACTTGGCATGCTTTCCACCAGTCTTTCACACTGCTTTTGAGTGACCTTATGCCACTCCTGGTACAAAAATGTAAGCAGTTCCTCTTTGTTTGATTGCTTGTTACTATCCATCTTCCTTTTTCAATGGGGTTCAGGTCTGGAGATTGGGCTGGACATGACAGGGATTTGATGTGGTGGTCCTTCATCCACACATTGATTGACCTAGCTGTGTGTCATGGCTTTTTTCTAGCTTTACATGACTTGAGCCCAGCCTCTAAGAGCCTGTTACAAACTGCTCTTGCCATGCACTTCACCCCAGCTGCCATTTGCCATTCCTTTGCAGGTCACTTGATGTCATCCTGCGGTTGCTGAGTGACATTCAAAAAAGATAACGGTCATCCCGGTCAGTGAAGAGTCGTTTTCGCTCTCTGCTGGTATGAAGCTTTGTTGTCCCAAATGTCTGCTACTTGATCTTGTTGTAATGGACTGCCATCTTAGAAATTTTAAGGATGAAGGCAACATGACGCTCACTGTATCCCTCTGCTAGTAAAGCCAGAATTGAGCCCTTCTTTTCCTCACTCAAGACTTGTCTTTTCAACTCCTTTGACATGGTTAAAAGTTATTTTTTCATTCCTATTACTTTTGGGATATTATTAGCACTATTGCAAGAGGATTGTGAACATTGCAGCAGGGTTTTTTATACTTTCCTTCATTAAATAAGATTTGGTTCAGGTGATCACCTAATCAGAAGCACATTAAGTAGAATGAGGAGTCCTCTGGTTGGAATTCAACTAATACTGGAATGGAATGGCTGTCAAACATTTAGAGAAGCTGGTTTTTATAAAACTGTGCAGTGGTCTCTTAATTTTTGCCAGAGTTGTATCTGATTATATTACAAGGAGGGGGCTATGTATGTGATTATATTACAGAAGGCACCTCTATAAGTGACTATATTACAGATGGGGCTATATATGTGATTATATTACAGGAGGGGGGCTATATATGTGATTATATTTCAGGAGGGGGCTATATATGTGATTATAATTCAGGAAGGGGATATACAGTATATGTGATTATATCACAGGAGGGGGCTATATGTGATTATATTACAGGAAAGGCATCTATATGTGATTATAGTAAAGTAGGGGTCTCTATATGTGGTTATACAAGAGGAGGACATCTGTATATGATTATACTACAGGCATATCTCCCAACTTCCGAAAAATAGAAAGAGGAACAGATCATGCAGAGCGTGTAGCACGTAGCAACAAATTTTGGTCACATCCCAATCCAAGCCCATTTACCATTTCTTTCTCCTCTAGCAGAAGGAGTTGTCAGAGGGGCAATGGTTGTGATTGAAACTCAGTAGATGCCCAAAACTGCAGGGTGTAGACCCAAATCCGGGACTGTCTGCTGTATCCGGGATAGTTGGGACAAAAGATGAGCGGATGGATTCATAGATCTCTGATCCAATGTGTGTCAGTGCTACCTGGCAATTGGACAGGAGGCCATGAATCTCTTACCTTCCGGCATCACACGACGCAGCTTTTGATTAGCCAGGGCTGGTGCTACATCATCTGTGCGTCCTGCTCATCTCTAGTTAGGACCTGTGGATTATTTTGTTTCATTCATTCACAGTCGGAGCCGCCAGAACTTTTTCATCTTTATGTAACTTCACTATGTGACATCCGGCTTTTTGTGTCTGTAAGGCCGTGTTGACATATTGAAGAAATCCTGTGTTTTTTGTTCTCTGCAGATGTCCACTCAAACTACACAATAACAATCTTCTTTCCCTTATTTGAAACGTTTTTGGTGCTGATGTAAAGCCGCGTTTTTAATATGTTTTTTGATAGCACAGAAAAGCTCAATTAGAGACCAGCCCTGGCTAATCAAAAGCTGCACCAGGGACACCAGCAGGTAAGAGAGTCGCAGGCCTCCAAACAGCCACCACTGATTTGGACGTTGTACCAGAGTCCCATGAATGGATCCCCTCATCTCTAGTCCCAACCATGCTCAGTGGTATCGTTCCGGATTTGGGTCTACGCCCTGCAGTCTTATGTGTCTGCTGAATGACCCTCACTGCCAACGCCACCTCTGACATCTCCTCCTGCCAACGTAGAAAGAAATGGCAAATGGATGTGGCCACATCACTAATGGACCTGTGCAATGTGCTTTCCACACAGGCTAATATTTGTCAGCAAGCCACTGTTGAAGTCCAAAATAAAATACTGCGTAAAGGACACATGAACCATATTTCTGTATTCACTTACATTATTATTTTTTGCTCTGTAATTGTAAAACTTTACATGCTTCTCTTCCTTATGCACACTGTCTACATCTGTCCAGATTTCCCAAGAGCTTTCTAGAAAATTAAAAGTCAGGTTCTTTCAGGCATGGTTTTCTGTCTGTCCTCTTTCTCTATAGCTCTCATGAATATTATCAGGCAACTGCTCTTACTCCACTTGGCAATGTTGTGAGCACTGAATGCTAATTTTTCTTTAATGTAGTCAAGGTTTACTTATTTATCAGACAGTAGGGCGGCTTTCTGCTGCATGATGAATAAAAGAAATGTCAGAGAACCACTTCTATTATCCATTTCATGTATACAAGTTCTATTAAAGAGTGACAAGTGAATGTGCCAAATTAAGAGGTGCCTAGAGAAACGTGTTGGGACTGCTTTTATGACATCTGCTTCTAACTCCATAGGCATCAGTATGGATTTGGTCCACACTTTGCAGCTCTAACAGCTTCCTCTCTTTTAGGAAAAGATTTTGGAGTCTGTGAGAATTTTTGCATATTCATCTAGAAGCACCTGTGAGGTCACATCCTAATGTTGGATGAGAAGGCACAATCTCTCTTCTAGTTCAATGAGGCTGTTGTCAGGGTCCTGTACAGGCCTGTCCAATTTTATTCCAAACTCCCCCATTCATGTTTTTGTGGTCATTGCGCTTGGGCATAGTCATGCTGGAACAGAAAAAGGCCTGTTTCAAATAGCCCCCACAAAGTTGGGATCATACATTTGCCCAAAAAGTCAGAAAATATCAAGCGCCAAAGTCCCCAAAGACGTTTTATCCTATGTAGCACCACATACAACACACAGTGATTCCTCTCACTAGAGTTTTAAGAGGTGTGGAAAATGACTAACGCGTTCCTATCCCTGAAGATACCAATTGCATTATGTGAATAAATGTTATGCATCCTTTACAAATATTGTGAGATATATACACTTATAGACTTTGTAGCCAATAACCCCTTGTACATAATCCTCATCACGTTCAGCAAAGACCCCATATTTGAATGGTAGTTTGCTTTATTAGGCCGGTTTCACACGTCCTGATATTTCTGGTACCAGAGATATCCGTGTCCGTGTGCACACATGGCACATCCATGTGGCACATGGACGGCCGCAGGGGAAGTAGCGCTACAGTAAGTGCTGTTCCCCTGCTTGTGGTGCTGAAGTGGCTTTCATTCTTCCCCGCCCTGCCGGCAAAAGCTTAAGCTGGGAAGAATGAATAAAAAAAACGACGTGGGGTCCCCTTATATTTGTCACCAACCCGGCAAAACTACACAGGTTCGGGCTGCTATTTTCAGGCTGGTAAGGGGCCATGAATATGCCCCCCCCCCAGCCTAAATACTGCAGCTGTCCAGAAAAGGCGTATCTATTAAATGCGCCTATTCTAGAGCTTTGTCGGGTTCTTCCCACTTCTCCTGTAGTGGTGGCTAGTGGGGTTATTAAGGGGTTAATGTCACCTTGCTAAGTAACATTTCCCACTTGGTTACTTCACATCAGTACAACTTTGGAAGTTATAAAGGTTAAAAGTTGACCGGCGATTTTTCATTTTTACAACAAAATTTACACAACCATTTTTTTAGGGACCACATCACACTTGAAGTCTCTTTGAGGGGTGTAAATGATGGAAGATACCCAAAAGAGACAACATTCTAAAAGTTGCACCCCTCAAGGTGCTCAAAACCACATTCAAGAAGTTTATTAAGCCTTCAGGTGCTTCACAGGAATTTTTGGAATGTGGAAAAAAAAAAGAACATTTCACTTTTTTTTTTACAGAAATTTACTTCAGATCCCAATTTTTTTTTCTTTGACAAGGGTAACAGGAAAAAATGGACCACAAAAATTGCTGAAAAATTTCTCCTCAGCATGCTGATACCCCATATGAGGGAGAAAACCACTGTGCGCACGGAAGAGCTCAGAAGAGAAGGAGCGCCATTTGACTTTTTGAATGTAAAATTTGCTGGAACAATTGGCAGATGCTATGTCACATTTGGAGAGCCTCTGATGTGCCTAAACAGTGAAAATCCAACACAAGTGACACCATTTTGGAAACTAGACCCCTCAGGGAACTGATCTAGATGTGTGGTGACTGGAAACTAGGAAGTCCCCTGCTGCTGCTCCTCAGGTATATGCCAATTTACTTTCACTTTTATTATGATGCGTGCATCTGGCCACACAGGATTTTTTAACATGTGATGCTTGTGCCTGTCATTGACTAAGTGGCTGTGTATTATATTATTTTCATTTTCATTTTGATGCTCGCATCTGGCCACATAATATTTTCTAAATAAGTGATGTTTGTATTTGCTACTGATTAACTGGCTATGTATTATACTGACTATTTACCTCAGGACATGGTTCATTCTACCATACCATGTTATATATTAGATCAGCTAGTCAGGCCTTTTTAGGTCCAGCACTCTTTTCTTGCTATACTCATGCAGTTGTGGTTGTGTCACATTTCATTGCCCACATCTATTCCCCCCACTTGCCATCTGTCTTTTTGAAGTGTATTTATCATTAAATGTAAATTTATGGTTTGTTATGTATTTGCGATAGGTCCATATTCTTCCATGTTGTCAGTTGATACTATTATTGAGTTTATTGATTCTGCATAACAAATATGCTGACAATTGTCAATAGCATCCTAATATGTTTAGGTGCCCCGCAGGGCTCAGAAGGGAAGCAGCGTCATTTAACTTTTTGAATGTAAAATTTCCTGGAATCATTGGCGGACGTCATGCCTCATTTGGAGAGCCCCTGATGTGCCTAAACAGTGGAAACCCCCCAGAAGTGGCCCCATTTTGAAAACTAGACCACTCAAGTAATGTATTTAGATATGTAGTGAACCCCCAGGTGCTTCACAGAAGTTTATAACATTGAGATGTGAAAATAATAAAATCACATTTTCCTCAAAAAAATGTGATTTTAGCCCCTAATTTTGCATTTTCATAAGGGTAACAGGAGATCGTGCACCAAACCATTTGTAGTGCAATTTCTTCTGCATTACGCCTATACTTCATATGAGGGAGAAAACTACTATTTGGACACATGGCAGGGCTCGGAAGTGAAGGAGTGTCATTTTGCTTTTTTAATGTAAAATTTCCTGGAATCATTAGCAGACGTCATGTCACATTTGGAGAGCCCCTTATGTGCCTAAACAGTGGAAACCCCCCCTCACAAGTAACCCCATTTTGGAAACTAGATCCCTCAAGAAATATATTTAGATGTGTGGTGAGCACCTTGAACCTTCAGGTGCTTCACAGTAGTTTATAACATTGAGCCGTGAAAATAAAAAAATCACATTTTCCCCACAAAAATGTTATTTTGGCCTCAAATGTTGCATTTTCATAAGGGTAACATGAGAAATTGCAACATACAATTTGTTGTGCAATTTCTTTTGAGTATGCCGATACCCCATATGTGGGGGAATACTACCACTGTGCAAAGCTAATAAGGCAAGAGGCGCCATATCAGAGTTCAGATTTTGGTGGAATGGTTTGAGGATGCCATGTCACAATGGCAGAGCCCCTGAGGTCCCAGAACAACAGAAACCCCCTGTATGTGAACTCATTTTACAAACTATACTCCCCAATGAATTTATCTAGGGGTGCAGTGATCATATTGACACCACGGTGTGTCACAGAATTTTATACCATTGGGCAGTGAAGAAAAAATAACTCTACATTTTTACCACCCAAAAATTTTTTAGCCCCAAATTTTACATTTTCACAAAAGAAGTGGGTAAAAATGGCACCAAAATTTGTCCCACAATTTCTACTGAACGTGGCAATACCCCATATGTGGCTATTTGCCTCCTGGAGCGTAAATGATCCTAGAACAGTTTGCAGACTCCATATACAGAGCCCCTAATTGCTAGAAGAGCAGAATCCCCCCTTAAGTCACTCCATTTTGGAAATTATACCCCTTATCTACAGGTGTAGTGATGATTTTGACTCCATGGGTATTTTCCAGAAACAAGCATCAGTGGATGTTGCCGAATGAAAATTGCAAATTGCAGTTGTAGTGACCAGTACGCTATAGTGACCAGTACATTGCAGTAATCAGTACGTTATGCCCAGCCCGTGCTTCTAGAGGCATGCACCCGTAAGTTAAGCAGGCTCTCATCGCTTCTGAAAAGCCAAACGTGGTTGCAATATGTGGTTTAGGTACACTGTGGGGCTCAGAAGGGAGGGGGCATTTGGATTTGGGAACGGAGAATTTGCTTATTTTCTTTTGGCGGGTGTGGAGTCACTTAGCTTTTCCAGAGCCTTTGTGCTACCGGTAACGTGGAAGCCCCCTATATTTCTGTTGATGATAGACCTGAGTGAGGGATTACCTTTTTTGTGGATTGACTTGAAGCTTTTACTGGGAACATTTTACATAACATTTGGGATCAGATTTATCTGGCATTCTTCCCTGACTACTTACTTTGCGGTTTCCATCTAAATCTCTGAGTGACATGATTCAGTTGAAACCCCTGAGAGATCCATTCATTATAATGAGGCAGCAGAGTTACTCAGGACTACGCCTGGCCTTTGTTCAGCGGTATCCTTCATTTCAGAAATGCACAAACCTGTGACCAACGGCACTTTTATGCAATCCTAAAAAGACGGACACCGCTGGATCACAGGTCCTATAACATCCACAGTGCCTCATTCTGCCTCATTATAGGGAATCTTCTGCCAGAGGTTCCATCTGAATCATGTATTTCAGAGATTTACACGGGGTTAAAGAAGGGGTTAATTTCTTTTCTGAATATAATACTAGAAAATAGTATTGTGCAAGGATGACCTTTTATCCAGTTATCATCAGGTCTACGTGCAGATAGAGCGCAGGATAAATGTGCGCCGAGCCTTACTGCGATCTTTGGGAGGCAGAATTAAAAAAATCAACAGCAGGTGAAGAATTAGTTTTATTTATTTTTTTATGCGTTTCTCGTCCAGTATAATAGATTAGGTGACTTTATTCTTCGGGATCGGTGCGATTACGACACCAGATTTAGGTCGAGTTTTTATGTTTGGCTGCTATCACACACTAAAAGACGCTTTTCATTGCAAAAAATAGTTTCTGAATCACCATATATTGAGAACTATAATTTTTCCATATTTTGGCCCACAGATGTATGTGAGGGCTTGTTTTTTTGCAGGCTGTGTTGACGTTTTTATTGGTGCTATTTTCAGGTACATTACTTTTTTATTGCTTTCTATTCCAATTTGTGGGAGGCAGAATGAGCAAAATAAAGGAATTCAGGATTTTTCTTTGGGGGGGTGGGTACCGTTTTATGTGTGGTAAAATTAATAAGGCAGTTTTATTCTTCGGTTCAGTATGATTACAGGGTATACCTCATTTATATCTTTTTTTATATTTTGGCGCTTTTACACAATAAAAACTATTTTATAGAAAAAATAATTATTTTGTGTCACTTTATTCTGAGAGCTATAACTTTATTTTTCTGCTGATGGAGCTGTATGGCAGATTGATTTTTGCGGGACAAAATGACTTTTTCAGCGATACCATGTTTATTTATATCTGTCTTTTGGATCGCATTTTATTCCACTTTTTGTTTGGAGGTATGATGATAAGCATTGTTTTCTTGTCTTTTTATTTTATTGTGTTCACTTAAGGGATTAACTAGTGGGACAGTTTTATAGGTCGGGTCGTTGTAGACACGGCAATACCAAATATGTGTACTTTAATTGTTTATTTTCTTCATACAAATATTTATAGATACAATATCTTTAGATTTTTTCATATTTTTACAATTATTTAAAAAAATTCTTTTAGTTTTTCTAACTTTTTTACTTTGTCCCACTATGGTACTATCATGTTTTGCAGGCTGATCAATTGTACAGCATGGGGATGCAGCAGCATCTCTATGCTGTGCAAATTGTTAGCGCTGCACTGACAAATAAAGTTGCTGATCATGCACTGTGCATGATCAGTAACTTTCCCAGTTCTGGTGACGATATCTGGTCACCATGGCAACAATCGGGACTTCATGTTATGCCACGGGCTCTCCGATCTAAAAGCAGAGGAGCTGTCATCCCTCTGCCGGCTCCTGGAATGCTGTGATCATGTTCAATCGCAGCATTTAGGGGGTTAAAGAGCCAGGAGCGGTGCATAACCACTCCTGCCACTTAGTGCGGGGTGTCAGCTGTCGGAATCAACTGACAACCGGCGGTGATCGCCTGCGCACAGCCCATGTGTGTGGGTGATCGCAATGTCGTAATAATCCATCCTCGGTCAATAAGGCCCAGGGGGCAGGGACAGATTATTACGTCAGATGTCAGAAAGGGGTTAAAGAGAATGTGTATTTTCTTACTTTATTTCTTGCTAAAATCCCCAAAAATTTGCACTTAATGTATTCATGTAAGGTTTTGTCTTCAATTTTTGCAATGAGACTTTCTCTCACAATGTGACTATAAATGTGTGACATTTGCAATTGTCTCCAGCATAATGTGACACTAAGGTTGCTATAGCAACGTTTTATCCAACTGAAAAAGCAAGTGGAATGGCTGAACAAAGAGCACACAAACAGCTCTTGCATAAGTTATGAGCACCCTAGAAACGGAAGCTGCTCAGCTGTTTGTAAGGGTTGTGGTGACCATGCAAGCAATGCAGTCTGTTTATTGATTCTTAGAGACCTACCTGCTTTTAGTATCACTATAGCATCATCTCATCCAGGTGAGAATGTGTGAAAAAACATCATAGATAAGAAGGCCATACTTACCAATAGCTGTTCAAAGTGCCAATATACTGCAGGATGCAGGCAGGCCTCCATGATGAAAGGCAGAATAATGATGGACAACCACTAATACACCTATCATCTATGGGGTGGAGGTTGCTTAGTATTACAGATGCATAAGGCTAAGGATTGTATAAGGTGCCAGTCACATGTAGTGCACAAAGCTTATAGCCTATTGGTGAAAGCCATATTATTAGATTAGGATGTATGCCCTCACAATCTAAGTGTACTCCACACAATGAAAAACCGTATTTTCCACCAACAAAATTCGGCAAAGATGAAAAATAAATAATTCATTAGATGATATTTTGTCCAAAATACATAAAATATACAAATATACAAATTCATCAAGGGTTCTTATAGTCTTGTGAGTCCATACACTAAAATTAGTCCAGAGGTCCGGCTAGGAACGCAACCTCAGTGACCAGTGGTAACCTCGATGATGCTCGCAGCAGTTCAGTCATCAGTGGTTCTCAGCCTGGACGGTCGCATCTTAGCACCGTCCAGGTTGAAAACTGTCTATTCCCCAGACATGGATTACGGCGTGGGACAGAACGACGGACAGGTGAGGGATATTGTTATTTTTTATTTTTGTTTTATTACAGAAGATAAGGGCTTCAATGGAATAGGCGATGACGTGAATATGGTTTAATTTAGAATCATTAAAGGAGTCTGTGTCATTCTTTCAATTAACTTTATTCTGGCTGTGTCTTTATTTACCGTGAACTATAGGACTAGTAATGGATAGGTGTCTTATTACTAAGCTGTGGGCTTAATGTCACCTGACAATACAAAGGTCACATCAACCTTACAAATATAACCACACTTGCCACCGCTACAGAGCAAGTGGGAAGAACCGAGCAAAGCACCAGAATTGGCACATAGATGTGCCTTTTCTAGGCATCTGCAAGCTGCTATTTTGAGGCTGGAGGGGCAATGTCCAAGGCCCCTTACCAGCCTCAGAATACCAGCTATCAGCTGTCTGCTTTGGCAAGGCTGGTTGTCAAAAATGGGGGGGTGCCCTATGCTGTTTTTTATATTTATTTAAATAATTTTAAAAAATGGTGTGGGGACCCTCTATTCTTGATAACCACCCTTGCTAACGCTGACAGCTAAGGGTTGCAGCCCCCAGCTGTGAGTTTTGCCTGGCTGGTTATCATTACAGGGGAAACCAAGCCAGTTTTTTATTTTATTATTTATTTAAAGCTAAGACGCCTTCTGATGAATTCTCCCATCAGCCGCTCCTGCTGTTATTAGCGACTGCAGGCGTAGTCTGATGGGAACAGTAGTCCCAGAAGCCGACACCAGTGACTGGAGGTAAACTTTTTACCTCCGATCACAGCTGCGGGCTCACACTGTCACGCTGTCACAGTGGGAATCACAGCTCTGTGACTGGCGGCAATAATTTAACTGTCGATCAGAAGCAGTGTTTGCCGCACTGTCAAACCCGCACTGTCAAACCCGAACAGTAACACGGAGGTGTAGCTCTTCGGTATGGACGCCAAACTTTACTGTTCGGGTTCGCCCATCTTTAGTTGCAATATCAATATACTCCAATATTCTGTAGGCCACTATGATAAAAGGTGGAGGCAGCTGCAACACCAGGCACAACTGCTACTAGAAGTGTGGAGCAAGCCTGGTAAACTATGAAAGGAACACAGTGCTGATCACTAGAGTTGAGCGAAACAGGTCGGTCAAATTCAAAAGTCGCCGACTTTCACTAAAGTCGGGTTTCGCCGAGCGAAACCCGACCATAATGAGAGGTCAACCATGCGGTCGCCGACCCAAGCGCCAAAGTCGGATTTCCCAGAATGCTTGCACGTGATTTTTTTCAGCCACTGAGCAAGGACGTACACTGTGGGCAACGAGATGACATGTGCAGCGTCGGAGAGAGAGAGAGTTTTCGCACACTTTAAAAAGCGGTCCGGCATGTAGGTGTGTTTACTGTCCTCCACTCGCTGCCAACTTTGCTTCCCCATTGACTTGCATTGGTTTTCGTGTTTCAGTCGGACCTTAGACTTTTCATGATAGTTGGCCAATTTCGTTCGACTCGACTTTGGAGAAAGTCGGGTTTCATGAGACCCGACTTGACCCTAAAAAAGGCAAATTCGCTCATCTCTACTGACCACTAATCAGCATAGCTGCCAAGAAATCTATAGAGTAACACCATTAATGACTTAATTAGTATACATAGCCAAAAGTGTTCGCACCCTTGAAATTGACCCAGAAAATTATTGCAATTATATATGTTTTCTTATACATGTTTATTTCCTTATTTCCATTGTGTGTACTGGAACAACACAAGGAACTGAGGAAAAAAAGGCAATTTGGACATAATATCACACAAAATCTCAAAAATGGGCAGGACAAAATTGTTTGCGCCCTCAACTTAATATTTGGTTGCACACCATTTGGAATAAATAACTGCAATAAATTGCTTCCTATAACCATCAACAAGCTTCTTACACCTCCAAAGCTCCCAACCGTCCTGGATTTGGCGGGACAGTCCCGTTTTTGATTGCATGTCCCGCTGTCCCGGGTGGTAGCTTATTTTTCCCGTATTTCACTGAGCTGCACGCCCACAATGACATCGCCGATCATCATCGCTGGGCTGTTCAGTGCGCACATGACCTGTGATGAGGTCACAGGAGGAGTCAGGAGGTCACATGATCATGGGACTCCATCCAAGGCCACTAAAATGTGACCCCTGACTCCTCCCCTCCTGTGACCTCATCACAGGTCCTGTGCGCACAGCCCTCGTGTCTGCAGGACTCTGCTATGCTGGTTGCCATGGTGCTGGATGAGGGGAAGTTTCTGTGTGGGGTCAGGAGGGGTTTTCAGTGTGGATGTAGCAGAGCCGAGCGTGTACGAGGTGTACGGAGCAGAGCCGTGTGTGTATGAGGTGTACGGAGCAGAGCCGCACATGTACGAGGTGTACCGAGTGGAGCCACGCGTGTATGAGGTGTACGGAGCGAAGCCACGTGTGTACAGAGTGAAGCCATGTGTGTACAAGGTGTACAGAGCGTGGCCGCATGTGTACGAGGTTTACGGAGCGGAGCCGCGTGTGTACGAGGTGTACGGAGCAGAGCCGCATGTGTATGAGGTGTACGGAGCGGAGCCAAGGGTGTGCGAGGTGTACGGAGAGGAGTTGTACGTGTACGAAGTGTACGGAGCGGAGCTGCACGTGTACGAGGTGTACGGAGCAGAGCCGCACGTGTACGAGGTGTACGGAGCGGAGACACGTGTGTACAAGGTGTACGGAGTGGAGCCGCATGTGTATGAGGTGTATGGAGCAGAGCCGCGTGTGTACGAGGTGTCGGAGCGGAGCCACGTGTGTACGAGGTGTGCGGAGCGGAGCCGCGTGTGCACGAGGTGCGTGGAGAGGAGCCGCATGTGCACGAAGTGTATGGAGCAGAGTCGAGCGTGTACGAGGTGTATAGAGCAGAGCCGCATATATTCGAGATGTACGGAGCGGAGCCGCGTGTGTAGGAGATGTACGGAGCGGAGCCGTGTTTGCACGAGGTGTAGGGAACAGAGCCCTGTGTGTACAAAGTGTACGAAGCGGAGCAGCGTGTGTACGAGGTGTATGGATCAGAACCGCATTTGTACGAAGTGTATGAAGCAAAGCCGCATGTGTACAAGGTTTACGGAGTGAAGCCATGTGTGTACAAGGTGTACAGAGTGTGGCCGCAGGTGTACAAGGTGTACGGAGCAGAACCGCATGTGTACGAGGTTTACGGAGTGAAGCCATATGTGTACAAGGTGTACAGAGTGTGGCCGCATGTGTACAAGGTGTACGGAGCATAGCCGCATGTGTACGAGGTTTACGGAGTGGAGCCATGTGTGTGCGAGGTGTACGCAGCGGAACCATGTGTGTACGAGGCATACAAAGGGGAACCGTGTGTGTATGAGGTGTCCTGGATCCAGTGGGACAGTCCCGATATTGAGATTCTGCCCCGGCTGGGAGCTTACTTTTCCCATGGACACAGGAGTACACGGCGGAGCCCCGAGGAGCACTTTAAAATTCACATGTGACATTCCACCGGAAGCGACATTCTAGAAGCTGACCGGAAATTAGGTAATTTAGGGAGCAGATTGTGACAGAACCATGGATGTACTTCAGGGAATGCTTCAGATCCATCACCGTGTCCTCCTCCGACAGAGCGGACAGCGGGATCGCCTTGACTCGAGGATGCCAGCCATGTGAGTGGATCATGATATATCCTGCACCAGGAGCCTCAGGTGGGCATTACAATGGGAGCCGGGCTGCTATAGTATCTTTATAGAATCTTTCTTTCTCTCGCTAATCTTTCTTTCTTTCCTCTTTCTTTTGCTCTGTTCTTTCTTTCCCCTCTCTCTAATCTTTCTTTCTCTCTGTTCTTTTTCTTTTCTCTCTCTCTTCTTTCTTTCTCTCTGTTCTTTCCCCTCATCCTTTCTCTCTCTCTGTTCTTTGTTTTGCTCTGATGTTTCTTTCCCCTCTTCCTTTCTCTGTTCTTTCTTTCCCTCTCTGTTCTTTCTTTCTCTCTCTGTTCTTTTTTCTCTATGTTTGTTCTTTCTCTCTCTCTGTTCGTTCTTTCTCTCTCTTCTTTCTTTCGCTCTCTGTTCTCTCTGTTCTCTTTCTTTTTATTTCTCTCTCTCTGTTCTTTCTGTACCATCTTTCTTTCCCATCTCTCTCTGTTCTTTCTTTCCCCTCTTTCTTTCTCTCTGTTCTTTCCTTCTTTCCCCTCTTTCTTTCTCTCTGTCCTTTACTTCTTTCCCCTCTTTCTTTCTCTCTCCCTCTCTGTTCTTTCTTTCCCCTTTCTTTTTTTTCCTCTCTCTCTCTGTTCACTTTCACTTTCTTTCTTCTTTTTTTCCTCTGTTCTTTCTTTCTTCCCCTCTTTCTTTCTCCCTCTGTTCTCTTTCTTTCTTCTCTTTCTTTCTCTCTCTAATATTTCTTTCTTTCATTCTCTCTCTAATCTTTCTTTCTCTCTCTCTCTGTTCTTTCTTTCTCTCTCTGTTCTCTTTCTTTCCCTCTTTGTTCTCTTTCTTTCCCTTTCCTTTCTTTCTCTCTGTTCTTTCTTTCCCCTCTTTCTTTCTCTCTCCCTCTCTGTTCTTTCTTTCCCCTCTTTCTTTTTTCTCTCTGTTATTTTTTTCTGTCCCCTCTTTCTCTCTTTGTTTCTTTCTTTCTCTCTATCTCTCTGTTCTTTCTTTATTTCCCTTTTTTCTTTCTTTTTCTCTGTTCTTTCTTTCCCCTCTTTCGTTCTCTCTCCCTCTCTGTTCTTTTTTCCCCTTTCTTTCTTTCTTTCTTTCTTTCCCCTCTTTTTTTTCTATTTCTCTCTCTGTTCTTTTTTTCTGTCCCCTTTATCTTTCTTTCTGTTCTTCCTTTCTTTCTCTCTGTTTTTCTTTCTTTCTCTCTGTTCTTTCTTTCTTCCCCTCTTTATTCTCTCTCTCCTTTCTCTCTCTGTTCTTTCTTTTCCTCAGTACCAGTCAGAGTGCCCACAGTACCAGCCACTGTGCCCTCAGTACCAGTCAGTGTGATCAGCAGTGCTAAATGCGTGTGTTTGGGGCATGGACATGGGTGTGACTAGTTGTGAAATGGGTGTGGTCAGGGGCGTGGCCTAAAATTTGCCACGTCGCAGCCTTTGTCCCTCTTTCCCTTCAAAAGTTGGGAGGTATGCACCTCTCGACTGGAATTTTGGACCACTCTTATTTTGCAAACTGCTCCAGGTCTCTCATATTTGAAGGATGCCGCCTCCCAACAGCAATTTTAAGATCTCTCCACAGGTGTTCAATGGGATTTAGGTCCAGACTCATTGCTGGCTATTTCAGAACTCTACAGTGCTCTGTTTCCATCCATTTCTGGGTGATTTTTGAAGTATGCTTGGAGTCATTGTCCTGCTGAAAGAACCAGAAGGATTTTGGCCTATTCACATACATTTTAGCAAACTGCAATTCAGCTTTTTTATGTCTGTGTCAGCAGTGGGGTCCTCTTGGGTCTCTGTCATAGCGTATAATTTCATTCAAATGTTGATGTATAGTTCATGCTGACAATGATTCACCCTGTGCCTGCAGGACAACTTGAATTTCTTTGGAGCTTGATTGGGTTTGTTTATCCACCATCTGGACTATCCTGTTTTGCAACCTTTCATCATTTTTTCTCAGCTGCCCAAGTCCAAGGAAATTAACTACAGTGCTATGGCTTGTAAACTTCTTGATTAGGGCGTGCACTTTGGACAAAGAAACATCAAGATCTCTGGAGCTGGACTTGTAACATAGATGATATTGTTTAACACTTTTGGTTTTCAAGTCGTCAGACAGTTCTCTTCTCTTTCTGTTCTCCTTGCTTAGTGTGGCACACACAGACACACAATGCAAATATTGATTTAGAGTTATTTTGATACTGCCCACACCTGTTACTTGTCTCAGCTGAGTTTGAAATAGCATCACATGCTTGAAATAAAGTTGTTTACCCACAATTTTGGAAAGGTGACAACATTTTTGTGTTATTCCAATACAAACAAAGGAAATACACATGTGTATAACAAAACAAGGGTAATATCAATAATTTTCAAGGAGAAATACTTAATTTTCTGGAACAATTTCAAGGGTGACAACACTTTCAGACATATGACTGTATTTATTTCTTGCTGGCTGCTTTACATCTTAGATAGCTGCTTATACAGTGGCATGTAAAAGTTTGGGCACCCCTGGTCAAAATTACTGTTATAGTGAACAGTTAAGCAAGTTGAAGATGCCATGATCTCTAAAAGGCCTAAAGTTGAAGATGACACATTTACTTTGTATTTTACATACAAAGGAAATATATTTATATTATACATTGATAGAAAAATGGGTCAGCACATCATTTAGTCTGTGGGTGCACAGGCCTCCCAATCAAATTATGCGTTGCAAAAAATATAGACGAAAAAAGGATGTAGTACTCCAATGATTACCAGATTATAATTGGTTCAGAGAAAGATTTGTAAATATCAATCCATTGTAGATAAAACAAGTAGAAATGATTCATATGTTTCATGCCATTCGGTGCTTGTCCTTCCTATTGCACATAAATTGGAGGAATTGAAATTGCTGTTGTCAAAACTCTGCAAGACTTGTGCTGAAAGATAGTCTTGCAGTGGATAAATCAGATAAGTCATCAAACTTTTTGATAAGGGAAGTAATATCTAACTCCCCACTGGGTAAATGTAGAGGCGGTTGGGTCTGAGGTGGAAAGCTTTTTAGCGTATGTCCTACCCACCACCGAGGATTGCTCTGTCCATGTTGCCTCCTCTTCCTCCATCGCCTCCTCACCTGCCTCCTCATCTGGTCAACGTAACACCTGCACGTCCAACTTCAGCACAGCCAGGGGGAAACTACAACAGGCTGTATTGAAGATCATATGTTTATGAGAAAAAATTCACATTGCGCAGGAGCTGTGAATGGGGATAAAAAAAAACAGACAGATGTGTGGTTGGTGCTAATAAACCTCAACCTAGTGGTGTGCGATAATGGCGAAATCTCGTAGCAGCTCTGGGTCTAGACAGTTTGAAGGACATTCCTTTGCTTCATGCATGTGCTGAATTTTACAGATAAAGCGCTTCCTTAAAAATTACACAAATATGTCAGAGATGCTATTGAAAGTGCGAGCAGTCTGTGCTCGCTTTCAGCGCTCTCATCCTGATACTGCTCACCTGTGTGCATTGCATCCTCACTTCTGCCTTTCCGCTCACCGACTCATGTGCGATGTACCCACAAAGTGCAACTCCATCTTGCATATCCTGGAAAGACAGTGTGAGCAGCAGCACATGATGGTGGAGTTTGAGCTGCAACACACAAGGGAGAGTTGCTCTGTGCAACATCACTTCAAGAACAACTAGTGGGCCTGCTTGCGAGATGCGTGTGCTGTGTTGTGCTGCTTTGAGTACTCTACCAACATGGCCAGCACAGTTGACCCCATCATCACCATTTCTATCCCACTTCTATGCCTCCTAGAAAAGCAAAGGTTCAGGTGATGATGGATGAGGTGGTGGCACAGGAGGAAGAGAATGAGGGGGAACTAGGACAATTCACACCATTATCAGGCCAGGCATCCACACATGTCTTGGAGGATGGGTTCCTGTACCAAAAGCGGCCAGGTACACAAATGTCCAGCCAGGGGACAGTTTTGGAGAATAAGTAGGAGTATGAGGATGAGGAACAATCATGTTCACAGCAGGGTGGCACTCCCACCAGCTCACGGGCATCACTGGATCATGGCTGGTAGGATACAGAGGAACTAGACGATATACCTCCCACTGAGGACAGCTTGTCGTTGACTCTAGGCAGCCTGGCACATGAAGCAATAAATGCTGCTGTGCCTGCGCAACGACTGCCAAGTTGCCCGGACTTTTGTAAGTACTGATTACTGGGTGGCCATCCTGCTGGATAACCCACAACAAGCGTAATGTGCCATTCTTCCGTCACTCGAGCAATATCGGAAAATGAAGGAATACAAGCAAACACTAGTAGATGCAGTTCTGACGGCATCCTCACCTGACAGCTCAGTGGAAGCGCAAGGTAGAGGAGGATGAATTTGCCAATGCAGCTAGGGCACTGGCAGCACCTCAGAAAGGTTAGCATGGCAGAAATGTGGAAAACCTTACTTAACATGTCGCAAAATCCAGCACCATCATCTGATATGTTTCCTATTTTGGCACAGTACAAACAGATGTTTTTTTGTTACAGTAAAAACAGAGGCTTTTTTTGCATAGTACACCCAGAGGCTTTTTACTAAAGTAGAAACAGAGACTTTTTAATACAGTGCTTCCAGAGGCTTTTTGGTAAAGCATAAACAAAGGCTTTTTGGCACAATCCACACAGAGTCTTTTTGGCACAGTACTCCCAAAGGCTTTTTGGCACAGTACAAACAGAGGCTTTTTGGCCTACAAATGGGAAAGACAAGGCTGCATACTTCTCTTTTTTTTTAGATACACCTCTCACAAAAACACGGCTGCAGAGTAGAACATTTTTTAAACACTACTCGTATAGACACAACTGTAGAATAAAATATTTTTTTCCCACAATTTGGAGAGACGGCTGCATAGTTCAAAAATTTATAGATAAACTACTTACAAAAACATGGCTGCAGAGTAGATAAACTATTTAGATAAACTACTGACAAAAGCTGAAGAGTATAAAATTTTTTTGGAAACACTGCTTGTATTGACACAGCTGTACAATAAAATAAATTGTTAGGCCCAAAATTGGGAAAGAGATCGCTGCATAGCAGAAATTTTTTTTCTAGATACACTACTCACAAAAGGATAGCTCCACAGTATAACATTTTTTTGAAACCAAAAAGAGTAAGTACTGAACAAGGATCAGAAAACAATAGGAAAATTAAAATTAAGGTTAAAATTACCTTTATTAATGAGGGTAAAATTGTAGCACTACAAAAAAGAGGTGCCCGCACGAGCAAATAGACAATACATAATTGAGCTAAAAAAATCAGTAGACAATCAAATTTATATAAAAAATTACTCAATTTTAGACTGAAATGTCGATAATATAAGTAAGAATATAAATTGTGGGAGATCAATAAGTACTGATAGATCAACATAGAACCAACACACAGGTTTTATCTTAGAGATGTTAATTAAAGCATTGCAATAACATTAAAATGAAAAAGTGAAAAAAAATTGAAATAAAATGAGAAAAATGTATAAAAAATGAAAAAGAGGGGGAGGGGAAAAATAGTGCAAGCAAAATAAGAGACAATAATATGAAATATAAATATGTGCAAAAACAGCCAAAAAAAGGTAAAAATGATGATCAAGGGTGACCAAAAATGTGTCACACAATAAGGTGCAAGTGCAAAGTGAAAACAAAAAACTATGATAGGACTGTTTTAACAAAATAGTGTATGCAAAAAAATATACTGTATTTTCAGTGAAACACAATGCTGATACAGTGGGGCAAAAAAGTATTTAGTCAGTCAGCAATAGTGCAAGTTCCACCACTTAAAAAGATGAGAGGCGTCTGTAATTTACATCATAGGTAGACCTCAACTATGGGAGACAAACTGAGAAAAAAAAATCCAGAAAATCACATTGTCTGTTTTTTTTTTCATTTTATTTGCATATTATGGTGGAAAATAAGTATTTGGTCAGAAACAAAATTTCATCTCAATACTTTGTGATATATCCTTTGTTGGCAATGACAGAGGTCAAACATTTTCTGTAAGTCTTTACAAGGTTGCCACACACTGTTGTTGGTATGTTGGCCCATTCCTCCATGCAGATCTCCTCTAGAGCAGTGATGTTTTTGGCTTTTCGCTTGGCAACACGGACTTTCAACTCCCTCCAAAGGTTTTCTATAGAGTTGAGATCTGGAGACTGGCTAGGCCACTCCAGGACCTTGAAATGCTTCTTACGAAGCCACTCCTTCGTTGCCCTGGCGGTGTGCTTTGGATCATTGTCATGTTGAAAGACCCAGACACGTTTCATCTTCAATGCCCTTGCTGATGGAAGGAGGTTTGCACTCAAAATCTCACGATACATGGCCCCATTCATTCTTTCATGTACCCGGATCAGTCGTCCTGGCCCCTTTGCAGAGAAACAGCCCCAAAGCATGATGTTTCCACCACCATGCTTTACAGTAGGTATGGTGTTTGATGGATGCAACTCAGTATTCTTTTTCCTCCAAACACGACAAGTTGTGTTTCTACCAAACAGTTCCAGTTTGGTTTCATCAGACCATAGGACATTCTCCCAAAACTCCTCTGGTTCATCCAAATGCTCTCTAGCAAACTTCAGACGGGCCCGGACATGTACAGGCTTAAGCAGTGGGACACGTCTGGCACTGCAGGATCTGAGTCCATGGTGGCGTAGTGTGTTACTTATGGTAGGCCTTGTTACATTGGTCCCAGCTCTCTGCAGTTCATTCACTAGGTCCCCCCGTGTGGTTCTGGGATTTTTGCTCACCGTTCTTGTGATCATTCTGACCCCACGGGGTGGGATTTTGCGTGGAGCACCAGATCGAGGGAGATTATCAGTGGTCTTGTATGTCTTCCATTTTCTAATTATTGCTCCCACAGTTGATTTCTTCACTCCAAGCTGGTTGGCTATTGCAGATTCAGTCTTCCCAGCCTGGTGCAGGGCTACAATTTTGTTTCTGGTGTCCTTTGACAGCTCTTTGGTCTTCACCATAGTGGAGTTTGGAGTCAGACTGTTTGAGGGTGTGCACAGGTGTCTTTTTATACTGATAACAAGTTTAAACAGGTGCCATTACTACAGGTAATGAGTGGAGGAAAGAGGAGACTCTTAAAGAAGAAGTTACAGGTCTGTGAGAGCCAGAAATCTTGATTGCTTGTTTCTGACCAAATACTTATTTTCCACCATAATATGCAAAAAAAAACAGACAATGTGATTTTCTGGATTTTTTTTTCTCAGTTTGTCTCCCATAGTTGAGGTCTACCTATGAAGTAAATTACAGACGCCTCTCATCTTTTTAAGTGGTGGAACTTGCACTATTGCTGACTGACTAAATACTTTTTTGCCCCACTGTAAATATTACAAAGTTAGCATTATAAACATGTCCCAAAGTAAAGTGCATGTGCAAACAGGGGAAGGGGAGGAAGGAAAAATAGTATAAATGTTGGAAGGAGTTAATCAGCTGGCTAAAGATATTATGGACCCCTTGATTGCAGTAGTGAATGGGGGAACAAATCAATTTATATTGCAGAGATATAACCGATGTTGGCAACCAGTGGATAAAATAAACTGAGCCAACCTATAAATCAATACCTGGGTGTAATGGTCACCGTGGGAGGCATACCCCAACGTGATTTCAAAGCCTTGTCCTTCGTCACGGAGACTCCCACATGAAAGAGGTGGCAGAGTATGAACAGTAGCTTAAAGGTACAGTACTCCCAGAGGTGGGGCAGAGTACACACAGCAGCTTAACCCCTTCATGACCAAACCTATTTTGACCTTAATAACCAGGCCATTTTTAGCAATTCTGACCAGTGTCCCTTTATGAGGTAATAACTCAGGAGCGCTTCAATGGATCCTAGTGATTCTGAGATTTTTTTTCGTGACATATTAGGCTTCATGTTAGTGGTAAATTTAGGTCGATAATTTTTGCGTTTATTTGTGAAAAAAACGGAAAATTTGGCTAAAATTTAGAAAATTTTGCAATTTTCAAATTTTGAATTTTTATTCTGTTAAACCAGAGAGTTATGTGACACAAAATAGTTAATAAATAACATTTCCCACATGTCTACTTTACATCAGCACAATTTTGGAAACATTTTTACAACAAAATTTACAAAACCATTTTTTTTAGGGACCACCTCACATTTGAAGTCACTTTGAGGGGTCTATATGGTAGAAAATACCCAAAAGTGACACCATTCTCAAAACTGCACACCTCAAGCTACTTAAAACTACAAGAAGATTATTAACCCTTCAAGTGCTTCACAGGAACTAAAGCAACGTGGAAGGAAAAAATTGACATTTTAATTTTTCCAACAAAAATGTTCTTTTAGCATCAATTATTTTATTTTTACATGGGCAACAGGATAAAATGGATCCTAAAATTTGTTGTGCAATTTCTCCTGAGTACACCAATACCTCATATGTGGTCATAAACCACTGTTTGGGCGCACGGCAGGGCTCAGAAGGGAGGAGCGCCATTTGACTTTTTGAATGGAAAATATGCTGGAATGTTTAGCGGCTGCCATGTCGCGTTTGGAGAGCCCCTGTGTGCCTAAACATTGGAGCTTCCCCACAAGTGACCGCATTTTGGACACTAGACCCCCCATGAACTTATCTAGATACATAGTGAGCACTTTGAACCCCCAGGTAAAAAAAATCGGTAAAAAAAGTCCTTTTTTTCCACAAAAATTTTCTTTTGGCCTCAGTTTTTTCATTTTCACATGGGCAACAGGATAAAATAGATCCTAAAATTTGTTGGGCAATTTGTCCTGAGTGCACAAATACCTCATATGTAGTCATAAACCACTGTTTGGGCGCACGGCAGGGCTCGGAAGGGAAGGAGCGCCATTTGACTTTTTGAATGGAAAATTAGCTCCAATCGTTAGCGGACACCATGTCACGTTTGGAGAACCCCTATGTGCCTAAACGCCCCACAAGGGACACCATTTTGGAAACTAGACCCCTTAAGGAACTTATCTAGATGTGTGGTGAGCACTTTGAACCCCCAAGTGCTTCACAGAAGTTTATAACGCAGAGCCGTGAAATTAAAAAATAATTTTTCTTCCTCAGATTTTTTTAGCCTGCAATTTTTTATTTTCACAAGGGTAACAGGAGAAATTGTACCCCAAAAGTTGTTGTCCAGTCTGTCCTGAGTACGTTGATACCTCATATGTGGGGGGGACCATTGTTTGGGCACATGTCGGGGCTCGGAATGGAAGTAGTGACGTTTCGAAATGCGGACTTTGATGGAATGGTCTGCAGGCATCGTTACGTTTGCAGAGCACCTGATGTGCCTAAACAGTAGAAATCCCCCCCACAAGTGACCCCATTTTAGAAACTAGACCTCCCAAGGAACTTATATAGATGTCTGGTGAGCACTTTGAACCCCCAAGTGCTTCACAGAAGATTATAATGCAGAGCTGTGAAAATAAAAAAATCATTTTTTTTCCACAAAAATAATTTTTTAGCCCCCATTTTTTTATTTTCCCAAAGGTAACAGGAGAAATTAGACCCCCAAACTTGTGCAATTTTTCCTGAGTACGCTGATACCCCATATGTTGGGGTAAACCACTGTTTGGGCACATGTCGGGGCTTGGAAGGGAGGGAGCACTGTTTGACTTTTTGAACGCAAAATTGGCTGGAATCAATGGTGGTGCCATATCGCTTTTGGAGACCCCCTGATGTGCCTAAATAAATTCTAACTCCAACCCTAACCCCAACACACCCCTAACCACAACCGTAACCCTAACACATCCCTAACCCTAATCCCAACCCTAACTATAACTCTAACCCCAAAACACCCCTAATCTCAACCCTAACCATAAGCCTAACCCTAATCCCAACCCTAACCCCAACACACCCCTAACCCTAATCTTAACCCTAATTCCAACCCTAACCCTAATTCCAACCCTAACCCTAATTCTAACCGTAACCCTAATTCCAACCCTAACCCTAGTAGAAAAATAAAAAATATTTTATTATTTGTCCCTACCTATGGGGGTGATAAGGGGTGGGGTGATTTACTATTCTTTTTATTTTGATCACTATGATAGGATCTATCACAGTGATCAAAATGAATGAATGGAGTCTACCGTTTGGCAGATTCGACGGGCGTACTGAACATGCGCTCGCCATTTTGGGAAATGGCAGCGCCCATTATCCGGGATGGCGGGACATTGGGAACCACAGCAGGACTCAGAGGTTACTGAAGGCAGGGGGGAGTGGAGGGAAGGGGAGGGGGAGCAGATGCTGATTGCGGCGGCAGATAGCCGCCGTCAGTCAGTGGCGGGGGCCCATCGCCCCCACCAGTCGTAGTCACGGGGGGAAAAGCCACCCCCGGGGTGAAGCACAAAGCCTCCTGACCTCCTGACCTTTCAGTGACCCCGGTCACCCGACCCGCAGGAGGGTGATTTATACCATGACACCTACGTTGGCATCACTGGTCATTATGGCATGGGTTTTCATGACGCCAATGTAGACATCATTGGTCGGGAAGTGGTTAAAGACACAGTATGCCCACAGGTGGAGGGTGCAGGGTACACACAGTAGCTTAAAGGCACAATACTACCACAAGCAGGGGTTGCAGAGTATGCACAACAGCTTTTTGGCACAGTACTCCCCCAGATATGGGTTGCCGAGTACACACAGAGTTTTTTTGTTTTTTGTCAGAATCTGTCCCTCACTCTAGCTGCATCCTATCCCTATACTAATGACAGCAGAATGGCAGTGGCACCTTTATACAAGCCGGGGCATGGCTGTGATGGCTCCTGAATTGCACACAGTCAAAAAGCTTGTTGATTGGCTGTGTTGCATGCTGCAGCCTTTCAACATGCTTTATTAGACTGGCAAACCTGAACAGGAAACCGGACATACATTAAAAGCTCCATGTTCGGAGTTTGGTACTGGACACTAGGTGTCCAGTACGGACCCCTAACTTTACTGTTCGGGTTTGCTCATCCTTAATTTTGACATGTGTTTAGGATCATTATCCATTTGTAGAGGCCATCTTCTTTTCAATACTAAGGAAATATTGTATGTCATATTTAACCTTAGCCCTTTTAGAGATCACTTTGTCTTCAACTTGCTTAACTGTTCTCAATAACAGTAATTTTGACCAGGGGTGCCCAAACGTTTACATGCCACTGTAGATATCTATACCAATTCCCCCATATCCATTAGCATTCAGCTTGAATGAGTGTTTATGTGTTCTTTATAAAAACCCAGACCCCACCTTTAGCTGTTACTTATCTAGCTTGAAAACTGAAGGATCGGTCATTTGAGTTCAAACTGCCCAATCCCTCTCTCCCCTGAAGTCATCTGTCGGGGAAGAGTCAGTAGGTCCCCATACATTAGATGGTTGGCCGATCCCACCAAAACGGCAGGTTCCGAAAACTTAAATGTAATATTAATATGCATACAAATGAAAATATGTGTAATTATTGAGAGCCATTCTTCAGTGTTTCTACTGTACTGTAAATTATTTATAATTGATTTGTACTAGATCTTGCAGTGTATTTGAGTGCCATTAAAAATGCTTTTACAGTTTTGGTACATCAAATATTGGAGTTAGCCTATTAAAGGGAATCTGTCAGAAGGTTTTTGGCACTTACTCTGAAAGCATGATAATGTAGAGACAGAAACCCTGATTCCAGTCTTGTATCACTTACACAGCTGCTTGCTATAATCTTGATAAAACCACTGTTTTATGAGCAGGAGATAATCATTAGAGGACTAGTAAGCCTGCTGCCAGGTAGTCCTCCACATTTATTAGCTCACACCCCTACCACAGTGTACACAGACAGCTGGTGTGGGCGGGGTTATGCAGAGCTCGCAATCAGAGAACTGGTAGATCTGCAACAGATAAAACTGTGATTTGATCAAAATGACACAAAGCAGCCCAGTAAGTGATACATCACTGGGATCAGTGTCTCTGCCCCTATATCATGCTTCTCTCAGATGGTGTATTGAAAGCCTTGTGACAAATTCCCTTAAAGTAGAATGTAAGGACAATGTTTTAACCATTTGCTCATATGTTTCTATTTCTCTCTCATGAAGGATGACAACTTTCCAAATTCAGCAATATATTTATATAGTAATTTTTTGTTTCAAGCCATACCTTCTATGCACTGGATTTAGAAAGTGAAATGTTTATGAAGTAAGTCCACAGACTCTGGGTCTATTTCTATATAGTGATGATAATATACAGTGTCTTAAGAATGAGGGTTTATTCATGTCAAAGCCACAATATAATAATATGAGGGTTCTATTACATGGGCAATGTCGCATGAATTAAATCATTCATCATTTGCCAATAATTGTGAACTTTCTGATTATTCCCCCCCCCCTTGTATATGGCCCTTACATGTAGGGCCTGATACAAGTTACAAGGGTTGTACAATACTAAACAACCCTGTGTAATCACTACAGGAACTGATTTAAAATAAAATCCATGGATATACTCACCTCCCACAGTGGTGCAGTGATGCAGTGTCACTATTCCCAGTGGATCGCATGACATAAAAATGTCACATGATCTTTATAGCCAATCAGCTTCACTGACTGGCTGCCGCCTTTACTATTTGGTCAGAATGGTGCGCGAAACAGTAATGTCACGCGACACACCAAGAATAGAAGAGCTGACATTGCAGGAACTTGTTTTTATCTGAAGAGGTTAAGCAATGGTTGTCTAGTGCTGGACAGTGCCTTTATAAGTTCCACAAGGAAAAAAATTAATGAAAGGAGAGGATGAAAAAAATTAATGGAAGGAAAGGATGAAAGAAGGAAGGATGAAATAATGAAAGGAAAGAATGAAAGGATGAAAGAAGGAAAGGATGAAAAAGTAATGGAAGGAAAGATGGAACGGATGAAAGAAGGAAAGGATGAAAAAGTAATGGAAGGAAAGATGGAACGGATGAAAGAAGGAAAGGATGAAAAAATTAAAGGAAGGAAGGAAAGAATGAAAGGATGAATGAAGGAAAGGATGAAAAAAATAATTTAAGGAAGGAAAGAATGAAAGGATGAAAGAAGGGAAGGATGAAAAAATTAAAAGGAAAGATGGAACGGATGAAAGAATGAAAAGATGAAAAAAGGGAAGGATGAAAATAGTAAAGGAAGGAAAGGATGAATGAAGGAAAGGATGAAAACATAAATGGAAGGAAAGGATGAATGAAAGAAAGATTCAATAAACAAGTAAGAACATCTATTATAAAAATCTATCAATGGTGAATGTTTCCTGAGACCCAAATGAGGGAGTATTCAAACTAAGATTCGATACCAAGATGACAGCTTATCACTGAGCTAAATTTGAGTATGGAGAGGAACTACTATAAGTACTCGACATGGTATGCGCCAATCTGTTGTTGGTAATACACCTTATTATGGCCGTATTGTTATATGCTGCACCACTAACAACAGACTGGCAATGTAATACACTGCATATAGAAACACCAGACAGCTATGCATTGTATGCATTACATAATTACTATATATAATGGGACATTAGAACAGACAGGCCAAGTCCATATATACACCATACATTCAATTATATATGCTTGTGATTAGACTGTCTTCTTGTAACAGCACTTAACAAAATGCAGCTTTCACTACTGCTTGTGATTGTGCCAGGACACAAAAATCTATAGCTAGAAATGGTAACCCGTTCTTGACAAACTATCATTTTGTTACTACAGATGCCTCGAATAATTGGCATAAACAACAAGCAAATGATTTGTTTGTTCTCTGCCAGCTCCACAAACAGATTTCGCTTCCAATCTGCATTTTTGTGGAACTAATTAAAAGACTACTTCTTCTGTGTTAAAGCAGTCCACCAGTATAACTAATTACTGCAGCATACTTAGCTCAGTATATGTGATGAAGTTACCTGATCTTAATTTCCTCACTAGTTGTGTAGTCTAAAGCCCCCGTCTCACATAGCGAGATCGCTGAAGCGTCGCCGATTTTGTGACGCAACAGCGACCTCGCCAGCAATCTCGCTACATGTGACACACAGCGGCGACCGGCCCCCCCACTGGATATCGCTGATCGTGCTTGAATGTCCAGGGCCATTTTTCATCATCGGCGTCCCTCTGGCCAGAATGCATAGTTGTGTTTGGACCTGACGAGCGACCTCGCTGGTGATGCAGAACTCAGGGACACAGGCAGGAATCGTCAGAAAAGCTGCTGTGTGACAAGGTACCAACGACCGTGGAGGTCGCTATACGGATCGCCGGATCGCTGCTGCATCTCTGAAGAGAGCTGCCTGCTCGGCAGCTTACTAGCGACCATTTAGCGACGCACCAGTGATCCTTACCAGGTCGTATTGTTGTCGGGATCGCTGGTGCGTCGCTAAGTGAAACGGGACCCCATCATTGGTGCAACCTGTGCAGCCACACAGGGGACAAGAGGTAAGGGAACCACGTCCACATCCCACACAGGTGGAAAAGTGCATTATGATGAGTTATTGGACTGCAAAGAGCCCATATACTGTTTTTACAAAGGGACCTCTAATGTCTGTGTCCCCCAGTGGTATAATAGCATGTATTTTCTTGTCATTTTATCCTTACATATTGTTGAGTTTGTTTGTTTGTAGCAATGTGGAGGTGTGGGTGGGCCGAGCTGGGGGGTGGTACCTCTTCCTTACTGCGCAGAGACGTACAGAGACAATTAGAGGCAACATTCGGGTACAACAGGTCCAGGTTTATTCGCTTGCCGTCCGCCTGACGGCCTCTGAAGTACACCGCACTTCACTTAATTCACTTCACTTTCCTGGGCCTCTGTTTCTAGGCCCGCTTTACACACCGTACCTTAGCACCAGGGACGTACATGCACGTACCGTCCCTACTTCACTTGATGACGCTGCTGACAGGTCCGTCACTGTGGCCGCCTTAGGCCCGTACACCAACAGTAATTTTACTGGTCAGACGTCTTCTTCCACACGGTATGTTTCGCCTCTGTCTCGTCCTTTTTGCGGTACTTTCCTGTCAGGACCACCCCCCTGACGTTCTCTCTCCTCAGTCCCCCTGGTCTGGATTCTCCTCACAGCGCACAGACTGTCGCAGTCCTCCTGTCACTGGAGCTCCCCCTGGGGACTGGAACCTTCTGGAACCCTCCCTCAGTATTTATAGCTCTCCCGGTCCCCTGTCACTGTAACCCCGCCCCCATGACCAACGGTTTCTAAAGCCCTAAGCTGTTGTCAAGTCCTTTGCTCACACTCCTCCCTGCCATCTAATGGTCAACCCAAGGTACTGCACGTCCACTACACTTTCCTAGCTGTTTCCCCACTGTAATAACTGACACCTACCTACACTGTGCAAACCTTTCCTTCTTCACTCTGACTAGTCCGTCCGTCCGTCAGGTCACCTTCCCTACACTCCCCTTCCTTTGTCCATTGTCGTCCTCGACAATCGTCATCCCTGCCTTCGTCGTTCTGAAGCTACACCTACATTCTGTTGTCGGACCAGCTGTTGAGCCAAACCCACTATCTGCGGGGGCTGAACCATACTGGGAGCACTATGCTCTGAGCAGCCTACTGCTACTCACCAGCGCGCACGCCACATGACAACGTCTTTCAAATTGGGCTAGGTACACCCATATTCTCTCTATGGCATGTACCTTCCCCTACTCTCCCCTACTGTCACCTTCCACTATTCGGTACGCCGTGATCGAGGTCTCATACCTTCCATATCATTACCAGCGCCCGCCTTCCTCCTTCAGGGGTGTCCGTGGTGTTGGGGACCTGACCTAGGACGGCTGTCTCTCTCACGTCTTCCAACTCATTTACCCTTCTTTCAATTACATGTCATGGTCGGCGTCCCGGTCTCCCAGACCTCCTCAACTCTTAGATCCCTACCAGATCTCTCACTTTCCTTTGGTCCCGCAGACCTTCCCTTACCCGGACCTGTTGCATTTTACTTTGGCATATTATACATTAAACAACTTTAGAATAGCACAAGTTCCCATTTTTATATTTTTTTTTTTCCGTTTTCTTTTGCTCATTTTAAAACCAACATATAACAACATAACATTACAGATCCCTTTTCGTCCTCCCCCTTCCTTGGACCTGGACACTCCTCCGCTTTTCCGTATCCCCGTTCTGTCAGGCAAACATATTTACTTATACAAGGAACATAGAAAGAAGAAAGAAAGAGAGAAAAAAAAAATAATAGTTGCATCAGATAAATAACAACAAAAACATTTTTTTTTTCTAAACGCAACTGTCCTTATAACCTGCACAACGGTGCATCGAACTCCTGACAGTCTATCCCACTCTCAATGGACAGAGGTGAGGGCTCCACAGCCGTGGAACTCCTGGGGGAACCGAGAGTGTCCATATCAGTCCTTTTTTCACGGGGGTCCGCTTTGCTCGGGCCCCGCCAGTACTGCCACCGCATAATACCCGTGGGGGCAGTATTCTTTATAGTAGGAGACGAAGTCCCCTTCCTTCAGGGCCCGGCCATGACGTATGGATGCTACATTCACGGACACTTTTTGGCCAGACTGGTCACGAATGAAACCGTACCCTCTATCAATGTTGGTGTATACCAGCCGTCCCCGGGATCTTTCCACCGCCATGCCAGCCTCCCCCTTTGAGTGGAGCAGGCTCCATACCTCCTGCTCCCAAACTTTCTTTAGTTTAATCACCTCCGTGACCCAAACGGAGGGTGCCGTGCCAGTCCCAGAGTCCGGTGGGCGGGACTTCGCTGTAAAAGCGCATGGGGCAGAGGCGGCCGATGAAATCTGTGGCCCAGCAGCCGCTGGGGCCGGGTGGCGGGTGAGGACAGCCGGGTCCTTGAGGGCTGGAGTAACAGGGCCTGTCAAACAGGCCGCAGCCGGTTCTAACGCTGGCAATACCGCGGCCGCAGGGTAGGCCGCATCCAAAACTTCTAACGGAGCCGGAGTAACGGCCGGTTCCAACAAGGCAGCTCTTGGCAAGGGGAGCGCAGCAGCGTCTTCTTCGGCTGAACGCCGCACTGGTAGCTCCGGGCAGGGTAGCTCAGGGACCTGAGCGGGGGCCTCGCTCAGTTCCGCATACACCACGGGGCCCATTGTAACTAGGCCTTCCGATGCGCAGGGGGCCGCATGGTGCAGCAGAATGGTGGGGGCCGCCTGCGGAGGTACTGATAGGGCCGGGGGTACTCTCACCTTCCCCGACGCTGCAGCCTCCGTCCCATCATCATGCGGTGGCCCCCGCAGCCTCCGTTTCTTGCTCCACTGTCCGGCGGGCCGTTCCTCCGGACTCGGGGGCTCCGCTGCGAAGTCCTCTGCTGGTATTGGTGGCGGCCGCTCTCGATGACTCCGCTCAGGCTCCGCTCCCCAGCTCAGTATTCCGCGGCTCACCCGTGGCTCTGAGCGTGACTTCTGCTCCATCTCTCGCCTCCATTGCCACTCCAGGCGGCCAACACCCCGACACCCGCAGCGTCTCATACCGTCCGTTGGGCAGCAATCGAATGGCGCCAGACAGCTACAGCCAAGTTTTTCTTCTGTGCCACTCCTGCTGGGTGGGGCATTGGCAGGCCTTTCCACCCATCTGCTAGGGTCCAGTACATGGGAGCGTCGGCCTCCGGGCACATACTGCTGTCCACGGGGGTACATTGGAGGGGGCCCCAGTCCATTCAACATGACTGCAAACACTTGGACCTCTCCCCTGCGCTGTAGTAATGCCGCCATCTTGCGCAACTCCTGATACCGCCCCGGATCTTCTGTCAGCACCACGGAGTCACCACAGCGTTCCCAATTTGTAATCCACAGGTAAGCCAATTGTAATCCACAAGTATTTATCATCCAAGCAGCACAGTCCAAGTCCTTCTCCATCCTTTAAGGCAGGCCTGCCGCAGAAGTAGATGTATTAGCGGCGGCGATCCTGCCGACTACGCCAAATGTGGAGGTGTGGGTGGGCCGAGGTGGGGGGTGGTCCCTCTTCCTTACTGCGCAGAGACATACAGAGACAATTGGAGGCAACATTCGGGTACAACAGGTCCAGGTTTATTCGCTTGCCGTCCGCCTGACGGCCTCTGAAGTACACCGCACTTCACTTAATTCACTTCACTTTCCTGGGCCTCCGTTTCTAGGCCCGCTTTACACACCGTGCCTTAGCACCAGGGACGTACATGCACGTACCGTCCCTACTTCACTTGATGACGCTGCTGACAGGTTCGTCACTGTGGCCGCCTTAGGCCCGTACACCAACAGTAATTTTACTGGTCAGACGTCTTCTTCCACATGGTATGTTTCGCCTCTGTCTCGTCCTTTTTGCGGTACTTTCCTGTCAGGACCACCCCCCTGACGTTCTCTCTCCTCAGTCCCCCTGGTCTGGATTCTCCTCACAGCGCACAGACTGTCGCAGTCCTCCTGTCACTGGAGCTCCCCCTGGGGACTGGAACCTTCTGGAACCCTCCCTCAGTATTTATAGCTCTCCCGGTCCCCTGTCACTGTAACCCTGCCCCCCATGACCAACGGTTTCTAAAGCCCTAAGCTGTTGTCAAGTCCTTTGCTCACACTCCTCCCTGCCATCTAATGGTCAACCCAAGGTACTGCACGTCCACTACACTTTCCTAGCTGTTTCCCCACTGTAATAACTGACACCTACCTACACTGTGCAAACCTTTCCTGCTTCACTCTGACTAGTCCGTCCGTCCGTCAGGTCACCTTCCCTACAGCAACTAGTCTGAACAGACACAATTTAACCCCTTTAACCGCAAGGGTGGTTTGCACATTAATGACCGGGCCAATTTTTACAATTCTGACCACTTTCTCTTTATGATGTAATAACTCTGGAATGCTTTCATGGATCCTGATGATTGTGAGAATGTTGTTTTGTGACATATTGTACTTCATGATAGTAGTAAAATTTCATTCATATAACTTGCGCTTATTTGTGAAAAAAATGGAAATTTGGTGAAAATTTCGCAATTTTCCAACTTTAAATTTTTATGCCCTTAAATCACAATTTTGGAACAAAAATTTTTTTTTAGGAAGGTATAAGGGTTAAAAGTTGGCCAGCGATTTCTCATTTTTACAACACTATTTTTTTTAGGGACCACTTCACATTTGAAGTCACTTTGAGAGAAATTACCCAAAAGTTACACCATTCTAAAAACTGCACCCCTCAAGGTGCTCAAAACCCCATTCAAGAAGTTTATTAACCCATCAGGTGCTTCACAGGAATTTTTTGAATGTTTAAAAAAAAATGAACATTTAACTTTTTTTCATAAAAAAATTACTTCAGGTCCAATTTTTTTTATTTTACCAAGGGTAACAGGAAAAATTGCACTGCAAAAGTTACTGTGCAATTTGTCCTGAGTACGCTGATACATGATATGTTTGGGGGAAACCACGGTTTCGGCGCATGGTAGAAGGGAAGGAGAGCCGTTTGACTTTTTCAACACAAAATTGGCTAGAATTGAGATCGTATGCCATGTCACGTTTGGAGAGCCCCTGATGTGCCTAAACAGTGGAAACCCCGCACAAGTGACCTCATTTTGTAAACTAAACCCTCCAAGGAACTTATCTAGATATGTGGTGAGAACTTTGAACCCCCAAGGACTTCACAGAGGTTTATAACGAACAGGCGTACAATTAAATATATTTTTTCCAAAAAAATGATCTTTCCTCCCTAGGGGTGCCGCTGATCGCGTTGACGTATTATCCCGTACCCGGTCATACGGGCCCGGGTACCGTGGACGGGATAGTACGTCTGATGTCAGAAAGGAGTTAAAGAATGGGGGAGAAAGAGATCACTAACCTAATGATCTGACCAGACCAGAGATTTGTTTCAAGCTAGGCTACATTTACACTTGCATCTTCAAATTCTAATTGTATCTGGTGAGAATTTTTCTCACCGTGCTAGTGGGGATGTCACCAAGGTCCCTGCAGTTCAGCCCAGCTGGGAACGGCGCCTCGCTGACCTGAGTTAACCTCGATGACATCACCGCTGGTCACTGTGGCTGCGCTCGCAACAGTTCAGTCTCCAGTGGTTCTCATCCTGAACGGTCGCATCTTGGCACCGTCCGGGTTGAAAACTGTTTATTCCCCAGATATGGATAACGGCATGGGACAGAACGACAGACAGGTATGGTATATTGTTTTTTTGTAATTTTACTTTTATTACAGGAGATCGAGGGCTTCGATGGAATAGGCATTTAAATAAATATGGAAAAACTGTGTTTAGCATTATTTCAAATAAAGGACTTTATTCTTGCTGTGTCTTTATTTACCATACAACTATAGGATTAGTAATGGATAGGTGTCTTATAGATGCTTCTCCATTACTAAGCCGTGGGCTTGATGTTACCTGACAATATAAAGGTGACATCAACCCCACATACTGTATATGAACCCCACTTGCCACCGCTACAGAGCAAGTGAGAAGAGCCGGGCAAAGCGCCAGAATTGGTGCATCTAATAGATGTGCCTTTTCTGGGCAGCTATGGGCTGCTAGTTTTAGGCTGGGGGGCCAATATCCATGGCCCCTTACCAGCCTGAGAATACTAGCCCCCAGCTCTGAGCTTTAGCAAGGTTGGTTGTCAAAACTCGGGGGGACCACATGCCGTTTTTTAAATTATTTATTTAAATAATTAAAAAACAGCGTGAGGACCCCTTTATTCTTGATAACCAACCTTGCTGAAGCTGACAGCTGATGGTTGCAGCCCCCAGCTGTGAGTTTTGTCTGGCTGATTAGCAAAAATACAGGGGAATGCACGCCATTTTTTTAAAATTATCTATTTACAGCGCAGGAGCGGCTAATGAATACACCCATCCGCCGCTCACTGTTATTAGCGGCTGCTGGTGTTGATTAATGGGAGCAGTTGTCCCATCACAGCTGACACTGTAGTGACCGGAGGTAAATATTATACCTCCGATCACAGCTGAGCGCTCCCACTGTCTCTTGACAGTGTGGGAACCGCTGCTCTCTGACCGGCGGGGATGATTTTATCGCTGATCAGAAGCAGTGTTGGCCGTGCTGCCATGAACATGACAGCGCGACAAACACCCAGTGTTCGGGCAGCCAAACCCAAACAGTAACACGGACTTCCTGGTGAAGTCTGTGTTTGTTGTCCGTGCCCGAACAATAGGTGTTCAGTACGGATGCCAAACTTTACTGCTCGGGTTTGCCCATCTCTATTCTGGAATTGTTTTTTGTTTTTATTTTTATTAATACCGTTCTGTGTGTGGTAAAATTGATAAAGCATCTTTATTCTTCGGGCCATTTGTATTATATTTATATACTACATTTATATATTTTTTATGTTTTGGCGCTTTCACACATTAAAAACTATTTTATAGAAAAAATAATTATTTTTGCATCGCTTTATTCTGAGAGCTATAACTTTTTTATGTTATGGCTGATGGAGCTGCAGCTTTATTTTTGCAGGACAAGATGACTTTTTAGCTGTACCATCTTAATTTACATTCGTCTTCTTGATTTCGCTTTATTCCACTTTTTGTTCGGCGGTATAATGAAAAAGCATTGTTTTGTGCCTCTCGTTTTATTTTTTTGGGTGTTCACTAAAGGGGCTAACTAGTGGGACAATTTTATAGGTCGAGTCGTTCTAAACGCGATGATACCAAATATATGTACTTTTATTTTTGTTTTTGTTTTTTTTTTGAGTAATATGTATTTATGGGTACAATATATTTTTTATTTTTTTTATTTTGTGATTTTTAAAACAATATTTTTACAACTTTTCTTTTATGTTTTTTAATTTTTTTTTACTTATGCCCACTATGGGAGTTTCACTTTCTGCAGTCTGATTGCAGTTCTAAGATATAGCAATAAAGAGCATTGCTATACCTTACAGCCTGTGAGTGCTACAGACACAAGTTAGTTAAATCATGCACTGCACATGATCTAACTAACTTCCTAGTGCCTGGTGACCCTGATGTCGTTACGACAACATCAGGTCACCATGGCAACAATCAGGACCCCGCGATGTCATCGCGGGGTGTCTGATCCAAGGGCAGAGGGGCTGTCTTCTGTTATGATGAGTCACCGAAGGAGGAAAAAACAAAATACTAGTCCAGAAAAACCAGAGAGGTTGACAGCTATCGGATTGCAGACCCCTGAACCTATCCACAACAACTAGCAGTAGCCGTGGGGGGTTCCTACGGTGCCCTAGACCCCTCGATCAGAGCCGGAGAACTACATAGCCTAAAGACAGAAAGGGAAAAACTAAACTGCCCCAGAGCAGACCCCAAAGCAATAGGCAGCCCCCAAAATATATAGATGACGGTGAAGCAAGATGAAAACACTAACACAGATAGAAAGATAGGTTGAGCAAATGATGGGGCCCAAGCTAACTAAATAGGACAGGATAGGAAAGCTGCTGTCTGCCATCCGCAAAAACCCTATCCAAAATGAGCCAACCGACTGATAGGAAAAACAGGCCCTGAAGTCACTAGGCTTCAAAAGACTATATCAGCACTCAGGTATATTCTGAAGACAGAGCAAAAGATCAACAGATCAGAGACAAAAATGGAATTCAGCTCACCCCCGGCCGGTGATGGCAGAACTCCCAAAAAACAAGGCAAAACAAAAACAAAACTGAAGAGTACAAAGCAGAGCAGAAAAACTTAGCTTTGAGACGCAGGAATCAGTCTGGTCTCCAAGAATCCAGCAGGATCACCAGCAAGGCAGAAGGGCGTCAGCTGCTTTATATCCAGTCCTCAATTCCAGCCACCCAGTCATCATCTAGCTGCCCAGGTGTTTGGTAATCAGCCTCACTACCTTCCTTCACCAGAGGAGGGAGTTCATCAGACCTCAATGGTGAAGGGAAAAATGAACTCACAACAGTCTTCCCTCTGCCCACTCGCTAAATGCTGCGATGGAGTTCGAACGCACCATTTAGGGGGTTAAAGTGCCTGGAGTAGTGCAGGACCGCTCATGGCACTGAGAGACAGGTGTCAGCTGTCAAGATCAGCTGACACCTGGCGGCGATTGTCGGCGCACAGCCCCGTGTGCGCGGACAATCACTGTGACGCACATGTACTGCATCGGACGGGAAGTCCTTCCTGATCAAGACGTACATGTACTACAAATGTCGGGAAGGAGTTAATACATCCCATAACAGTGTTTGCTTTTTCTGCTGCTGCATCACACTGTTGACTCATGTGCAGTCTGTGATCTATTAGTATACCCAAGTCTTTTTCACACGTGCTGTTGCTTAGTTGTATTCCTCCCATTCTGTAGATACAATTTTCACTTTTATATGCCAGATGAAGAATCTTGCATTTCTCTTGGTTCCAGTGCGTTGCAAAAGTATTTGGCTCCCTGGACCTTTTCAACCTTTTCCCACATATCATGTTTCAAACATAAAGATACCAAATGTAAATTTTTGGTGAAAAATCAACAAGTGGAACACAATTGTGAAGTTGAATAAAATTTATCGGTTATTTTAAATTTTTGTGGAAATGCAAAAACTGAAAAGTGGGGAAAGCAATATTATTCAGCCCCTTTACTTTCAGTGCAGCAAACTCATTCCAGAAGTTCATTGTGGATCTCTGAATGATCCAATGTTGTCCTAAATGACTAATGATGATAAATATAATCCACCTGTGTGTAATTAAGTCTCCGTATAAATGAACCTGCTATGTGATAGCCTCAGGGTTCTGTTTGAAGCACAGAGAGCATCATGAAGACCAAGGAACACAACAGGCAGGTCTGTGATACTGTTGTGGAGAAGTTTTAAGCCGGATTTGGATGCAAAATGATTTCCAAAACTTTAATCAACCCAAGGAGAAGTGTGCAAGCGATCATATTGAAATGGAAGGAGTATCATACCACTGCAAATCTACCAAAACCCGACCGTCCCTCTAAACTTTCATCTCAAACAAGGAGAAGACTGATCAGAGATGCAGCCAAGAGGCCCATGATCACTCTGGATGAACTGCAGAGATCTACAGCTGAGGTGGGACAGTCTGTCCATAGGACAACAATCAGTCATACACTGCACAAATCTGGCCTTTATGGAAGAGTGGCAAGAAGAAAGCCATTTCTCAAAGATATCCATAAAAAGTGTTGTTTAAAGTTTGCAACAAGCCACCTGGGAGACACACCAAACATGTGGAAGAAGGTGCTCTGGTCAGATGAAACCAAAATCGAACTTTTGAGCAACAATGCCAAATGATATGTTAGGTGTAAAGGCAACACAGCTCATCACCCTGAACACACCATCCCTACTGTCAAACTTGGTGGTGGCAGCATCATGGATTGGGCCTGCTTTTCTTCAGCAGGGACAGGGAAGATGGTTAATATTGATGGGAAGATGGATGGAGCCAAATACATGACCATTCTTGAAGAAAACCTGTTGGAGTCTGCAAAAGACCTAAGACTGGGACGGAGATTAGTCTTCCAACAAGACAATGATCCCAAGCATAAAGCAAAATCTACAATGGAATGGAATGGTTCACAAATAAATGTATCCAGGTGTTAAAATGGCCAAGTCAAAGTCCAGACCTGAATCCAATCGAGAATCTGTGGAAAGAGCTGAAAACTGCTGTTCACAAACGATCTCCATCAAACCTCACTGAGCTCGAGCTGTTTGCCAAGGAAGAATGGGCAAGAATTTCAGTCTCTCGATGCACAAAACTGATAGAGACATACCCCAAGCAACTTGCAGCTGTAATTGCAGCAAAAAGTGGAGCAACAAAGTATTAAGTTAAAAGGGCCGAATAATACTGCACGCCCCACTTTTCAGTTTTTGAATTTCCACAAAAATTTAAAATAACCAATTAATTTAATTCAATTTCACAATTGTGTCCCACTTGTTGTTGATTCTTCACCAAAAATTTACATTTGGTATCTTTATGTTTGAAGCATGATATATGGGAAAAGGTTGAAAAGTTCCAGGGAGCCAAATACTTTCGCAAGGCACTGTAAATACCATTCTATTAGTCAAGGCCCATTGCTCAAGCTTATCTAGATTTCTGAATCCTTTCTCTGTCTTCTCTAGTGTTAGCTATTCCTCCTAGCTTTGCATCATCTGCAAATTTGATTAGTTTACCTTTAGTTCTCTTATCTAAATCATTTATAAAAAATGTTTGACAACACTGGGGTCAGGACAGAGCCTTTTTGCATCACACTTGAAACACTCTTTCAATTTGATATGCAACCATTTATTACCACTCTTTGAGTACGATCACTGAGCCAGTTATTAATCCACCTAAATGTAGCCTTGTCAATCCAATACTTGGTAATTTTTTCAATAAGGATAGTATGCGATACTTTATCAAATGCTTTGCTGAAGTTGAGATATACCATATCTACCGCATTTCCCTGATCCACCCAGTCAGTGATTCCATCATAGAAGGAAATTAGATTAGTCTGGCTTGTCTTGTTTGTTACAAACACATGCTGGCTCTGGTTAATTACTGTATTGTTATCCAAGGCAGATTACTTATTTGATCAACAGTTTTTAATGTAAAGGGATTGTCTCATCCTAATAAATGGGTAAGACTGAAGCATATTTGCAATTTACCTCTTATTAAAACCTCCCTTTATACTCAAGAATGGAGGGATTTTTAATGCACTGCCCATTGCCAAGATTACCCATGGAACATACGCTTGCAAGCTGTTTGCTATACAGCTTGCAAGCATCTCTTGTTTACATAACTTTGCAAGTTTGCAACGTTTCAAAGTGTTTTAGACAACATTTCCACCATAAATGCTTTGATGAGTTGGACCAAAGTTCAAGAAAACAGTATTCACTCTTGTGTGCTCTATAGTTTGTTAGACCGAGCCTCAGAGCCAGTGACCTGTCCTGTATGTGGAGTGCCTAGAATCCCATCCCTTAGCATCGCTTATCACTAGTGAAATGACTGGGGAAAAACACGGGAAGCACTCTTGAAAAATGTGAAAAACTGAAGGTTGAATAAGGTCTTAATGCGACCAGCAGGAACAAGAAAGAAGTGAGTAAAGAGGCTAAAAAGAAGTGAAAGTTACACTGTTGACTGGAATTTTTTTGCTTTAATAAAGTAAAATCTATGATATGCATTACACTACAGATTTTCTTTTTTTCAATTCTTGCGACATACCCCTGTGTATTAACTCACAACATTAAAAGCAATGTTATAAGGGGCATGAAAAAGATAGTTGCTACAGTACATTCATTTATTTTTTAATTTTAAATACTAATTAACAAGGCATTTAAAACTCTGCTTTGTTTTTACCATGGAACACAAGATATTGTGAAAATGCCCAATTGGAGCAATTATGTATAAGCCACATAAGGTCCATTTTTCTGGAAAGTCACACAAAAATGTGGATGCATTGGAGGTACATATACACATAATTAATAGAGAAGTAAAATATACAGTAATGAGCAAAGGGTAACATGTTTTGAACTTTTAATTATCAGACTCCATATCTCTTCATTCACTACTACTTTGGACGTGATACTACCATCATTTTATAGACAATCATCTCATACTTAAATTTGACTTGCAACTATTTAGCATATGATTGTTTATGCAGATTCTTATCATGTCACTGCATTGTTACTGTTTTGCTCCTGGTGGTGGAAAAATCTTTTTTTCCTGTATACTACAAATGACAACCTGGTCTCACATTCACTAATAGCTCAGTGTACTATTAGGGTACCGTTACACCTAGCGACTCACCAGCGATCCCGACCAGCGATATGACACGGTCAGGATCGCTGGTACATCGCTAGGTGGTCGCTAGTGAGCTGCCACACAGGCAGATCTCACTAGCGACATCGCTGGGGTCAGGGATCGCTACTTACCTGTCAGACGCGGCGATCCTGCGTCCTCCCGCCCGGCTCCACGCGTCGCTCGTCGGAGCTACAGGAAGCCCAGCAGGAAGTGACCGACGAGGAATGATCCAGGAGCTTCTCGCGTGATCAGCGATAACCAGTGGGGGAGCCGGTCGGAGGTAAGTATCACATGCAGCGATATCGCTAGCAATATCGCTGCAATGTCACAAAATCGGTGACTTTACAGCGATATTGCTAGTGATATCGCAGTGTGTAACGGGGGCTTTAGGTTGATTCCTAATCAAAAGGTCACTGATTCAAATTGAGGAGCAGCCATGAAGATTTCCCAAGAAAAGAGAAACAGCATCATCCAGCTCAATAGCAGTCTGTCAGCCAAGAAATTTGCCAAACTGCATCATGTGAGTAACATGACAGTTGGAAGAATAGAAATGAAGTCCATCCATCCATTCAGGAGCCAAAAGGTGGACATCCAGGCAAAGTATCAGCATCAACAAGTCGGCTCATCCCAAGGTCTATCAGTTCTGGCGCGACATTCACGACAGTGGAAGTGGGTTGTATTATTCAGAATAGTGAGGTCACAGATGTCCATGCAAGCACCATGGGATTGATAGATAACGAAAGGCATTGAATACTTGACCATAATCGATGGTGGTCACAATGCTGATGTATATGTGAGTATCCTACAAGACGAGTTACTTTGTACACTCTAGTAATGTGGGTATGAAAAGGATGACAGTGTTCCAGCGGGACAACAACCCAAAGCAAATGTCGAGATTGGAAAATAAATGGTTCAATGACAATGAAGTAGAGGTGCTGGATTGGCCCTCACAGTCTCCAGACCTCAAACTGGAGGATTAAGGAAAAAATTATATACATACCTAAGTTAGTCGACCAGTGTACCAACTTTGGGAATGTGTAAAGAAGGTATGGGATCAGATTTCCGCTGAGACAAATTTGATTCTGATTGAGAGCATGCCCAGAAGGATTCAGGCAGTGTTGAAAGCCAAAAGTGGATTTACAAAATACTAACAAAATGATAAAAATTAAAAATAATAAAAATTAAAATTTAGATTTTTAGGCGCAAAACTGTAACAATGCAGTGACATGAGAAGAAACTCCATAACTAATCATATCCTAAATAGAGATGAGCGAATTTGTTCGGATTTTGTCGCCGATCTATGATTTTGACATATTCGAGCCATATTCGAACACTATTCATGCCGAATGTATGTCTTATGATCGGTTCTGAACATATTCGGTAATTTCTACTCCCATTGACTCTAATGACGTCTGGCTGTGTTTGACGAATATTGCAAAAACAACATTCGATCTCAATCGTATTCGGAACCGAATCCGAACAAATTCACTCATCTCTAATCCTAAATAGTTGGAAATCAAATATATGTATAAGATAGACAAGATGATTGTCTATAAAATGATGCTAGTCTCACATTCAAAGCAGTAGTTGATATGGAGCCTGAAAGCCAAAAGTTCAAACATTGTTACCCTTTTGCTTGTCACTGTATATTAATTTAGGTTCGAGAGAGAATCACTTTAGCTGATGTTTAGACAAGCAGTGTATAAAAATGTCTTCCCTGTGATCACTGCTATATTTCTCATCCCTTTCCGAAAAACATCTCAAGTATTTAAAAAAAAATAACAAACATCGACCTAATACTTTTTTTTTTACATCTTGACATGGCATACTGTATATTTTAATGGTGATTTTTTTATTTTTTTTTTAAATTCATGGTCACTTACCACAAATACCTGACCCAGCAGAATCTTTATTGTAGACAGAAAATGACATAATTGAATTCACTGAATTATTGTGCAACTATTGCAGCAATAAGGAATTCTAACTTTAATGCTGAGTCATCCAGAAACGCTAAACTTTAAAAAGAAATGACCTGAAAAGTGCAATGTTGTACTAAACACTGATTCACAGTAATGACTCAATTACACTAAGCTGCATAATTGCCAGACTGATTGCAAAGTAAATTTGCGGCAGAGGGGTAAAAATAAGATCGTGGCCTAAATACACAGTACAAAGTTATACAATACTTGGTAATTAATAAAATAATGCATTAAGCATTTTTGCACTTCAAATCGTTGGAAAGCATGACACCGTTCACTAAAGTGGGGCTTGCTGAAGACCTTAAAATTGTAGACAATGGCGGTTAATAAATGAAGATTATCAGCGCTCTTTAGATGAATGAAATGCACAATGTTGTGACAGTCAGTACAAAGCAAGATGAACAAAGGTATAATAAAACATAAAAAGCATAGAGAACATGAAAAATCAAGCAGTGATCATGGCTAATAATGAGTCATTCTTCATCTACTTTTACCAAGACAGGATTAGCAATAGAAGAGCAAACTAAAGGCCAGGCATAGACAATAATTATTTATCACATTCATATCTAAAGTGTGGTGCAAGATAATTCACAGATTATTTTAACCCCTGATTAAAAGTGACTGGTTGAGGATGCTAAGCAGCGGTGTGTGAAAATATTAAAATATTTGAGTATTTGGGCAGGTTTTTCTATTCCACACTTTCTTTTTAGTTTTTACAAAGTATTTTTAATGGGAATCTGTCATCAGGTTTTAGCCATGTAATCTAAGAGCAGCATGACGTATGGGCTGAGAGCCCCATTCCAGTGCTGTGTGTTGCTGTTTCAGTAACATCAGTGTTTTATCAGCAGGAAATTACAGGACTAGGTATCTTGTGCCTCCTTGTCAACTGCTCTGTGTAATCCCGCCCCCACCACTGATAAGCAGCTTTCTGTCAATGAACAGTGTACACAGAAAGCTGTTAATCAGCGGAGTGGGAGGAGTTATGCAAGGCTAAGCATTCTGACCACTGCTAGATCTGCAGCACGTGGCACGTCACTGAAATCAGGATCTCAGCTTCGACATCATGCTGTTCTCTGATTAGATATTAAAAACCTGCTGACAAATTCCTTTTAAAAGCAAAATGTAAAAATTGAAGGTATTATTAGAAAATGTTTCGGTCTTTTCAGACTACAGTGAGGCTATTCCCATAACGGCTTATGATTTTACTGTGTGCAAAACTCATCTCAAATGAAAAAGAAAATATTCAAATAGTCCTAATTAATATTTTTTAACATTTTGTGTCTATAACTAGAGATGAGCGAACCCGAACAGTAAAGTTCAGCGTCCGTATTGAACACCTACTGTTCAGGCAGTGACACCGAACACAGACTTTACCATGAAGTCAGTGTTACTGTTCAGGTTCTGCCCCCCCCCCCGAACACTGGGCAGTAGTTGGGCTGTCACGTGCATGACAGCGTGGAACACTGATTCTGATCAATGGTAAAATCATTACCACAGGTCAGATAGCCATGGTTCCTACATGGTCAAATCACAGCGTGAGCACGCAGCCATGATCAGAGGTATAAAGTTTACCTCCAGTCACTGGCATCAGCTTATGGGACTGCTACTCCCGTTAGCCTATGCCTGCTGCCACTAATAACAGTGAGAGTAGGAATGGCTGATTTGAGTATTCATCAGCTGGCTCCTGCTCTGTAAATAAATAATTAAAAAAAGAACAGCGTGGGTTCCCCTGTATTTGTATAACAAGCAAAGCAAAACTCACATCTGGGGGCTGCAACCCTTGGCCGTCAGTTTCAGCAAGGCTGGTTATCAAAAATAGAGGGGTCCCAATGCTGTTTTTTAGATTAATTAAATAAATAAATAAAATGGCATCGAATCCCCCCTATTTTTGACAACTAACCTTGCCTTGCAAAAGCACACAGCTGGGGGCTAGTATTCTCAGGCTGGTAAGGGGCTATAGATATTCCCCCCAGCCTTAAAACAGCAGCCCACAGCTGACCAGAAAAGGTGCATCTATTAGTGTCATGTCGGACGCTGTTCACACCACAGCGTCCGGCAGGCAGAGGTAGTTCCACCTCCAGCCACTATAGCCTCAGTGGCGCCGGCTTGATCTTCAGGCTCGCGGGGGTTAATCCTGCTGGAGACCAGGTTGGAAGGTTAGTCACGCCCACGGTCTTTAAATAGTCATACTGGCATATGGGCGTCGCCGATTATAGCTTGTGTTTCATACCAAGTGGTTCCGGTCTGGAGTGGAGGTGTGGCAGAGAGAGAGAGATTCGTATCTGGTGTCGTATGATCCGTCATTATCCTTTCTCCTTCCCATATTTGTGTTTAGTTGTGCCCTGTTCACATTACTGTATATTCCTGTGTGTGTGCGGCGCAGTGCAGTTTAAGTTCTCCCTGTCTGTCATTATTTGTGTGGGAGCTTTGGTGGTGTGACTCCTCACTGGGTGAAGGGTGGAGGGTTAAGTGCAGGGCTGAGCAGGAGATAAGGAAAGGTCGAGGCTCAGGCATTTGCACCTTCAGCAAAAACCCTGGGTTGAGGGTCAGACAGGGTTTTCCCTAGTTATAGGGACATCACAGGGGCCTGGGAATTACAGCCTTAGTTGAACTAAGCCCCCGTGACATTATAATGGGCCCACATTTTTTCAGGAGTCCATGGATCCATTAGATTCCATAACCCGCCAGTTGGCGGCGCTGTCCTTACAGGTCTCCGAGTTGAAAGGGGCAGTTCAGCAGCAGGGCCTGGTAGTAGCAAAGGTGCAAACGGCATCTGCAGGTATCGGTGCAGAGCCGAAGTTTCCACTGCCAGAACGATTTTCAGGCGATCGCAGCAAATTTGTCATATTTCGGGAGGCCTGCAAATTATACTTCCGCATGCGGCCAATATCCTCAGGTAATGAGGCCCAGCGAGTAGGGCTGGTGTTGTCATTACTGAATGGTGACCCCCAAGCATGGGCATTTTCCTTACCAGCTGACTCTGCTACATTTCATTCGGTCGATAATGTTTTTTCTGCCCTCGGGCTCATTTACGATGACCCTGACCAACTGGCTCTAGCGGAATCTAAAATCCGCGCCCTCCGCCAGGGGGAGCGCTTGGCAGAAGACTATTGTTCGGAATTTCGCCGCTGGGCTGTAGACACACAGTGGAATGACCCAGCACTGCGGAGCCAGTTTATTCATGGGGTATCAGGGAGGGTGAAACAAGCCCTCCTGATGTATGAGACTCCGGCATCACTGGAGTCTGCCATGAGTTTGGTGATACGTATTGATCGCCATTTTCGTCAGGGGGCACAGGAGACGCTACCTCTGGGGGAAAACAGAGGTGCAGGTGTGGTTGAAGTAGATGAGTCCCCTGAACCTATGCAGATTGCTGGCGTGGCACAGGTTCAGCCTCGCTCTCCGGGATTCCGGAAGCCCGGAGCATGTTTCTACTGTGGTAAAGGAGGTCATTATGTTAACGTTTGCCCGGTACTACCCAAGAGGGTCACACCGGCGGAAAACTGTTAAGCTCAGAGGGTATGGAGGAGACCCAACTGAGCGTATGCATATCCTCCATGATGGTATCTCAATGTATGCTACCTGCCAAGGTTATTATCGCCGGCAGAGAGCTACCTATATCAGTGTTTGTGGATAGCGGTTCCGCCACCAATCTCATAGATGAGGAGTTTGCACACACCGCCGGGTTTAAGATCGAAAAACTTCCTCATCCCATACAGGTGGTGACCATTAATGCTGTTCCCCTCCCTCAAGGGGAGATTACTGAGTTTGTGGCAGAGGTGAAACTCCACATTGGGGTCCTACATTCTGAGTCGGTTACATGTAGGGTCCTCCGTAATCTCCCAGCTCAAATGGTCCTGGGTTTTCCATGGCTGTCCAGGCACAACCCGGTAATTGATTGGAAAACTCAGGACATAGTACAATGGAGTGGTTTCTGCCAAGACAATTGCTTGGCCACATGTGTGTCCGCCGTGACGCCCAGCCTGCCGGAGGCTTTGCAGGATTTCGCGGATGTTTTCTCTGAGAAGGGTTGCTCAGAACTGCCTCCACATAGAGCCTATGACTGTGCGATTAGGTTAAAACCCGGGGCCAAATTACCTAAGGCCAGGATGTTTAATATTTCTGGTCCTGAGAGACAAGCTCTGAAAGACTACATCGCGGAGAGTCTGAGCAAAGGTCACATCCGGCCTTCGTCCTCGCCTGTAGCCGCGGGGTTTTTCTTCATTAAGAAGAAAGATGGGGGGTTACGCCCGTGTCTGGATTTCCGAGAGTTAAACCAGATTACTATCCGTGATCCCTACCCAATGCCGTTGATCCCGGATTTGTTCAACCAGGTAGCGGGGGCGAAATGGTTTTCCAAGCTGGACCTCAGGGGGGCGTATAACCTCATAAGGGTCCGTCAGGGGGATGAGTGGAAGATGGCGTTTAACACTCCTGAGGGTCATTTTGAGAGTCTGGTTATGCCGTTTGGGTTGACCACCGCGCCTGCCGTTTTCCAACATTTTATTAATGATGTATTTGCTCATGTCCTGGGGAGATTTGTGATTGTATACCTGGATGATATCCTCATTTATTCTAGCGATCGGGACACTCATTTGGAGCATGTTAGGCAGGTGTTACAGTTGCTCCGGGAGAACCAGCTCTATGCTAAGCTGGAAAAATTTTTATTTTTTGTCCAGGAGTTGCCCTTTTTGGGATATATTGTGTCCGCAGCCGGTTTTAAAATGGACACCGCTAAGGTGCAAGCGGTGCTGCAATGGGAGAGGCCGGAGAGTCTGAAAGCACTCCAGCGGTTCCTTGGGTTTGCGAATTATTATAGGAAATTTATAAAACACTTTTCGACTGTCGCCAAACCGCTCACGGACATGACAAAAAAGGGTGCCGATCTGGCGAACTGGCCTGAGGTGGCTATACGTGCATTTGAGCGTCTGAAGAATAGTTTTGCTTCAGCCCCCATTCTGGTGCAACCAGATGTGTCTAAACCTTTTGTGGTAGAGGTTGATGCGTCGGAGGTGGGAGTGGGGGCAGTACTGTCTCAAGGCTCGTCCTTGAGCGAGATGCATCCATGCGCCTACTTCTCCAAGAAGCTGTCGCCGGCCGAACGGAATTATGATATCGGCAACAGGGAGTTGTTGGCCATCAAACTGGCTTTTGAGGAATGGCGACACTTCTTGGAGGGGGCGGCTCACCAGGTCACAGTTATCACCGACCATAAGAATCTGCTCTACCTGGAGTCGGCCAAGCGTCTGTCTCCTAGGCAGGCTCGCTGGGCATTGTTTTTTACTCGTTTCAATTTTCTTGTGACGTACCGTCCCGGGGCTAAAAACACCAAGGCGGATGCTTTGTCTAGGTGTTTTCCGGGGGGAGAACCTCGGGAAGAGCCGGTACCCATCCTCCAGAAAGGGGTAGTGGTCTCGGCTCTCACAACTGAGGTAGAGGCGGAGATTGCCGAGGCCCAAGAGGAGGTACCACCAGGTCTTCCCGCCAACAAATCATTTGTACCCCTGCATCTTCGGCTTAAGGTGTTGAAGGAACACCACGATTCGGTACTGGCTGGTCACCCAGGGGTGAAGGGCACCTTAGAGCTGGTATCGCGTCGTTTCTGGTGGCCCAAAATCTGGCAGGACGTGGTCTCGTACGTGGCAGCTTGCATCACGTGCGCTAGGGCTAAGTCACCCCGAACCCGTCCTGCTGGCACGCTACAGCCTCTGGGGGTACCCAATAGGCCATGGACAGAAATCTCCATGGATTTTATCACTGACTTGCCAGCCTCGGCAGGGAACACGGTCATCCTGGTGGTGGTTGACCGTTTTTCAAAGATGGCGCATTTTGTGGCGTTGTCCTCTTTGCCCAATGCTAAGACGTTGGCTCAGGTATTTGTGAAGGAGGTGGTCAGACTCCACGGAGTACCGTCTGACATAGTATCTGATAGGGGTACGCAATTTGTGACGAGGTTTTGGAAAGCTTTTTGCTCAAGGTTGGGGATCAAGTTGTCACATTCATCGGCGTTTCATCCACAGTCTAATGGACAAACTGAGCGCATGAACCAAAATCTAGAACAGTATTTACGATGCTTTGTGTCCGACAACCAGGAGGAGTGGTCTACTTTCCTTCCTCTGGCCGAATTCGCGTTAAATAATCACCGCCAAGAGTCATCAGGAGAGTCTCCATTCTTTTGTGTGTACGGTCAACATCCTCAGTTTTGTACCTTACGTCAGGGTGACTCCGGGGGTGTCCCGGAGGAGGATCAGCTAGGAGCCCAATTGTCATCAGTCTGGAGGCGGGTGAAACAGCGTTTGTTGAGCATGAGTGCCAGGTACAAACGGGTGGCTGACAGTAGACGCGTGCCAGGTCCGGACCTGTGTGCGGGTGAATGGGTGTGGTTAGCTACGAAGAACATAAAACTCAAAATCCCATCTTTAAAACTGGGTCCAAGGTTTATTGGGCCTTTTAGGATTTCTGCCATCATTAACCCAGTGGCTTATCGGTTGGAACTTCCTGTGGTGTACAGAATACATAACGTTTTTCACATGGCTTTATTGAAAAAGGTGGTAGGCTTGGTGGACACGACGCCGATGCCACCTCCAGTCATGGTGGATGGCGATTTAGAGTTCGAGGTCGCCAAGGTAGTGGACTCTCGAGTAGTACGCCGTACTCTTCAGTATTTGGTGCACTGGCGGGGGTATGGTCCGGAGGAGAGGTCTTGGGTTTCAGCCTCAGACATACATGCGGATCGCTGGTCAGTTCTTTTCACCGTCGTCATCCGGACAAGCCGGGTCCTATGAGTCTTGAGGGCCCTGGGGTCCCTTGTAGAAGACGGGGTACTGTCATGTCGGACGCTGTTCACACCACAGCGTCCGGCAGGCAGAGGTAGTTCCACCTCCAGCCACTATAGCCTCAGTGGCGCCGGCTTGATCTTCAGGCTCTCGGGGGTTAATCCTGCTGGAGACCAGGTTGGAAGGTTAGTCACGCCCACGGTCTTTAAATAGTCATACTGGCATATGGGCGTCGCCGATTATAGCTTGTGTTTCATACCAAGTGGTTCCGGTCTGGAGTGGAGGTGTTGCAGAGAGAGAGAGATTCGTATCTGGTGTCGTATGATCCGTCGTTATCCTTTCTCCTTCCCATATTTGTGTTTAGTTGTGCCCTGTTCACATTACTGTATATTCCTGTGTGTGTGCGGCGCAGTGCAGTTTAAGTTCTCCCTGTCTGTCATTATTTGTGTGGGAGCTTTGGTGGTGTGACTCCTCACTGGGTGGAGGGTGGAGGGTTAAGTGCAGGGCTGAGCAGGAGATAAGGAAAGGTCGGAGGCTCAGGCATTTGCACCTTCAGCAAAAACCCTGGGTTGAGGGTCAGACAGGGTTTTCCCTAGTTATAGGGACATCACAGGGGCCCGGGAATTACAGCCTTAGTTGAACTAAGCCCCCGTGACAATTAGATGCGCTAATTCTGGTGCTTCGCCCGGCTCTTCCCACTTGCCCTGTAGCAGTGGCAAGTGGGGTAATATTTGTGGGGTTGATGTCACCTTTATATTATTTGGTGACATCAAGCCCACGTAAATGAAATGGAGAGGCTTCTGTAAGACATCTATCCATTACTAAACTTATAGTTATATTGTAATTAAAGACACAGCCAGAATAAAGTATTTTATTTGAAATAAATACAAAACACACTTTTCCTTTTTTTATTTAAAAATAACTCACCTAACGCCTTATTCCACTGAATCCCTCATCTCCTGTAATAAAACAAAAATGTTATAAAACAACAATATCCTTCACCTGTCCATCGTTCTGTCCCATGCAATAATCCATGTCTGGGGATTAATAGTTTTCAACCTGGACGGTGCTAAGATGCGACCGTCCAGGCTGAGAACTATTGATGAATGAGTTGTTGTGAGCGCAGCATCAGTGACTAGCGGTGGTGTCATTGAGGTTACTTCTTGTCACAAAGGTTGTGTTCCCAACTGGGCTGAACTACAGTAACCTCGGTGAGATTCCCTTTAGCACAGTGAGAAAGTCTCACTGTGCAGAGGCGCAGTTCACCAGTAGAATTTCACTGTGGTGAATTTGAACTGTGGTGAACTTGCTTCTGCACCATGACACTTTTTCTCATGGTGCTAGTGGGGATTGCACCAAGGTCACCACAGTTCAGCCCAGGAACGCAGCCTCAGTGACTGGCAGTAACCTTGATGACATCACCGATGGTCACTGATGCTGCAGCTCATTCACCAGTGGTTCTTAGCCTGGACGGTCGTATATTGGCACCGTCCACATTGAAATCTATCTCCAGACATGGATTATGATGTGGGACAAAACCATGGACAGGTGAGGGATATTGTTGGTTTCTTATTTTTGTTTTATTACTGGAGATGAGTGATTCGGTGAAATTAGGTGTTAGGTGAGTATAACTGTGTTTGTTATTTTTAAATAAAAATGGAAAAATGTTTTTTTATTTCAAATAAAAGACTTTATTCTTGCTGTGTTTTTATTTACAATTCAACTATAGGATTAGTAATGGATAGGTGTCTTAGAGACGCCTCTCCATTACTAAGCCGTGGGCTTGATGTCACCAGACAATACAAAGGTGACAACAACCCCACAAATATGAACGCAACTTGCCACTGCTACAGGGAAGACCTGGGCAAAGCGCCAGAATTTGTGCATCGAATAGATGCCCCCTTTTTGGGCAGCTGTGGACTGCTAGTTTTAGGCTGGGGGGAAAAATATCCATGGCTCCTTACCAGTCTGAGAATACCAGCCACCAGCTGTCTGCTTTAGCAAGGCTGGTGTTCAAAAATGGAGGGGACCACATGCCGTTTTTTAAAATTATTTATCTAAATAATTAAAAAACATTGTGTGGACCCCTCTTTTCTTGATAATCAGCCTTGCTAACACTGACAGCTGAGGGTTGCAGCCCCCAGCTGTGAGTTTTGCCTGGCTGGTTATCAAAAATACAGGGGAACCTATGACTTTTTTATTATTATTTCTTTAGAAATGCTCTCGCCGCATGCTTTCGCTGTTATTAGCGGCAGCAAGCATAGGCTGATGGGAGTAGTAGTCCCCTCAGCTGACGCCAGTGAACGCAGGGAAACTTTACACCTCCGATCACAACTGCAGGCTCACCCTGTCATTTGACAGCGTGTGACCGGTGGCTGTCTGACTGTCAGTAATGATTTTACCGCCGATCAGAAGCAGGGTTTGCCGCGCTGTCATGCACATGGCAGTGCAACAAACACCCAATGTTCAGGGGGCCAAATCTGAACAGTAACATGGACTTCCTAGTGAAGTCAGTGTCCGGTACCCGTGCCCAAACAGGAGGTGCTCGGTATGGATGGTGAATTTTACTGTTTGGGCTCGCCCACCTTATCCCTAAGCTTTATTTAATGGCACCTGCAGACAGACAACATTTTTAAACCATCTATGCAAAAGGATTTGGTGCTACATATCAGAAAAACAGGATGCCAATCAATAAAAAATATATCACGAATAATCACTGTAAGTTACATAGTTATTAAGGATGAATTGTGACCAAGTTGAACCAGCCTGCAAACAGTTTATTTCTTTACTAGCTGAAGAGCCCGGCGTTTTCTGGGCATAGTAACTAACTGTGGTTAGTTATAACAAATTATAATGATTATATTGCACATAAAAACTGTGCATCTAATCCTATCCTGTGTGATACTGACTGCTGAGCCGTGTATCTAATCCTATTCTGTGTGATACTGTCTGCTGAGCCGTGTATCTTATACTATTCTGTGTGATACTGTGTGCTGAGCTGTGTATCTAATCCTATCCTGTGTGATACTGTCTGTATCTATTCCTGTCCTGTGTGATACTGACTGCTGAGCTGTGTATCTAATCCTATCCTGTGTGATACCGTCTGCTGAGCCATGTGTCTAATCCTCTCCTGTGTGATACTGACTGCTGAGCTGTGTATCTAATCCTATCCTGTGTGATACTGACTGCTGAGCCGTGTATCTAATCCTATCCTGTGTGATACTGGGCTCCCTCTGCAGTCTTTGTCAGAGGGTGGTCTGGTTGGCAAGGTAATAAATTGTGTTGTTTCCAGCTTTACAGAAGGAAGATAACACCATAGAAATGATAAGAATAATAGGCCTCAGTTACCATAACTGTCTACAAAGAAAACTGTTGCTGATAGCAACCAATCACAGCTCATATTTCTTCTTTTAAACAGCTCTGGGACAGCGTGGCGAGTTTTGAGTGGCGAGTTTTGTGTTTCAACTTTTATGTGGCGAGGTTGGTGTATGTGCGGTGAAATGTGTGCTGAGGGTGGTATATGTGTTGCAGCCCGTGGTAGTGTGTGGCGCATTTTGTGTGTGTCTTCATATCCCCGTGTGTGGTGAGTATCCCATGTCAGGGCCCCACCTTATCAACTGTATGGTATATATTCTTTGGCGCCATCGCTCTCATTCTTTAAGTTCCCCATTGTTCACATCTGGCAGCTGTCAATTTGCCTCCAACACTTTTCCTTTCACTTTTTCCCCATTACGTAGATAGGGGCAAAATTGTTTGGTGAATTGAACCGCGCGGGGTTAAAATTTCACCTAACAACATTGCCTATGACGCTCTCGGGGTCCAGACGTGTGACTGTGCAAAATTTTGTGGCTGTAGCTACGACGGTGCAGATGCCAATACATACACTTTTTCCTCATTATGTAGATAGGGGTAAAATTGTTTGGTGAAATGGAACACGCGGGGTTAAAATTTTGCCTCACAACATAGCCTATGACGCTCTCGGGGTCCAGACGTGTGACTGTGCCAAATTTTGTGGCTGTAGCTGCGACAGGGCGGATGCCAATCCCGGACATACATACGTACATACACACCCACAAGGAGCTTTATATATTAGATTTAAAAGTTTTTACATTTTGTGAAAAACAAAATTAAAAAGAATAATTTTCACCAAATAGAATTTTTAAACTTTGGACTAAAAAAAATAATTTTCAGAATCATCTGTACCAATCAAGCAACTGGAACTAAGGTAATCACAGACAAGAGTAGAGATACAGTACCTTTAACCTCTCAGTCACCCCATCCGTGAAGCTCACAGTGAACTCTGCAATTTTTGGCACTCTAATTTTCTTGTTCTTTTGTTCCGACTGATACTCTGTCCTTGTCTTGACAACCACCTAAAATACATCCGAATGTTAGAAATTTCAAGATCATGGTGTAGACCACTAGAACTTTTTCCATATTTGTATTCTATTAAAGGTTTAGTTTGGTTAGTACAACAGCTTTTCTTAGAAGGGTGCCCCTGAAAAGAATCTCTGGCTCATTGTCCAATCTATTAAAGGGAACCTGTCAGCAGTTTTGGCCGATATAAGATACGGCCACTGCCTTTCAGGGCTTATATACAGTATTCTATAATGCTGTAAATAAGACCCCGGTCTGACCTGAAAGATAACAAAAATAAGTTTTATTATGCTCACCGGGGGGGGGGGCGGTCCGGTGAGGTCCAGTCCGATGGGTATCGCAAGTCCGGGTCTGGCACCTCCCATCTTCTTGTGACGCGACGCCCTCCTGCTTTAGTCATCACTCCCTGGCATCGTGCTCCTGCACTGGTGTACTTCTCTGCCCTGTTAAGGGCAGAGCAAAGTACTGCAGTGTGCAGGCGCTAGGAAAGGCCAGAGAGGCCCAGTACTTTGCTCTGCCCTCAACAGGGCAGATAGGTACGCCTGCACAGGAGCACGATGCTGGGGAGCAATGAAGCAAGCAGGAGGGCGGTGGTGCTAGAAGATGGGAGGCGCCGGACCTGCAACATCTATCAGATCGGACCGCCCCCCAGGGTGAGTATAATAAAACTTATTTTTGTTATATTTTTGTTATCTTTCAGGTCGGACAGGGGGCTTATCTACAGCATTACAAAATGCTGTAGATAAGCCCTGAAAGGCAGTGGCCATGTCTTATAGCGGCCAAAACAGGTGACAGGTTCCCTTTAAAATAGGTTTTCTTAAACTTTTATGGTATTTCCATCATACTATAGATGAATGATAATGTGATTGGTGAAGATCACACGTCTAAAATCCTAATCCATTGGCAGAATTTAGGGGACCCTAAAGAGTTGTGCACAGAAGAGGAATCGATTGAAGAAAATGCAGTGCATATCCGTTGCTTTCCTCATTGAAATCTGTTGGAGTTCCAAAAGCAGCCAAGCTCTTTTGATTGCCAATTGTAACAACCCATACAATAATTTACTACAGTATTAATGGAAATTAGTGAACGGTGTAAAAATTTAAATGATGATAAATCAACAGTGGAATACATCCAATATATAATTTATATTATAATTCAACAAATAAAACTTTAAAGGTGAAATCCAGTTAAAATTATTCTTCTGCAAACTAAGTACATATAACTTAGAAATACGTATCTGATTTTTGTCAGGATTTCAGATATCCCACCACACAGATTCATTTTGTTAAATAGTGATATATTGCAAAATCTTTACACTAAATATATGTAAAGGGGGAAACAAACCAATAAAACAGGGTCGTGGAGGTAAAAAATGCTATCATACCTAAGTCCGCACAAGGAATTCCCAATGAAAATACCAATCTTTTTTAACTCACAATATCAGACTAAATCAATAGTAAAAATCCAACATAAATCATTCATTCAGATCATTTGTAATATTCTATAAAGACTTTCCGAACCATACTTAAATTCACACAAGAAATTATGGTAAATACAATGATCTGAGAGGGCCATAATTTTCGTATTTCTTCTTTAGTCTAGTCAGTGAAAACTGGAATAACAGTACTCTGATTTTTCCATGATGAAGGTCAGGTAGTAGCGCTCCGATACACTGACAAGCCTTCCCAACATGGTTTCTCTTCTGTACCAGTGTTATGATATAGCAAAGGGTGAAAGAGGAAGTTACCAAGCACATTCTAGCTTTTTTACAGTACAAAAATCCTGGGTAGAGGATACAGATGAGTAAAGGGTCAGGAGGTACTAGAATAAAATGAAGAGCTGGAACAAACTACTCTGATTTACGGTACTTTGCCCTTCCCACCATTCCACTGCCTTGCAATCAGCACTGCAAGGTTGTAGGAAGAGGGCGCGCAATACTACTTCCCAGGTAATCAGGACCTGAAACTTTCTATCACCATGCATAGCAAAGTAAATCCTGAAGATCAGAAACTAGACAAACTGAGTTCCTGATCTGTCTCCCTGTCATCCTTTAAGGGGGCTATCCCATGAATAAAGTACATTTTAATTACTACATCTTGGAATAGAAAGAAGTTCCACAATCGGATGTGTTAAAAAAAAATGTTCCTGAGCTGAGATAATCTTATAAATGTGTCCCTGCTGTGTACTGTGTAATGGCTGTGTCTGACTGTACAGGAATATGGTCTGATCATACCACAGCTCCTGGGGAGAGGAGTATGCAAAACATTTCACTGTCCGTTTTTAAGCCCCTTAGTGACAGAGGCAATTTGCAGCTTAATGACCGGGCCAATTTTTACAATTCTGACCACTGTCACTTTATGAGGTTATAATAACTCTGGAATGCTTCAACGGATCCCACTGATTCTGAGATTGTTTTGTTTTTTTTCATGACATATTGTAGTTCATGGTAGTGGTAAAATTTCTTCGATATGACTTGCGTTTATTTATGGAAAAAAAACGGAAATATGGCGAAACATTTTTTTAATTTCACAACTTTCAATCTTTTAATTTTTATCCCCTTAAATTGGAGAAATATGTCACCCAAAATAGTTAATAAATAACATTTCCCACATGTCTACATGTCTACTTTACATCAACACAATTTTGGAAACAAATTTTTTTTGTTAGGAGGTTAGAAGTTGACCAGTGATTTTTACAACAAAATTTACAAAACCATTTTTTTTAGGGACCACATCACATTTGAAGTCACTTTCAGGGGCGTACATGACAGAAAATACCCAAAAGTGAAACCATTCATAAAAACTACACCCCTCAAGGTGCTCAAAACCACATTCAAGAAGTTAATTAAGCCTTTACTTGCTTCACAATAACTGAAGCAATGTGGAAGGAAAAAATGAACATTTAACTTTTTTTCTCAAACATTTTACTTCAGAACCAGTTATTTTTTATTTTCACAAATGTAAAAAGGGAAAATGAACCACAAAATGTGTGCAATTTCTCCTGAGTACGCTGATACCCCATATGTGGGGGTAAACCACTGGGCACACGGCAGAGCTCGAAAGGGAAGGAGCATCGTTTGACTTTTTCAATGCAGAATTGGATGAAATTGAGATCGGACACCATGTCACATTTGGAGGGCCACTGATGTGCCTAAACAGTGGAAACCTCCCAATTCTAACTCCAACCATAACCCCTACACACCCCTAACCCTAATCCCAACCCTAACCATAACCCTAACCACAACCCTAACCCAAACACTCCCCTATCCCAAATCCCAACCCTATCCACAACCCTGACCCCAACACACCCCTAACCCTAATCCCAACCCTAACCATAACCCTAACCACAAACCTAATCCTCACACCCCTAACCCTACTCAAAACCCTAACCCTAATCCCAACAATAACCCTAATCCCAACTGTAACCGTAATCCAAACTCTAAACCTAACCCCAACTCTAGCCCCAACCCTAACCCTAACTTTAGCTCCAACCCTAATCCTAACTTTAGATCCAACCCTAACCCTAACTTTAGCCTCAACCCTAACCCTAAATTTAGCCCCAACCCTAATCCTAACCCTAACTTTAGCCCCAACCCTAACCCTAACTTTAACCCCAGCCCTAACCCTAATTTTAGCCCCAACCCTAACCTTAAGTTTAACCCATCTCAGTTTAGCCCAACTCTAACCCTAATGGGAAAATGGAAATAATTTTTTTTATTTTATTATTTTTCCCTAAGAGGGTGATGAAGGGGGGTTTAATTTACTATTTTTTTTATTTTGATCACCGTGATAGGGTTTACCACAGTGATCAAAATGAACCAATAGGAAAAAATCTATTATTGCCTGGTGCCAGCCGGCAGATCTCGGCGGGCGCACTGCGCATGCGCCCCCCCATTTTCTCCCTGAAGAAGCCGGCATCCTGGGGGGACTTCAGGGGGGCCTGCAGGGACAATGGAGGTACCGGGGGTGATCGGGGGACCCTATTTCTCCTCTGATGCGCGATCAAATCAGAGGAGAGAGAAATTAAATGGAAAATCTGACTTTTTTTGCGGTTGCCGTTATTCTGTTAATGACGGTGGATTGCAACACCGGGGTCGGTTAAAACCGACCTGAATCATGTTCTCTGGTGTCCCGGCTACCCCCAGCAGCCGAGACCCTGGAGAAATTCTGACACTGGGGGGCGCTATAACTTTAAACCTCAGTGACGTTAAAAAGCAGTGCTGTGGTTTAAGTACCCTTAATTGCAGTTGTGAAAAGGCGTATTGGCGGTTGTTAAGGGTTTAAGCAATGTTTTCTTCTTATTATTATTATTACAAGATCTATTGCTTAAAATTTTTGACTAAAATGTACTGTGATAGTGGGAAAACCCCTTTAAGCAAGAACCTAGTACAGTGACTTGCTAAAATATTAACCCCCTTGGCATTTTTCGTGTTTTGCTACCTCACAACCTGGAATTTTACAGTTTTTTTGAAGGTTTGCATCAGTTCATGCAAAGAACATGCCCACAACTGAGAACATTTGGTTTTCTTCATATTGTGAAGCAAACAAATAAGACAAAATAATTGAAAACTTCAGACTTGGATAATGAGTCTCTATAAGTTTTTCACATCTTACCACTGGGATTTTTGACAGTTCCTCAAGGCAAATGTCATGATCAAGGATGGGCTTTGTCTTTGGCCCGTCCTGGTCAGACAGGGGTTAATTGTTTCTGCCACTCTCTGGTAGAGGCGGCTATTTAACGCTCACTTGACCTAGGTCCGGTGTCAGTTATACTCCTGCCCTCGGCTGAGTTAGTTGACCTCATGCGTACGTGTGCCTTGTGCCTGATATCTTGCTTGCTTGTTTGGTTTTGATCCAGTTCTGTCCCTGTGACGAGTTCTGCCTGTCCCTCTTGTACTGCGCTACCTCTCTGTGTATGACCCTCTGCCTGTGACTTGACTGTTCTCTGCTCATTCCTCTGGTACCGCACAGCCCTCTCCGTGTACGAACCCTCACTTGTCTGACCTGTGTTTTCCTCTACTACAGTTTCCCTGCAGCAGGTGCATTACATCATCTGCAGCAGTAGGACGCTAAGCCCCCCCCCTGCAGTCACATGATTTAGGTCCTGGGACTCCTTACTATTTTCAGTGCCGCAGGTCCTGTCTGCTTGAACCGTCACTACTGTATTGGACCCCGCGCTCTCCCATAGTGGGGGTAAGTCACCCTGCTCGGCGTGGCAGTTTGCCGACGATGACAGGGTCCTGACATTTGAGTCCTGACTTTATAACTGACCGTTACCATTTTTTTTCTCTGCTCCCTTTCTCCTGTGTGTGTGATGGATCCTATGCATGCTGTTTCTGAGCAGGTAAAGCACCTGACTCAGATGTCTCAGAGACTCCTGGGGGAACAACTCACCCTGGCTCAGTCTCAGCAGTTGATCGCTGACACTGTGCAGGGGGTTTTATCATCGGGGGCTCGGGATGTTACATTAAGTTCCCCTGAGTTTCCGGTTGAGTTACCAGATACCTTTTCTGGAGATAAAAGGGAATTCAAAGTGTTCAAGGAGGGCTGTAAGCTTTTTTTTTCATTGAGACCACACTCTTCTGGGGATGAAAGTCAGAGAGTGGGGGTCATTATGTATCTGTTAAGGGGAGCTCCCCAGGCTTGGGCTTTCTCCCTTCCGACCACTGCCCCTGAGCGTATGACTGTGGATGCATTTTGTGAGGCCCTGGGGCATATTTATGATGAGCCTGATCGGATGCGTATGGCTGAGGACAGGGTGATGAGTGTGTGCCAGGGGAAACACTCAGCCGAGTGGTTTTGCTCAGAGTTCAGACACTGGGCTGCTGAGGTCTGCTGGAATGATGCCGCCCTCCGGGGTTTGTTCCGTAGAAGCCTGTCTGAACGTCTGAAGGATGCCTTGGCTCTCCACCCTCCGCCTGATTCCCTGAAGGACGCTATGACACAAGCCGTCCGAATGGATCGCAGGCTGTGGGCCAGGGGAGTGATGCAGATTGAAACCCCGTTATTTTACCAAGGAAGGGGAGCCATTCCTACATTGGAAACCATGGATATGGGAACCATCGACGTCAAGGAGAAAGAAAAGAGACAACAGCGCTTGAGAAAATGTTGTTTTCACTGTGGTGATTCCGGACATTGGAAAAAGGATTGCCCCTTTTTCATATTTCTTACAGAGGAGTTTCTCCTTAAAGTGAGTTCCTTGCACCAGGAACATATTTCATGCTTTGTTATGGACAACCTGCCTGCGGGACTGGTGTTGGGGTTCCCCTGGTTACAATTACATAATCCAGTGATTAATTGGGAATCTCGGGACATTGTTAAATGGGGTCCCTATTGTTCTGAAAAATGTCTTGCTACTGTGTCTGTGTCGTCCGTGGGTCTGGAAGGTATTCCGGAGTACCTAAAAGACTATATGGACTTTTTCTCCGAAAAAGAGGCTGAGGTTTTACCACCACACCGCCCATTTGATTGTGCCATTGACCTGGTTCCAGGTGCTAAATTGCCCAAGGCCCGCTTGTATAACCTTTCAGGTCCCGAACGGGCTGCTATGAAGGAATACATTTCTGAGAGTCTCTGTAAGGGACACATTCATCCTTCTGTCTCTCCCGTGGTGGCGGGGTTCTTTTTCGTAAAGAAAAAAGATGGTGGTTTACGCCCATGCCTCGATTTTCAAGAGTTAAATAAGATAACTGTGAGAAATACGTATCCCCTCCCACTTATTCCTAGTTGTCCGGAGCTAAGTGGTTTTTGAAATTAGATCTACGGGGAGCGTATAACCTTATCTGAGTCCGGGAAGGAGATGAGTGGAAAACTGCTTTTCTCACTACTGAAGGGTTGTTTGAAAATTTGGTCATGCCTTTCGGTCTGACCGATGCTCCAGGGGTCTTCCAAAATTTCATAAATCACGTGTTCTCTGATTTTATTGGATGTTTTATGGTGGTGTATTTGGCTGACATACTGATCTACTCTCCTGAGAAACAGGCTCAGATTGGTCATATTTGAGCAGTCCTCCAAAGGCTTCGGGAGAACTGTCTCTTTGCTAAACTAGAGAAATGTTTATTTTTTGTACAGGAACTGTCTTTTCTGGGGTTCATTTAGGTCCATCAAGTTAGATTGTCTTGTTGGAAGATGAACCTCCGTCCCAATCTCAAATCACTGACAGACTGAAACAGACTTTGCTCAAGAATATTCCTGTATTTCGCACCATCCATCTTCCCCTTGACCTGTACCATTTTCCCTGTCCTTGCTGCCTAAAAATATCCCCAAAACATGATGCTGCCACCACTATGTTTCACTGTGGGGATGGTGTTCTTGGGTTGATGAGCTGTGTTGGTTTGGCGTCAGACAAAAAGTTCATTTGTGATGTCATTTGGCCACAGCACCTTCCTCCTTCCTTTTTCTGCCCACTCTTCCATGTCTATAGAGTGTACGGCTTATTGTGACCGTATAGACTGGTACTGCAGTCTGTGCTTAGGAACTCTGCAGTTCTTTCAGGGTTACCTTTTGTCTCTGTGCTGCCTCTCTGATTAATGTGCTCCTTGTTTGAGCTGAGAGTTTTGGTGAGTGACCCTCTCTTGGCAGGTTTCTTGATGTACAATGTTCTTTCCATTTGATGATAATGGATTTGATGGTACTCCTGGGGATCATCAGAGATTGGAATATTTTTTTATAACCCAATCCTGACTTGTACTTCTCAACAACTTTGTATCTGACTTGTTTGGAGATCTCCTTGGTCTTCATGCCATTATTTGGTTAGTTGTGCCTCTTGCTTAATGGTGTTGCACCTCTGTGGTCTTTTAGAAAAGGTGTGCGTATACTGACAGACCATGTTACACTTAGATAGACACTTAGGCCGGAGTCACACTACAGCGAGATACGGCCGAGTCTCTCAGGTTAAAACCAAGCTCTGGCACCGTCACTCCGGAGCGGAGCGTGCATCTCCATGTATTGCTGTGCGGCTGTGCTGCGCCAGAGCTTGGTTTTAACCTGCGAGACTCGGCCGTATCTCGCTGTGTGTGATCCCGGCCTTAGGTCAAATTCCTTTAACTAAGCATGTGACTTATGAAATTAATTACTTGCATCAGAAATTTTAAGGGGCTTCATCGTAAAAGGGGTGAATACATATGCACATGCCAATTTTCAATTATTTGATCTCTTAATGTAATTTATGCCTATATTTTTCCCACTTCACTTCACCAACTTAGACTATTTAGTGCTGATGAATCACACACAAATCGCCTTACAAAAATATTTAAACACAGGTTTTAATGTAACAAAATAGGTAAAAAGCCAAAGGGGATGGATACTTTTGCAAGCCACTCTAATACTAATATGGGAAATTCTTAACTGCTAGTAACCTGTTTTTCAGAGCACTTACTTCTGAGAAATCAACAATTAGCATCATTAAATACATCCAGCCATATAAAAATAAACCTATTAATAAATAATCATTACAATGATGCACATCTGCTTTCACATCACAACAGCTACTGTATGTCATACTTAAGATACACATTAGACAAAAGCCGTCCGAACTTGCCAATAACAGTAGAATTGGACAACCACCTAAGGTGCATGGAGTATAGCCAACTCTCCCTTGACAGATAATGTCAGGGAAAAGAAAGATCTGCCCAAGAGAATTTCATTGGTTACGTGTTTGCCTGTGTATGACACTTATTGGGGCACAGTAGTGGGAACTTTTATGAAATAATCTTCTAGTTTTTGTTTCTTTCCTAGCAATCACTTGTTGTGCGTTTTCATTCCTGTCATCCTGGCCATAATTATTTATATTTTTTTCAGTTAAAATAGCTTAGAAAGTACAGAAAAGTTCCTGCAGTTACCACTAGGTGGCACTTGCGTTCACGTTAAAAAAAATGTATGTAGTATGCTCCTAGCTCCCTCTAGTGGTAGCCATAGGCAGCTTCAATTTTATAATTTAGCTGTGGGAACTCTTGAGTTCTGAAGCAAAAAAAGCTTCTTCACTTGCTATAAAGATATCTCAAGAAATTAATAATTTTAGAAAACCTTGGATTGAAAAAAAGGTAGGAATTTACAACCAAACACTGGGGATTTACAAATCACCAATTCATTCCACTGGATTCATTTGAAACTGCATGGTGCCAGTCAATAGCGTAGCTACCGGGGGTCAGAGGGGGTGGTGGCCCCGGGCCCCGAGCTCTGAGGGGCCCACTGAGCTACGCTACTGTAACTGTATCGGTGTGCACAGCGCGCCCATATAGTTACATTCTGTGGCAGAGCAGGGAGAATCGATCTCCCTACTCTGCCGCCCAGACGCTTTGGGCCCCTGAGAAGGAGGTGGGGGGCCCCGATGCCAGCAATGGGCCCCCACCTCACAGCCAGCAACGTCATCCTGAGCTTTTCTGTGCGCACAGGACCTGTGATGAGGTCACAGGAGGGGCGGAGTCATGGGGTCACATGATCAGGGGCTTCAGCACAGGGCTCTGTCTGCTGTGCTGGTTGCCATGGTGCTGGATGAGGTAAAGTACTTTTCTGTGTGCGGGGTCAGGATCGGTTTACAGGGTGGATGTAGCAGAGCTGTGTGTGTATGAGGTGTACAGAGCGGAGCCGTATGTGTAGAAGGTGTACAGAGCAGAGATATGCATGTATGAGGTGTACAGAGGAGCGGAGCCGTGTGTGTATGGGGTGAGCAGAGCTGTTTGTGTACGGAGCGGAGCCAAGTGTGTACGGGGTGTACAGAGCAGAGCCGTGTGTGTAGAAGGTGTACGGAGCAGAGATATGCATGTATGAGGTGTACAGAGGAGCAGAGCCGTGTGTGTATGGGGTGAGCAGAGCCGTTTGTGTACGGAGCGGAGCCAATTGTGTACGGGTCGGGGTGTACAGAGCAGAGCCGTGTGTGTACGGGGTGTACAGAGCAGAACCGTGTGTGCGGCGTGTACGGAGTGGAGCCGTGTGTGCAAGGTGTATGGATTTGAGCCATATGTGTACGAGGTGTATGGTGCGGAGCCGCGTGTGTACGGGGTGTACGGAGTGGAGCCGCGTGTGTGCGGAGCAGAGCTGTGTATGTACAAGGTGTACAGAGCGGAGTCAGTTGTGTACAAGGTGTACGGAGTGGAGCCGCATGTGTACAGTGTGTACGGAGCAGAGCCATGTGTGTATAAGGGGTGTGGAGCAGAGCCGTGTGTGTATAGGGGGTATCAGGTGCAGTAATAGGGACACATATGGCAGCAGCGGCTCAGCATAGGCGTATCAGGTGCAGTAATGGGGACATATACGGCAGTAGCGGCTCAGTATTGGGGTATCAGGTGCAGTAATAGGGACACATACAGCAGCAGTGGCTCAATATTGGGGTATCAGGTTCAGTAATAGGGACACATACGGCAGCAGCGGCTCAATATTGGGGTATCAGGTGCAGTAATAGGGACACATACGGCAGCAGCGGTTCAGCATTGGGGTAACAGGTGCAGTAATAGGGACACATACGGCAGCAGTGGCTCAATATTGGGGTATCAGGTGCAGTAATAGGGACACATACAGCAGCAGTGGCTCAATATTGGGGTATCAGGTGCAGTAATAGGGACACATACGGCAGCAGTGGCTCAGCATTGGGGTATCAGGTGCAGTAATAGGAACACATACGGCAGCAGCGGCTCAGCATTGGGGTATCAGGTGCAGTAGTAGGGACACATACGGCAGCAGCGGTTCAGCATTGGGGTATCAGGTGCAGTAATAGGGACACATACAGCAGCAGCGGCTCAGTATTGGGGTATCAGGTGCAGTAATAGGGAAACATATGGCAGCAGCAGTGGCTCAGCATTGGGGTATCAGGTGCATTAATAGGGACACATACGGCAGCAGCAGCTCAGCACTGGGATATCAGGTGCAGTAATAGGGACACATACGGCAGCAGCGGCTCAGCATTGGGGTATCAGGTGCTGTAATAGGGACACATACAGCAGCAGCGGCTCAGCATTGGGGTATCAGCAGGATGATGGGTTTGTGCAGGTTGGGAATACATGGTGATGGGGCTGGAATTTGAGAAGTGAAACGTGTCGTTGTTGTATTCTCTGTAGCCGAGTCCTGGCTGGAGGAGTTGTCATGTTGGTCTGGGCCAGATGTAAAAGACGTGAAAAGTGACCGATTCCATTAGAAAGAACATCAGCGGTAAGACACCAACTATACCTGTGCAGTAATCACATATGTTTTGTAGGACTGGTATTTACCGCTGATCATATTGCGGTAATATCCATGTTGGTGTTTATATAGGGATTATTTTCAGTAACAGCGCAGTCATCTACATCCACTATTAGGGGGCGTCACCGAGTTGTAATCAAAGTTACCTAGTTAGGGGCCCACTCAGAAGTTTTGCCCCCCCCCCCGAACCGAAATCCTAGCTACGCCTCTGGTGCCAGTTTTTAAATACAGAATATTTTTTCTGTGCAGGAGGGACAATGATACAATATATTTTTAGTATTCTTGTGTGTGGATGAAATGGGCTGTAAATACATCAGCGTGTTTCTGTGGCTTATCAGATTAGCAATGCAACAAAATAAAGAATTGTAAAGATAATACTCTGTATGCCTTATCACTGCAGTCCTATGTGATACTTTTGGTAATCCATCATATATCCTTTGTGGCGGAAATTAATTATGAATATATAGCATGAAATATATAGCAATTATGCTTCACCCAACAGACTTCCTATAAGCTGACTGCTCTAGAATCTCTGGTATACAAGGGCAACGATCACGCAGGTAGATGGAACCTGGGTCCCTTGTGCACCATATATGCTCATCTGTAAAGCCGACATGAATGCACGGCCAATTTAATGGCACTTACACAGAGGAGGCAATGAAGTTGACAGATTGATGGGATTTACAGTGATTCCAAATATAAAGGATGGTCTAGACCTTAGATTTGAAAACATCCATTCACTAAAATCTCCGCTATACAAGGGCAACGATCACGCAAGTAGATGGAACCTGGGTCCCTTGTGCACCATATATGCTCATCTGTAAAGGCGACATGCCTGAGCAGCACTGCCACCGACATGTATCCACGGCCAATTGAATGGCACCTACATAGAGGAGGCAATGAAGCTGACAGATTGATGGGATTTACAGCTATTCCAGATATAAAGGAAGGTCTAGACCTTAGATTCGAGAACATCCATTCATAAGATTACCTTCTCAGGGGCAGAGAACTGCAGATGATTTACATCCAAGGGTGTGATCAGAGGCACCGTCTGAAATCCATCTTCACCAGAGGGATCCTTACTGGTTTTGTCACTCAGATTACTCCCCAGCTTCACCATTCTTTATTCCTCTGCTTTCAGACCTGGTAAATGAGGAGATGAATAGAAAACGACATACCTGTGAAATGAATGGAGATGGGCAGACCACATCACAAAGCTAAAAGGATGCCAAGACCATGTTACGCGCGGTGCCTTACGGGAACAGTCAGAGCCTATATGTTGTACTAGAAGATGGATGTACATGTATGTGTATGTGCAGGCATTCTATCACTGTGCAGCCAGGGAGTGTCTCTTGATACAAAGCTGGCTAACAATGACTTGCTGGTTAATTGTAGGTACCAATACTCACAGTTAAACGCCTTTCTTCTGTCTCTAAGGCCAGGCTTGACGAGGAAGGAGCAGCGAGCCCTGTCTGTGGTGCTGATGCAGACAATGCTACTAGAACGGCGGCTTCTATAAGCTACTAGAGGGGAATAAGGCGCCTATTGCAGTACATGCTTCCTGCGGCACTCAGACTGGAGCTGCTGCACTATTCACCTGTACACTGGCGCCATCTGGTGTTCAAAAAGAAGAACTGCAACAGTTTATTTCAACCACTACATACACAAAACCTCTGAGGCAGCAACGCCCCCTAGAGGAAAAACTGGAGCATTATTTATTTGCATTTCCTTTGTCTTTTCTAGTAAAGTGTTTTTGTGGGATATAACAAGTATAAATAACGACTATGGAACGTAGAATAAAGTTTTTAGTCCTGCATATTGAGGCAAGGGTAAGAAATATGCCTAATGTTTCCTTGGAGATGTAATTAATAGCTGAGGCACTGAGGACTTCAGAGAAGAAAGGCAACATAGACGCCTACCAACAGACAAGAGGAGGTCGGGTTGTTTGCCACAGTTCAGACTGGCAATGAGAGAGGATTGCTTGCAGAATGGGAGAGGAGGAATATCCAAATACTTGCCCAGAAGGATTGACATTTTCTGAAAATAGTTCTGCCTGGAGAATCAATGGGAATGGATGGAGACACAGGTGCAATGCAATGTGCAGCTTTTTGCACTACCTGGCTGCACAGAATTCAAAGCTCAGCTTTAGGGGAATTCAGCTCCTTCTACATAGATATGAAAACACATTGAGAAATTAAAGGGACTGTCCATTAAAAGCAAGTTATGGCCAGTCTGCAGGATAGATGCTAACTTGCTAATCAATGGGTGTCTGACTGCTGAGACCATTGCCGAGATCACAGAATTTTTGTTCTCCACAGCACGGAGCAACAGGTCAGATGCCCAACCGCTGCTCCATAAAAAATCTATGAGACTGCTGGAAAAAGGCGAGAGGAGCGCTCGGCAGCCTAAAAGAGAATGAATAGAGCACAAGTCGAGTATGTGCACTGGCGCTCCATTCTAACAGTAATTAAAGTTACCCACGGAGCCACAGATCAACAGCTTCCCACCTATCCTAGTTGCAATCACAATCTTGTATGCACTTTTTATAGCTTTTGTAATTGTATTGCTACATTATGTAACAATTAGGCCAACGTCACACACAACGTAGAAAAATACGGACCGTATTTTATAGCCGTAATATGCATAAATGGTCCCTAAATAGTGCTCCGTATGTCATCCGTTGTCAGGGTGTGGCCGCGTATTTTTCCCTTGTAAGCATCCGTAAGTAATCCGTATGTGATCCGTATAGCGTTTTTTATCGCAACCTTGCAAAATGGGCATTTAACAGTTTTGAGGCCTACACATAATTTAAATCATCATTAGCAACCCTATTTATTGCCTCTCCACCAGGTGCCAGCCTCCAATCTGGCCATTTTGGTGCTGTGCTTGTGTTGGTGTCTTGCTGGTTGTTAGCAAACATGTCAGACACACTTCAGTTCACCCCAACTGACCGTGTTCTGTACAACTGGGTTTTGTCCCGCCGCTTTGGCCAGCCAAACCCAGTGATTGTGGATCCGAGGAGGAGGAGACGAAAGTGGGTGCATCCGCATTTGAGACAACACCTCAATAAAGGCCATTTTCACAGGCTTTATGCATCTCTGAGGACACATCCCGACAAGTTTTTCCTCTATTGTCGGATGACCGGTTCTACCTTTGATGTTTTGTTGGAGACAGTGCACCCAGGGATCACCTTCCAGGATACCAGGATGCGCAAATGTATCTCTGCGGAGGAGCGCCTTCTCCTTACGTTACAATATTTCTCAGCTACAGAATGTATGTAGATGATTCGTTTCTCAAATAATTCTGTTACTCAGTGACCCCTTTTTGGCCAAGAAGCATTATGAATTGGTAACAAATTTATGCTCTAAAACTTAGAACACTTTGATGTGTTATTCCACATTGCCTAGCTGTTGTACATGTGTATATGTATTGTTCGCCTAGCTTCTTACACACTGTTCTGGTGATCTATTTGTAATGTGTGCTTCCTTGAGCATGTATTTTAATATTTATATTTTCTACCTTTGTTTAATTTAATATAACCAATACAATGGGTGATAAGCAGTTTCCAAACTCCCCAAAGGGGATGGGCAACTCCACCCATAATCAGAATATGCACATTAAAGGAGCATCCAGCCCTACATAAACCATGACACAAAATGAATATAAAATATACCTTTTATTAATCATCACATAAACCCACAATAAACATAGTAATGATAGATGAGGTGGTCGGTTTTGGGAGACAAACAGAAAATACTTCCCGAAGCCACTCACAGTCTAGACACAATAATATGCACCATACAGAGAAATCTCTACGGGAGGAAAATAATAGTAGAGTGAACCACAGAGTCTGACTATACTATAATACTACATCAAAGCATCATCCTGCCAATAATGATATCCATAAGAGTCCCATATAAGTCAAGGGTAAAAAATCCAACGCAGGGTGACAGGACTATAAAAAGATAGTAGATGTGGCTACCCTACAGTAACTCTCCCAGAGGAGAGTCTGTATATCAAGGTCATATCCCAAAATATATAAAGTGACGGTGCAGGTTAAAGTGCCATTCAGTGCTTAACCATGTGGCTGAATGTCCGGCTCCAGGAACGTGCCCAGACGCACGTTTCACCGTTTGGCTTCCTCGGGGGGGGCAGCTTTGTTTAATTGTAGGTTCCTCTCAACTGGCCTTTCTTATGCAGCACTCCATCTGGAGTTTTTGATTGGACGATCGACACTATCCGGCATCGTTCGTGCTACATGTTCTGAAATCTGGTCCAGACTTCATCAACTGATCATGCCAGAGCTCAAGATGGGAGACTGGTTGAGGATTGCCAGGGGGTTTGAGTTGCACTGCCAATTCCCCAATTGTATTGGAGCCCTGGATGGGAAGCACAGCCATGTGTGTAAGTTACCGATCTCAGGGTCCCAATTCTATAATTATAAACAAAATTTTTCTGCAGTTTTGTTGGCTCTGGTTGACAGTAAGTACAGGTTTATAATTGTAGACATTGGGGCTTATGGAAGGACTGGAGACTCCAGAGTCTTCAATTCTTCCATTATGGGTCGGCGACTGCGCTATAACCTGTTGGACCTACCACCACCACGTCAGCTACCAGGCTCAAATCAAGAAGCAGTGCCTTATGCCCTAGTGGGGGGATGAAGCCTTCCAATTTACCAGGCATGTCATGAGGCCATACCCACGCAGAAACCTTGACCACCAGGGCAGGATTTTTAATTAGCGTCTTTCACGTGCCCGAAGACTGGTGGAGTGCGCCTTCGGCATTCTTTGTGCCAAATGGTGTGTCCTCCAGTCTGCCATTCAGCTGAGTGAAGCCAATGTCAATGAGGTCATCAAAGCTTGTGTGGTCCTCCATAGCTTCACTAGACTGCATGATTGCTCCTCATCTGATGTCACTGAAGGTGTGGTGGACAATGGGGATAGGCCTAGGCTACATGTGCTCCCTTTACGGCGTCCTCTCTCAGGTCTCAAAGTACGTGATGTGTTCACCCAGTATTTTGTTTCACCTCAGGGTGCTACTACCTGGCAAGATCAGGCTGTATCTATGTTGTGATGTTCTTATGTGTGTGAATATAATGTTATTTTTTGCTGTTCTATGATGTGTGTGGTAGGTTTATATGTGATAAAGTTGACTTATTCAAATGTCTAAAATAATTCAAGAAGAGGGCCAAAGGTGCATTTTCAAATTTTTTATAAATGCAAAAAATAGGTTAGAATACTGTTTACCATATTTTTTTCATATGGCAGATATTGCCCAGGCCATTTAGCCTTTTCTGTATATAGCATTTGCATATTTGGACACCCAAATAGGTAAGAAATGATAATTACCAACAAAAGCAAAAAATAAAACAATTTTGCATTTTATAACTGCTGGTAGCTTGGCGGAGGTGATGGCGGGAGGCCTTCCTCTCTTTGTTTGGGGTTGGGGTGCCCAGCTTGACCATCACCCTGTTGGGGTGGATGATCTTGGCCTTGTGGGAATATGTGGCCATGTTCCTGCAGCCGCGCACCAAAGAGACCATAAGGATACTGTTGATTAAAATCCTGTGGTAGATTGTAGCCACGTCCATCATACCCCCCAATATGACCATGTCGTCCAAACCCAGGTTGGGGCCAGCCTCCAACACCAGGTCTGTACAAGTGGCCATATTGGGCAGGTTGGTTATAGGCTGCCATTTGGCCATGTTGTTGCCAAGGTTGGTTTGGGGGGGAATGGGTGGAGGTGTAGGCACACGTGCAGGCGGACACTCAGATCCTAATTGAGCATGCACTGCTGGTTGTCGGACAAGGCGGAGACTGTTACAGGTTGAGAGCTGCCACCTTTCAAGATACTCAAACAACTCATATGGGTCATTGGGGTGTGTGCATGCATCAATTAGGATCTGAATGGATCCTCGTACACGTAGCCTCACCTCACAAGGTAGGGGACGGAGGTACCGGGCCAGACTTCGAGAATATGCCTCTTCACCCTCATCTTGGGCAGCCCAGGACAGGTAATTTAGGACACCTGTGTCTACATGCCTCTGGGTTTCAGAGGCAGTGTTGTCCCTTCTCCGTCTCCCATGGCGGCCTACGGCTGCAGGCTGGGGGGACCCCTCCACACGGCCAGTAGGGTTGCTGCTGTTGCCAGGATCTTCTAAGTTGCTGGCTGCTGGTGGCTCTGCTGGGTCTGGACCAGGTGCAGAACCTGATGCTGGTGAAGCTTGGGGGTTGCAAAAGCTCTGTTCAGAAGATGGGCCAGCCACCTCTTCACATCCCCCGTCCGGGCCTATAATGGGCTCAGTATCCGACCCTGTCTCCCTCTCTGTGAGGTTGGATTGAGTTCTGTTAGGAAATGTACAAAAAACAAAATGTAGCTCTGACACTAAAAAGCATATGTGTCATGTGGTGTGATGTCTGTACTTACGGTCTGAGATCCATACTGGGAACCAAAAATGCCAAGCGGTCAAAATAGATGTTTTTCCGCTTGGTCGGTGCTGCTGCCCCACTCCTGGCCCTCTGCTGTCTTTCCCGCCTGTACTGGTCGTGGATCTGCAATGTGAAGTGAAAAGTGACTGTAACCTTTGTGAATTGTGCCAAGCAATATTCCTAACAATTCACATAGTCACGTGGCCTAGTAGGGGGTGGTTTTAAGTCTACATTTTTTTTTAGCAAACAGGGATACCTACACCTATACCTATAGGATTGTAGGGGCTACATTTCAAAAAGCTCACGTCTGGCCTTTAAGCTGATTTCTAAAAATGGCAATTACTTACGAATTTGTTGTTGCTCCTCACGTGGCCGTTGGGCATAGTCTGGGAACATGTGCACACAGATGCGCCTCCATGCCGCCTCTTTGCGGCCCCAGTCAGAATAATGGGCATCCTGTTGGTCCCAAAGTTCGGGCCTTTCCTGGACCAACACAATTAGGAGCTCAAGATTAATGTGGCTAGACATGATGCTGCAGGACTCCGTGGAGGCGTACTTCCTGAATGTCTGGAGCGCTTTTTGAGCTAATTTGCATGTCTAAGCTTCCTGATGATGGATTGACACATTTCCTGTCACCAGGAGAAGTCTTGCATATTTCTCGCAAGTCACAGGTGTGGTCCGTGTGTAATGCGTATTTTTTGCGCACCCATAGACTTGCATTGGCGTACTATGGTCGTAGTACACTGACAATCGCAGCATGCTGCGATTGGCATGGACCGTATAAAATACGCAACAAAAATACGGCTGATGGGAGCTACCCCATAGAGAAACATGGGTCCGTGTGCAATGCGTTTTTTTAACGCCTCTCACTCGTCCGTATTCCTCTCTAGTGTGACATTGGCCTTATACTAAGCCTATGTGCGCACGTTGAGTATTTGCTTGCAGAAATTTTTGCATTACTCAGCAGGAAAAACGCTGCAGCAAAAATATGCATTTTTGCCGCGTTTTTGGTGCTTTATTGCCGCGTTTTTGTAAGCTTTGTTATGTATTTTTGCATGCGTTTTTGTATAGCAATGAAGGCTTTTTTTTAGCTAAATAAAGATATTTTTAAAAAAAGCTTTGTGATGTAATTTCTTGGTTTAAGAAAAGCTGTCAGCCCAACACTCTCATTACTAAGCCTATAAGTAAACACAAACACACACAAACGTACACCCATTGTCACCAGCCTATGTAGGAGCGGTAACAGAATGAATGTACATAGGCTGTAACCTGGCAGCAACTGTTAATTTAAAACAAAAAAATGCGTGGTCTCCCGCATAATTTTAATAACCAGCAGAGGTAAAGCCGACGGCTGAGGGCTGATGTTAATATTCTGGGAAGGAGCCAATAGCCATAAAGGCTCCCAGGATATTAATATCAGCTCACAGCTGTTTGCTTAGCCTTTACTGGCTAGATTGCAAGAAGACCCCAGAAAAAAAACTGACATTGGGACCCCCTATAAAATCTAACCAGAAAATGCTAGGTAGACAGCTGCGGCTTTTTTTTAATAGCTTAGGAATGGGCCATGAATATTGGCCCCTCCCACACTAAAAACATCAGCTCTCAGCTGTAAGAATCAAGACTGGGCTTCGGGTACCTGCATCACGCTGGGTCCAGAACTGTCGAGGCTGTGTCCAGTGTTGGTGGGGGGAAAGAATAGGGAACTGGGCAAGTCCCATGACCCGTGGAGAGGGGGTGTAACTAGGCCAGGCAGTGAACAGGAAGCACGGGAAAGAGACAGTTTTCCCGCCGAAAGCGAGAGCGGGAGCAGGTATGCGGCGCGCGCCACAGCGTGAGGGACAGTGCGGAGTCATACCCCGGCAGAGCCTACGCAAATGCTCCGGTAAGTCAGTGAGTGTGCAGAGCACCGCACGACCGGCTAAGCAGGACCCTGAGGTGTGTTCCCCATTGTTGACAAACACGCAGCAGCATGTGTGTTGGACAGAGACTCCTGCAGCACTCCCCACTTTTGCTGCACAAATTTATGGACTAGGGGCTCAGCGGCAAAACCGGTGACCACCCATTGCCATCAGAAGCTGGACCGTTATTTGTGGATTTCACCTGAGGACATCGCGCTGGCCATTGCCAGTTCTCCAACTCCCATCAGACTGTGTGGATGAGGACCAGAGAAAACTACGATAAGGGCCGTTTAAATACCAGACTGTCATGTTAACCCTTTACAACCCTTGTTTACTACTTATTGCTTACTAACTCCCTGCTAGGAGGCCATTGCCATTCTTTTTGCTAATAATTAAATAACATTGTTATACAGCATTGTTCTGCAATCCCTGCGTTACTGCACAAAGGCACATCTATAAGATGGGACAAATCTGGCCCTAAGCCTCACTCTTCTCACTTGCCCTGTAGCGGTGGCAAGTGGGGTTCATATTTGTGGTGTTGATGTTACCTTTGTATTGTTGAGTGACATCAAGCCCACAGGTTAGTAATGGAGAGGCGTCTATAAGACACCTATCCATTAGCAACTCCATAGTGATTTTGAATAAAAACACAAACATCCAGAATAAAGTCCTTTATTTGAAACAAACACAGACTCCTTTAATGAATCTTAATTAAACCATACTCACTGAATGCCCAATCCACCAAAGCCAACGTCTCCTGCAACAAAAATAAAATAAACCACAATATTCCTTACCTGTCTGCCGAGAAGATAATCCATAATGTTCCCCATCCTGATCACTTTCAGAGCAGTCACATCAGTGACAGCAGACATAGCCCGATGGGACACAACAAGAAAACAGATTTGCAAAGATACTCTGCAGCAAAATATATGACAGTAATCAGCAAGTGCTGGATAACAAATACAGGGTATTTAGTTGATACATTTTTTTGCAAAAAAAGTATACCAAGCTGCTTCACCGCATCAAGGTAACCTGTATTGAAGCAGTCCCTATCTAATGTATTTAAAATCTGAACAGTGTCTAAAATGAACAGGATTTGGACAGGCGCTTCTTAGTATGGGCTTGTGGTGCAAGACAGCTCTTTTGTGCATGCCACACAAGAGAGGGGTGGGGTCTCTCAAACCATGCTAGGCAAGGAAAAAACGGATTAAAAACACATGTGACATGCACAAGTGTGAACAAGTCGGTAAGACAACGTTCACACCACCCACTAACTGAGACACAACATGAAAACAGATTTGCAAAAATGCTCTGCAGTAAAATATATGACAGTAATCAGCAAGTGCTGGATAACAAATACAGGGTATTTAGTCGATACGCTTTTCTGCAGAAAAATGTATACCAAGCTGCTTCACCGCGTCAAGGTAACCCGTATTGAAGCAGTCCCTATCTAATGTATTTAAAACCTAAACATCTGAACAGTGTCTAAAATGAACAGGATTCGGAGAGGCGCTTCTTAGTATGGGCTTGTGGTGCAACACAGCTGTTTTGTGCATGCCACACAAGAGAGGGGTGGGGTATCTCAAACCATGCTAGGCAAGGAAAAAACGGATTAAATACATATGTGACATGCACAAGTGTGAACAAGTCGGTAAGACAATGTTCACACCACCCACTAACTGAGACACAAGAAAACAGATTTGCAAAAATACTCTGCAGTAAAATATATGACAGTAATCAGCAAGTGCTGGATAACAAATACAGGGTATTTAGTCCATACGTTTTTTTGCAAAAAAAGTATACCAAGCTGCTTCACCACGTCAAGGTAACCTGTATTGAAGCAGTCCCTATCTATTGTATTTAAAACCTGAACATCTGAACAGTGTCTAAAATGAACAGGATTCAGACAGGCGCTTCTTAGTATGGGCTTGTGTTGCAAGACAGCTCTTTTGTGCATGCCACACAAGAGAGGGGTGGGGTCTCTCAAACCATGCTAGGCAAGGAAAAAACGGATTAAAAACACATGTGACATGCACAAGTGTGAACAAGTCGGTAAGACAACGTTCACACCACCCACTGAGACACAACAAGAAAACAGATTTGCAAAAATACTCTGCAGTAAAATATATGACAGTAATCAGCAAGTGCTGGATAACAAATACAGGGTATTTAGTCGATACGTTTATTTTCTTGTGTCTCAGTTAGTGGGTGGTGTGAACGTTGTCTTACCGACTTGTTCACACTTGTGCATGTCACATGTGTTTTTTATAGCCCGATGGGAGCAGTAGTCTCATCAGCCCACGCCTGCTGACCTGCGATAAACCTTTACCGCAGATCACCACTGCGAGTCACAATCACAGCTGCGGAGTCACACTGATATCTGACAGCATGACCCCGCAGAGCTCTGACCGACTGTCATACCGGTGGTAGCGTTACCGCCAAAAAGAACTACCGCACAGGTGTTTCCCACGCTGTCACACAGATGACAGCATGGGCAACATCATAGGAAGCTGATAAAATGCAAACCAAAAATTCAGCAAATCTGCAAACATTTTTATAGTTGATTTTTTGCTGCAGATTTGATTGACCCAATCAATTGATTTACACCCAGTCAAAGGGTGTAAAACGCTGCAGAAATGCAAAAAGAATCAACATGCTTCAGAAAAAACAAACTTCAAATACTTAAGGCCTGTTTCACACTTCAGTTTTTTTAAATCAGTCAAAATCCGCCAAAAAGTGAAAATGGCGGATCCGCAAAAATTGTGTAAAAACGGATGCCAGCTGATGGTACGGATCCGTTTTTTTACGGATCCGCTATACGGATTTTTGTACGGATCCGTCAAAAAGCGGATCCGTCCCATCCGCTGGCATCAGTTTTTTCCATCCGTTGGATCCATTTTCTTGCGGATCCGTTTTTCCACACCTCCAAAATGGGATGCTCCCAAATATGATTGGCTCTTGGAGAATGCTCCCAAATGTGACTGGATACTGGAAACTAGGGAAAACTATATCTAGGGTGTTGTAATACAAAATCTTTGAAAGGTTTTAGAGCTAGTGGCAGCGATGGAAGGAGTTATTGCGAGTATTAACAGCTTCTGTGTGGACTTTGATCTTCATTGCAATTGGTTGGCAATTATTGCTCTCCAGAGGGAGAAAAGAAGACTGCGAATCCTGCGTCTGAGGAGACGATGGCAGTGGATTCATCCGATTAATGCGCAGAGGTTTACCCGTGGTGTGTTTTGTACACTATACCTGGAATTGAAGGATAATCCGGACAAGTTCTTCAACTACGTGCGCTTGAGGCTGGACTTGTTTGAGCTATTGGTGGAGTGTGTTGGAGAACAAATCCGGAGAAGGGACACCTACATGCGGTTTTCTATTTCACCGGCGGCGCATTTGATGGTGACCCTTCGGTAAGTGATCTATTTTTTAAAAGGTTTCAGATTCTGCAGACTTTATTGTTATGGCTTGTAGTTTGTATTAATTTTACTTTTTTCCCTTTTTTTACAAGTTTCCTGGCAACTGGAGAATCATTCACCTCCCTCCATTACCAGTCCGGCTTGGTATTTCAACTATATCTGAAACTGTACAACAGACCTGCCGGGCATTGTGGGATTGCTACACGAGGAGTACATCCCACAGCCAACACAGGAGAGGTGGCTGGAGATTGCCGACAAGTTTCAACAAATCTGCCAGTTTCCAAATTGCATTGGTGCCGTGGATGGGAAGCATATCAGGATTGTGAAACCCATCGGATCTGGATCTGAATTTTACAACTATAAGAAATTCTTCTCCGTTGTACTTATGGCCATTGCAGATGCCAACTGCAAATTTATTGCCGTGGACATTGGTGCGTATGGGCATTCAAATGACTCTCAGCTTTCCAAACACCTACTCAAGCCATATGGTAGTCGTGGATTGACACACCGCAAAAAAAATATATAACTATCGATTGACCAGAGCGCGAAGAGTGGTGGAGTGCGCTTTTGGGATTTTAACTGCCAAATGGAGAGTCCTGTTAACGGCCATAAAAATGAAAACTGACACTGTGGATGAGGTGGTGAAGGCGTGTGTCATCCTGCACAACTTTGTACTTACAAAGGAACCTGTTTCCATGGAAGAAAATCTTTCTGAAACCACCTTGCGGGATTATCAGCAGCCAACTTTTCGAAGTACTGAGTCAGTGGCAAGAATGAGGGACACCTTTGCAGATTATTTTCTGACACCAGAGGGACAACTTGACTGGCAAGATGACATGGTATAACTTTTTTTTTGAATTTTTTTTTAAATACCAATTGTGGGTAATAAGTGTTGCGTTTTTTTTACCTTTTACACCACCGGTGTACTGTGAAATGTTATCAAGTGTTGGGTTAACAAGCGTTGTGTTACCAAGTGTTGTGTTAAACCAAGTGTTGTGTTTTTTTACCTTTTACACCACCGGTGTACTGTGAAATGTTACCAAGTGTTGGGTTACCAAGCGTTGTGTTACCAAGTGTTGTGTTAAACCAAGTGTTGTGTTTTTTTTTACCTTTTACACCATCGGTGTACTGTGAAATGTTACCAAGTGTTGGGTTACCAAGCGTTGTGTTTTGTTTACCTTTTACACCACCGGTGTACTTTGAACCTTTACCAAGAAATAAAGAACAAAAAAGAAACTACACAATAAAGTTCTTTGAAAAAAAAACCTTGTTTATTCGTGGAATTTTTCAAAGTTATATATTTTAAAACTTTGGTTTTTTTGGTATATATTTTAAAACTTTTTTTTCTTTTTTTTTTAAATTTTTTTGTAGAAATTTTTTAATTTGGTAGAACACAAAATTTCAACATCACAAATGCTGGTACTGTTGGGTGGAGATACTATCGGAGGGGTTAACAGGGTTGACCACATCGAGGGGGGGTGGAGGACTGGGAACGGAGTTGGTGAGGATCAGAAGTGGAAGGGGGGTTGAAAACATGAGGTTGGGACGGGAGTGGATGGACAGACGAGGTATGTGGGAACATTGAAGGTATGTGTGGGGGTGGGTATGGTGAGGGCATTGGGGTATAATGCAATGGGGAAGGAAGGTACTGGGAAGAATGGAATGGGGAACTAGAGAAAGGAGAGGGAGTGGTAGGAGGAGGGATGGTTGTATGATGGATGGTGGTGGAAGGATGTACGGTGGAAGGATAGACAGGGGAAGGATGGACAGAGGGAGGATGGACAGAGGGAGGATGGACAGGGGGAGGTTGGGATGCTTCGGACAATACTTCCACTAGAGCATTGTGACAGGCTTGCATCACACGCATCTGTTGGTGAGTACTTAAACCTTCCATTTGCAGGACAACGGATTGAAAAAAAATATGTCTCGGCGTCTGGTTTGATTCTAAATTCATCTGTTCCATGTATCTTCTGAGTTCCATGATACTTTGATTGATCATGGTCAACCCAGAAGATAACTGTTGTCCATAAGTGTGGAAACCATGCTGGACAGATGAGTTCAGACTCAAACAGTCAGACAAGGTCATCCTTTCCTGACTCCTCAGATGCTGCCGGCCAGAACCAAAAGTTGGTCGAGATGTTGCGGCAGTGTCTGAGGGGTGGGGAACAGGGTACAAGTCGTCACCAGCAGCTTCATGTGATGAAGTCTGCCCTGCTGCTCCAGTGCTGGTGGAGGGGATAGAGGGACGAGACAAGAGGGAAGGTAGAGAGGGGTCGGATACCTCGATGTGGTCACCGGGGGCGGTCTCACAAGGGATCACTCCAGAGGGAGGCAACTCAGATGCAGGTTCCCGAGTGCTGCAGACGGTGCTAAAATAAGAAAAAAAATATATTAAAGATATTGATATTTTATTTAACTGTGCTGAAAAAAAAATGGTTAAACATGTAAACATTTGTACTACAGAAATGGTTTGTGGAATATTTACCTTCTGGACACCATCGTCGACCGGAGGAACCCCAGGGCTCTGTAGTTTTTATCCTGGGTTCCCCGGCATCCTCCCGATCCACTCGGGGCCTGCATCTCCTTGTTGAAGTCCCTCTTGAAGCGATCCCTGAGCGACCGCCACCGTGTGATAACCCTGTCACCTGTGAAGAAAAAAAACAAAGTGGTTAGTATTCAACACTTTACATGCTGGAATATAAGTTACTGAAATTGGAATACTTAACGCACTAAATCCCTGGCCCTCGCATTGAGCTCCTCCCAGTTCTCTACAACCGCGGAACACACCTCATCCCAGAGCCGTCGGGTGGTCGGTTGGTCGGCATGCAAACCGTTAACCATGTTCCACAGTGGCTCCCGTGTTTCAACCTCATGGATGAGGTCATCAGTGTCTATTTGGAGACCCTCCTCAATTGGTCTCCGGGGAGCACGCTGTGAAACCTGTGATGAAAAAAAAATAACAAAAAAAAAAAAAATTACATTCAATTCAAACACATGATGTTCATTAATCAATTATCCAAATAGGGTTACTAACCATTTGCCGACCACCAGAGGTATCACCTTGACGACGCTGGGATGTCCTGGGAGTCTCTCTAGTGCGGGGCACCAGATTGTGAAGACTGTAAAAAAAAAAAAAAATGTTGGTTTGGATGGATGCGTAGTTATAGTGTGTGCACTGTGATGAATGTTTGTGTTGGGTGTAGCATTATGTATGTATGTCTGTATGTGCTAAACTTACACTCTGAGCGCCCCCTCCTTGCGTCTCTCCACCCTGCATGTCTCCTTCTGGAAGCTCCTCTGAATCAGCTTCCTGTGAAAACATAATACATGGATATAGGGTTTAAAAAAAAATGTAAATAAGAGTTAAAAAAAAAAAAAAATGATTTACCTCAGTTCGCTGATGATGTGAGGGGGAGCTTTCAGAAGAAGACATTCCTGCGGTCTGGCTTGCGGGTCTGCTGCGGTGTGGCTGCTGCTGCTGCTCAGCAGTAGTTCCTGAAGTGATCTGCAAGTATAAAGACACTTGTTAAGCTACTATACAAAGGATATCAAAAGCTTTCAGGCCTTTATACTTACTGAGCAAATTGCACTCCTTTTTGTGGGTCTGCTGCGGCTTGGTGGGTTTGCTGCAGCGTGCTGCGTCTGCTGCGTACTGGCGTGTGCGTGGTTCTTCCTGAAATGATATGAAAGTGTAAACAAAATTTTAATAGCATAAAAAAATCTTCATTGGTATTTAATGTGTGTAATTCCCTGAACCTGAGTATACGCACAGTTTTAAGTGTTTGCATGTGTAAATTCCCTTACAATCTCTCAGAGAGTGTAACCACACTGATTGCAGGTGTGTAATTCCTGTGTATACCCACACTTTGTGTTTGCATGTGTGTGAATTCCCTGAAAAACTCTCTCTGAGAGTGTAACCACACTGTGACTGCAGGTGTGTAATTCCTGTGTATACCCACACTGTGTGTTTGCATGTGTTTGAATTCCCTGAAAAACTCTCACTGAGAGTGTAACCACAGTGATTGAAGGTGTGTAATTCCTGTGTATACCCACACTTTGTGTTTGCATGTGTGAATTCCATGAAAATCTCTCACCGAGAGTAAACCCAAGTGTTTTGAATGTGTAAATTCCAATCTCTCACTTGAGCGTATAATCACACTTGTATATCAAAACCCCAAAATTAATGTACCTTAATGATACTACAGAGAGTTTTTCAAAACAGGTTTTATTAATTTTTTTTTAGTTTATATTTTTTTTTTTTACACAAATAGGAGCTACTCTGCTCTTTATTTTAAATACCACAATAACTGAAAAATAAAAAACACTGATATACAAGAGAAACACCACATACAATACACAACACAATCACACCACAATTGCAAATATGAAAATAAAATGCAATACACATGCAACAGAAATACAATTAAAGTATGAAAAAAAACACACACACACAAACACACATGCCACACACACACACACACACACACACACACACAGACAGGCGACACACACATGCAGACAAGCTACAGACACACAGACATGCCCCACACAAATAGTTTAGCACAATTGCAAATATGGAAAAACATTACATTATTATGAAAATAAAATTCTGTACACATGCAACAGAAAAACAAAGTATGAAAAAAAACCCACAAACACGCATCCCACACACACACACACACACACACACACATGCTCCAGGGGTCTTGCAGGTGTAAGACTTGCAGCTGGGCAGGCAGGTTTTATAGCTCTAGTTCGGTCTCCTATCAATCTGGCTGGTGCCGAATATCTGGCTCTGTGTCTTCAGTGTGGCTGGTGCCGGATGTCTGGGCCCAATTACACCACATACAATACCAGTTACACCAAATACAATACACACAGAACACAATCCCAGCATACTTGCAAATATTAAAATAAAATTACAGTAGTATGAAAATAAAATTCTGTACACATGCAACAGAAAAACAATTAAAGTATGAAAAAAAACATAATAATAATACACACACACACACAAACAAACATGCAACACTGGGAGGCCACGAACATACATGCAGGAAGGCAGACCACACACACACACACAAACACGCAGGCCACACACACAAACAGACAAGCCACGGACACACACAGACATGCCCCACACAAATAGTTTTAATACTCACACAATTGCAGGCTTTGGTGGCTTGGTAGCAGGCCTCTCTGTCCTGGCTTGTGGCTGGGCAGCTGCTGGCAGGCCTCTTGCAGCTGGGGTATGGCAGGCTGGCAGGCTCTCTCTCTTCTCAGCTGGAGGTCTTTATGCTGGGCAGGTGCTGGCTGGCTGGATGACTCTGGCTCCGTGTTGTCAGTCTGGCTGGTGCTGGATGTCTGGGCCCAATGATTAATTAGCCCACCTTATATAGTTTTGGGACTGTCTGGAAAAGTATCTTTTTTTCTGAGCATGCTCAGTGCGATTTAGCGGATTCCGCCGGCGGATTCCGCAAAATAGCGGATCCCGGTGGATCCGCCGCCCATAGGCGCCCATTCTACCACTTGGCGGACGACGGCGGATCCGCCGTTGTCCGCCATTTTGACGGCGCCAAAAAACGTTGCAAGCTCCGTCCACCTCAGACAGAATCCACCTGGAATATGGCGGATCTGCCGAATAGCGGACGTAATGGACGACCATCCGCCACAATCGGCCACTAATGTATCTCAATGGGAAAAAATGGCGGATGCGCCAAAAGAAAAGCGGATCTGCCATTTTCACTTTTTGGCGGATTTTGACTGATTTAAAAAAACTGAAGTGTGAAACAGGCCTAAGGAAAATTACTGATCATGTGCACAACACTTCAGAATTGTTATTGAATTAGCTTGCATAAGGATTCCATAGTGTTTTTGGCCCATTTCCGCTCGGAAAAAACACTGCGAAAACACATAAAAAGCACACTGTGTGCACATAGCCTAAGTTAATATAATTGCACTTCATGCCTTACCCTAGAAACTGCAGCATTTCTTACTGGCAGTAGAATGTGAGTTTTCTCCCTGGATTACATACTAAAAGGGAATCTGTCACCACAATTGGCCTAGCTAAACTATTATCCCTGTTACGACCCATGACATATAGTTACATCATAGGTGTCCCCCCTCTTTGATGTGGGCTATGGCACTAAACCCTCATATTTTCAGGCACATAAAAGCTGATTTGATCAGCTGTCATGGGCCCCTAACAGCCGTGGGTGGAATAGCGATCTGCCCACCGCAGTTAACATGTTAAATGCCGCTGTCAATCACTGCTTTAAAAGTCCTTTATTCCATTATAAGTGGATGGTATCCAGCAGTACGTAGGTAGATTGGGGGAGACATGTGGGAGAAGGAAAGGTGGACGGCGGCCATTTTGCATCTATCTGGTGCTTCTACGAGTACATAAACAAGCTCACTTTGTTCCATTATCGGGATTACTTAATGCTGAAATGCTTTCTACAGTCATGGCCAAAAGTTTTGAGAATGACACAAAGATTATATTTTCACATGATCTGCTGCCCTCTGGTTTTTATGTGTGTTTGTCAGATGTTTTATCACATACAGAAATATAATTGCAACAATATTATGAGTAACAAAAGGTTATATTGACAGTTAGAATGAGTTAATGCAGCAAGTCAATATTTGCAGTGTTGACCCTTCTTCTTCAGGACCTCTGCAATTCTCCCTGGCATGCTCTCAATCAACTTCTGGATCAAATCCTGACTGATAGCAGTCCATTCTTGCAAAATCAATGCTTTTATTTTGTCTGAATTTGAAGGTTTTTGTTTGTCCACCCGTCTCTTGATGATTGACCACAAGTTCTCAATGGGATTAAGATCTGGGGAGTTTCCAGGCCATGGTCCCAAAATCTCTGTTTTGTTCCCTGAGCCATTTAGTTATCACCTTTGCTTTATGGCAAGGTGCTCCATCATGTTGAAAAAGGCATTGTTGATCACCAAGCTGCTCTTGGACGGTTGGGAGAAGTTGCTCTCGGAGGACATTCTGGTACCATTCTTTATTCATGGCTGTGTTTTTAGGCAAGACTGAGAGCCCATTCCCTTGGCTGAGAAGCAACCCCACACATGAATGGTTTCAGGATGCTTGACAGTTGGCATGAGACAAGACTGGTGGTAGCGCTCACCTCGTCTTCTCCGAATAAGCTGTTTTCCAGATGTCCCAAACAATCGAAAAGGGGATTCATCAGAGAAAATGACTTTACCCCAGTCCTCAGCAGTCCACTCCCTGTACCTCTTGCAGAATATCAGTCTGTCCATGATGTTTTTTCTGGAGAGAAGTGGCTTCTTTGCTGCCCTCCTTGAGACCAGGCCTTGCTCCAAGAGTCTCCGCCTCACAGTGCGTGCAGATGCACTCACACCTGCCTGCTGCCATTCCTGAGCAAGCTCTGCACTGCTGGTAGCCCGATCCCGCAGCTGAAACACATTTAAGAGATGGTCCTGGCGCTTGCTGGTCTTTCTTGGGCGCCCTGGAGCCTTTTTGGCAACAAGGGAACCTCTCTCCTTGAAGTTCTTGATGATGCGATAGATTGTTGACTGAGGTGCAATCTTTCTAGCTGCGATATTCTTCCCTGTTAGGCCATTTTTGTGCAGTGCAATGATGACTGCACGTGTTTCTTTAAAGATAACCATGGTTAACAGAAGAGAAACAATGATGCCAAGCACCAGCCTCCTTTTAAAGTGTCCAGTGGTGTCATTCTTACTTAATCATGACAGATTGATCTCCAGCCCTGTCCTCATCAACACCCACACCTGTGTTAATGGAACAATCACTGGAACGATGTTAGCTGGTCCTTTTAAGGCAGGGCTGCAATGATGTTGAAATGTGTTTTGGGGGATAAAGTTCATTTTCTAGGCAAATATTGACTTTGCAATTAATTGCTGTTAAGCTGATCACTCTTTATAACATTGGAGTATATGCAAATTGCCATTAGAAAAAATGAAGCAGTAGACTTTGTAAAAATTAATATTTGTGTCATTCTCAAAACTTTTGGCCATGACTGTTGGTTATTAGTCATGTGGTGAGATTGCATAGTATCCCTCTGAACATTGTATCTAATAGGGGGTGTAGTTTGTCTCCGGGTTCTAGATAGCATTTTGTAAGAAATTGGGGATTGATTTGTCTCTCTACTCTGCCTACCACCCTGAAACCAACGGTCAGACACAGGACAAATCAATTGTTGGAACAGATTTAAAGATGCTTTGTTGCAGCTCAGCAGGAGGACTAATTTTCGTATTTACCTCTTGCTGAGTTCATCTTTAGCAGTTGGATCAATCAGTCCACTGGAACTTTTTTTGTAACTATGGTTTTCATCCTCATTTTGGTGAATTTTCTAGGATGAGTTCTGGATGTCCTGGAGTAGAGGTAGCCATACAGAAATTTGGGGATGTCTGGAGGGAGGTTCAAAGGAATATTGGGGTGGCTCAACTTCGTCTAAAATGAAAGGCCGATAGGAAACTTTTAGCAGGGCCCATCTTCAAGTCTTTCCGTGTTCCTAATGTGTTACACATATCCCTATTAAAAGAATTTGACCCTTCTGTGGTGTCTGTCTCTCCCCACCCTGTCTCCTCCAGTTCCGGTCAATGGAGATTACGAGGCGAGTACGAGGTACAGAGGATTGTGGATTCTCTTGAAGAGGAGATAATATCATGATTACTCCCCTCAGCGTGTTTTGGGCACAGTGATAGCTCAGTCATCCAACTGGGAGCAGGGGCATGCTTTCAGTGTCTTGATAGACAGCTCAGTCGTCCAATCTGGAGCAGGGATTTTCTGAGCTGTTGGTACTTTGATTGACAGCTCTGCCGTCCATCAGAGACTGGGAGGTGCTGGGCTTCATGGAGATACTCCCTATTTCAAATTAATCCCTTGCTATTTAGCTGAGCTCTTAGCCCACATCTCTGCCAATAGTAGCATTCGCTTGGTGGTGCTGTTTGCCTATTATTCTGTGCTCTGTTCATTGATCTATTGCTGCCTGACTTTGGACCTAGTTCTGACCATCTGCTTGCTCAACCTCTTTGCTGACCCATTATTCTGACTTTGCCTATGTATTTTCCCATTTGCTTAAAGGGAACTTGTCAGCAGGATTGTGCACAGTAAACCTACATACAGTACGGTGTCAGGTCAGCACCATTATACTGATTAAAAAGATACCTTGGTTGATGAAATCCCTCTTATGGTTGTTCTTTAATCTTTATTTTCAGTTTTGTTAATGAGATTCTCATGCCCTAGGGCGGAGTTGGTGTATGTGGTGCTCTGATTATATATTCATAATGCAGCAGACTGCTGACAGGTCACTGATCCCTCACTGACCTGCCCCCTAGTCTGCATAATGAATACCTGTATATACTTAAAAGAAAAAACCTTCTGCAGGCAGGTGCTGGCCATGGCACCTGCTCTGCAGCAAAATCGCATGTTTTGTATGCCAATAATACATTTTATTCAGGTTATTCAGCTAGAGGAAAAGAAATCAATTTGAAAATGGCACCCGCCGCACCTGCACAGTAGCTGCTATCGGTGTCTAGCTGTGATTCGATAGCTGCTACTGTGCATGTGCCAGCAGTGCCATCTCACTGGAGAAAAAAAAAATTCCTCCTCCAAGATGGAGCTGCCCGCGCCTACACAGTAGCAGCTCTTGGCTATCTCCGAGGTTACTGTGCACAATCCTGCTGCTGACAGGTTCCCTTAAAGTGCTCTTTTAGTATCTGATCCCGAAATGTTTGACTATCCTTTCACACGGCTAGTCCGTGAACGGTGACTTGCGTTACATATGGCTGATCTGCAATACCAATACAGGAGTAAAAAACAAACCTCTAAACATCCCCACCTGCTATCAGTTATGACATGTTGCAAAGAAATGTATCCATTGTCAAGAGGTCAATTTGCATATTGACCATCCCAGGATGGTAGAGAAACTGAAAACATAGAAACATAGGAAACTAAATTGAATTTAAGTTTATTGAAAATCCATTAAAACCAACAATATTTAGTTTTACTGCTTCACATAAATTAGAATAATGAATAAAACATGGTGATCATAACTATTGTAAAGATGTTCAATACGTATGTATGTTAAACACAAAGATGATATAACTGATATTTAGTGTGTCACTGATGGTTGATCTTTTATTTTCACAGTTGACCTAGAGTTTAAATTTCTCATATTTTTAAGACACACATCTCGAACTGTTTCATTTCCCTCTGCTGACCATCAGCGGCTTCTTCCTGCAATAGAAATGAAAACATTTATATTGTGTACTTACATCCTACAAACCACGATAAAACTACTTCAAGATTAAAGCAATGCAGGTTCGACATATCTTGTCACAACAGGTGCTAAGTGTTTATGAATTGCTATAGCTCGAATTGGGATTCTTTTTATAGTACACTAATCTTAGGTTGGAAAATTAAGAAAACAAACATAAATTAAGTAAAGGAAAAAATGTACATAAGCCGATAATAACACAAATCTGCCGGCATTCTATTATCGTTCAATATGTTATAGAAGTTTCACATTAACAAATAAAGCTAAACTAACATACAATCATTGTTTAATTATCCTGCAGCATTGGGACTGTTGAAATATAGTTTATCAGAAGTGGCCCGTTATTCTATGAATTCCCCGATCATTTAAACACAGAAATACTTATCTGTTTATGGCTACTCACATGTCAGAGAGAAAAGCAGCATGGGAGGAAGGAAAGGACTTAGAAGTGGCCGTTTATGTACTGGTATGTGGTTCCCACCATTGCAGTTTGGGAGTGGTGAAATGCTAAGCTATGGGGTGCTGACTAGGGAAAAAAAGATTCTTCCAAAAAGTGAAAGTCTTCAAAGTGGTACAGGCACCCATGGCACATACTATGCCATAAATGTTTCAGATGGTGATATCCCTATAGTTTTTAATACAGCCTTAAAAGTGTTTCTATATTAGAACTATGCACTGTTATCTGTTATGATTGAGTCACCGTAGGAGGCAAAAACAGAAATGCTAGCTAAGTCCAAAAAACCAGAGAGGTTGGCAGCTATCGCATTGCAGACCCCTGAACCTATCAACACAACTAGCAGTAGCCGTGGGGGTCTCCTACGATGCCCTAGGCCCCTCGATCACAGCTGGAGGACTAAATAGCCTAAAGACAGAAAGGGAAACCTAAACTGCCCCAGAGCAGACCCCAAAGCAAAAGGCAGCCCCCCCCACATATAATGACGGTGAAGCAAGAAGAAAGAACACAACACAGACAGAAAGATAGACTGAGCAAAGACGGGGCCCAAGCTAACTAGATAGGAAAGGACAGGAAGGCTGCTGTCAGCAATCTGTGAAAAACCCTATGAAAATAAGAGCCAACAGGCTGACAGTGAAAAAGGCCCTGAAGACGCTAGGCTTCAAAAAGACTATGTCAGTACTCAGGAATATTCTGAAGACAGAGCAACCGGCAAAAGGAGATTCAGCTCACCCCAGCAGGGAATGGCAGAATCCAGAAAAACAGGGCAAACAAAAACAAAACACAAATGCTAAAAGGCAAAGCAGAAAACTTAGCTTTAGAGGAGCAGGAATCAGACTGGTATCCAAAAGTCCACAGAGAAATCACCCGCAGGGCAGAAGGGCGTCGGCAGCCTTATATCCAGTCCGTGACTCCACTCAGCCAGTCATAATCATTAGGCTCAGGTGCCTGATAATCAGGCTCATTACCTTCCTTTACCAGAATAGGGAGTTCACCAGACCTCAGTGACGAAGGGGAAAATGAACTCACAACAGTACCTCCCCCTTGAGGAGGGGTCATCGAACCCTCAACCACGCCATCAGGGCGATCAGGGTGAGCATAATGAAAGGCACGCACCAATCTTTTGGCATGAATATCAGAGGCAGAGACCCAGGAATTATCCTCCTGACCATAACCCTTCCACTTAACCAAATACTGGAGTCTCCATCTAGCCAGACGGGAATCCAGTATTTTCTCTACCTCATATTCCATGTTACCTTCAACCAATACAGGGTCCAGAGGTGCCACCCCAGGAACAACTGGTTCAACAAACCTCTTCAACAAGGACTTATGAAACACATTATGGATTTTAAATGTGACAGGAAGAGCCAAACGAAAAGAGACCGGATTAATAATCTCCAAAATCTTGTAAGGTCCAATAAATCTAGGCTTAAACTTAGGAGAAGCCACCTTCATAGCAATATTTTTTGATGATAACCACACCATATCACCAATCTTAAACTGGGGACCAATGGTCCTATGTCGATTGGAAATCCGCTGGGCCTTTTCCTGGGAGAGAGATAACTTATCCACCACTTGGTCCCAGATCTGGTGCTTTCTCTCCACCACAGTGTCAACACCTGGGCAGGCAGAAGGCTCCACCTGCCCTGAAGAAAATCGAGGATGAATCCCAAAGTTACAAAAAAAAGGTGACATCAAAGTGGCAGAACTAGCTCTATTATTTAAAGCAAATTCGGCCAAGGGCAAAAATGAAACCCAATCATCCTGATCAGCGGAAATAAAACATCTCAAATACGACTCCAAGGTCTGGTTTGTTCTCTCTGTCTGCCCATTGGTCTGAGGGTGAAAAGCAGAGAAGGACAACTGAATTCCCAGCTTGGAACAGAAAGTCCTCCAAAATCTAGACACAAACTGAACTCCTCTGTCAGATACAATGTTCTCAGGAATCCCGTGCAAGCGAACCACCTGTTGCAAAAACAGGGGCACCAACTCAGAGGAAGACGGCAACTTAGGGAGTGGTACAAGATGAACCATCTTAGAGAACCTATCACAAATCACCCAAATAACAGTTATTCTTTGAGAGACCGGCATATCAGAAATGAAATCGATTGAAATATGGGTCCATGGCCTCCTGGGGACCAGCAAAGGCATCAACAACCCACTAGAGCGAGAACAAGATTTAGACCGGGAGCAAGTCCCACAGGACTGCACAAAATTCCTGACATCATGAGACAAGGTGGGCCACCAAAAAGAGCGACTCACCAGATCTCTAGTACCAAAAATACCTGGATGACCAGCCAATGCAGAGCAATAAACTTCAGACATCACTCTCTTCTTCCACTGGTCAGGAACATACAACTTTCCACTGGGACAACGCTCAGGTTTGTCCTCCTGGAACTCTTGCAGAGCAAGTCTCAAATCGGGCGAGATGGTAGAAAGAACTACCCCTTCGCCTAAGATGGTAGCAGGCTTGGTCACCACAGGAGAATCAGCAAAGAAGCTCCTAGAGAGGGCGTCTGCCTTGACATTCTTAGTTCCAGGAAGAAAAGAGACCACAAAATCAAAACGTGTAAAAAACAAGGCCCACCTAGCCTGTCTAGGGTTCAAGCATTTAGCCGACTCTAGGTAAATCAAATTCTTGTGGTCAGTGAGGACCACAACTTGATGTTTAGCTCCCTCCAACCAATGTCTCCACTCCTCAAATGCCCATTTCATGGCCAACAGTTCCCGATTCCCCACATCATAGTTACGTTCAGATGGAGAGAACTTTCGGGAAAAGAAAGCACAGGGATTCATTTTAGATGTTACAGGATCCTTTTGGGACAAAACAGCTCCTGCACCAATCTCAGAAGCATCCACCTCTACCTGGAACGGGAGTGAGACATCAGGTTGCCGCAAAACCGGGGCGGAGGTGAATCTTCGCTTCAACTCCTGAAAGGAAGAAACAGCCTCCGGAGACCAATTTAACACATCAGCACCCTTTTTAGTCAAATCAGTCAATGGCTTGGCAATACTAGAAAATTTTGCTATAAATTTCCGATAAAAATTAGCAAAACCCAAAAACTTCTGGCGGGCCCTCAAAGAAGTGGGCTGAACCCAATCATAAATGGCCTGTACCTTGGCCGGGTCCATTTCAATAGTTGACGGAGACAAAATAAATCCCAAAAATGAAATCCTCTGTACTCCAAAAAGGCATTTCGATCCTTTGACATACAGGGAATTCTCCCTCAAGATCCGGAACACAGTCCGAAAATGTTCCACATGAGAATCCCAATCCTTGGAGAAGATCAAGATATCATCCAGATAGATAATCAAAAATTTATCGACAAAGTCTCGGAAAATATCGTTCATGAAGCACTGGAAGACAGAAGGGGCATTAGTGAGCCCAAAAGGCATCACCAGGTACTCAAAATGTCCCTCCGGAGTATTAAACGCCGTCTTCCATTCATCCCCCGCTTAATGCGGATAAGATTATACGCCCCCCTGAGGTCAAGCTTGGTAAACCAGCAAGCACCTCTAACTCTAGAGAATAGATCCGAAATCAGGGGTAACGGATACTGATATTTAATAGTAATTTTGTTGAGGGCACGATAATCAATACAAGGCCTTAAAGAACCATCCTTTTTGGCCATAAAAAAAACCGGCACCTAAGGGTGAAGAGGATGGTCTAATATGACCCTTCTCCAACACCTCCTTAATATAGGACCGCATAGCCTCGTGCTCGGGTACAGATAAATTGAAGAGCCGACCCTTGGGAAATTTACACCCCGGGCTCAGTTCAATTGCACATTCATAACTCCTATGAGGAGGCAAGGACGCAGACTTATTCTCACTAAATACATCATAAAAGTCCGCCAAATAGTCAGGAACATGATGCGACTGATGAGAGGTGGAAAAAACCGGAGCCTCACTAAAGGCACACCGACAACCCCAACTCACCACAGACACAGATTTCCAATCCAAAACTGGATTATGAATTTGCAACCAGGGAAACCCCAGAACAACGGCATCATGCAGACCATGCAACACCAAAAATCTGCAATTTTCTTGATGGTCTGGGGTGACCCGCATGACCACCTGGGTCCAAAACTGAGGTTTATTTTTCGCCAAAGGAGTAGCATCAATCCCCCTCAAAGGGATAGGCGTCTGCAGAGGTGTCATCGGAAATCCACAACGTTTAGCAAGATCCAAGTCCATTAGGTTTAGCGCTGCTCCCGAATCCACAAAAGCCTTGGCGGAAAATGTGGACAGGGAGCAGATCAGAGTAATTGCCAGAAGAAACTTAGGTTGAACACCACCAACAGAAAACGTGTGTGCAAAGCGTTTCTCTCGTTTAGGACAAAAAGAAATAATATGCGAGGCATCTCCACAGAAAAAAACACAGCTTATGACGCCTTCTGAACTCCTGACTTTGCGCCTTAGACAAAACTCTATCACATTGCATAGGTTCAGACGTCTGTTCGACCGGTGGCAACACCTCTCGTGTGATCCTGCGTTCACGTAAACGCCGATCAACCTGAATGGCTAATGACATAGAATCGTCCAGAACAGAGGGAACAGGAAATCCCACCATAGTATCTTTTACGGCTTCTGACAAACCCTTCCGAAAGAGAGCAGCCAAGGCATTATCATTCCAGGTAGTAAGGACCGCCCACTTTCGGAACTTTTGACAGTACAACTCTGCAGAATCTCGACCCTGGTTCAATGCCAACAGGGTCTTTTCAGCCTGATCAACAGCATTAGGCTCGTCATACAACAACCCCAAGGCCTGAAAGAATGCGTTCACACTAGTCAGAATAGGATCATCTGGTTTCAAAGAAAACGCCCAATCCTGGGGATCGCCACGCAGCAAAGAGATGACAATTTTAACCTGCTGCGCGGAGCTCCCTGACGAGTTAGGCTTCAAGGCAAAAAATAATTTACAATTATTTTTGAAACTCAAAAATTTAGATCGATCCCCAAAAAACACATCAGGTGTAGGGATCTTTGGTTCAACAGCATGCGAACGAGCAAGGTAGGCGGAAATTCCCCGCACTTCCGCAGCGAGCTGCTCTACACGATCAGACAATTGCTTTATCTCCATTGAGAGAAAAAAAAAAAAAATTCCCCCTACGGCCTCAGAGATATAGAGGAAAAAATATACACACTCTTTTTTTTAAACACAATTCTTTCCTGCTATTGAGTACCCTAGGATCTGCGGTATGGCGGGTGATTCGGTTATGATTGAGTCAACGTAGGAGGCAAAAACAGAAATGCTAGCTAAGTCCAGAAAACCAGAGAGGTTGGCAGCTATCGGATTGCAGACCCCTGAACCTATCAACACAACTAGCAGTAGCCGTGGGGGGCTCCTACGATGCCCTAGGCCCCTCGATCACAGCCGGAGGACTAAATACCCTAAAGACAGAAAGGGACATCTAAACTGCCCCAGAGCAGACCCCAAAGCAAAAGGCAGCCCCCCACATATAATGACGGTGAAGCAAGAAGAAAGAACACAACACAGACAGAAAGATAGACTGAGCAAAGACGGGGCCCAAGCTAACTAGATAGGAAAGGACAGGAAGGCTGCTGTCTGCAATCCGTGAAAAACCCTATGAAAATAAGAGCCAACAGGCTGACAGTGAAAAAGGCCCTGAAGACGCTAGGCTTCAAAAAGACTATGTCAGTACTCAGGAATATTCTGAAGACAGAGCAACCGGCAAAAGGAGATTCAGCTCACCCCAGCAGGGAATGGCAGAATCCAGAAAAACAGGGCAAACAAAAACAAAACACAAATGCTAAAAGGCAAAGCAGAAAACTTAGCCATTGCCTCCTCCCGACCACAGCTTACCCGCTCGCCGGTGGCCTCCTCGCCGCGGCGCCGGCTCCCTCGGGCTTCTCCGCGGTCCCTCCCAGCTCCTCTCCCCCGTCCGGCGATCGCGTCCGTCCGGTCTTCTGGACCGCGCCGGGTGCGCGCTCCCGCCCCACCTCCTCGGCGGGCGCGCGCACACACTATGCCCGGGCACACGCGCGCCTCCTCCTGAGGACGCGCGCCTTCCTCCCCTGCACTATAGGTCCCGACCCGGAAGGCCCTACTACTTCCCCTATATCAGGCCGCCTCTTCCTGCTGGCGGTGCCTGATTATCACTGCGCTTCGTTAGTGATTCTGGCCCGCTCTCTATGTACGCCCCTGCGTCCTGTCCGCCCGTAGCTTATCTGCCTTTTCCATTGTCCTCTCTCCTAGGCTCGGAAGGTCCGTGGTCGTGTCCCATCCAGTTCTGTTCCCGCACCAGTGTCCTTCTGTTCGTGCCTGCTGTTCCCGCCTGTCCTGTGTCTCCAAGCCGTGCCCGTCTGTCCTGTGTCTCCAAGCCGTGCCCGCCTGTCCTGTGTCTCTAAGCCATGCCCGTCTGTCCTGTGTCTCCAAGCCGTGCCCGCCAGTCCTGTGTCTCCAAGTCGGGTCTACCTGTCTGTCTATACATCCCCTGGGTACCAGCTGCCATGGTAATAGTTACCCGCGGGCTTGCCCCAAACACTCCCTGTATAGGGGGTGGTCCACCTGGTCAGCTCGCCCCCGGGAGGTTCGTTGCCACGGTCTAGCGCGTCCACCCCAGGAGTACCTCACAGTACAAAACTGAGGATGTTGACCGTAAACACAAAAGAACGGAGACTCTCCCGATGACTCTTGGCGGTGATTATTTAACGCGAACTCGGCCAGAGGAAGGAAAGTAGACCACTCCTCTTGGTTGTCGGACACAAAGCATCGTAAATACTGCTCCAGATTTTGGTTCATGCGCTCAGTTTGACCATTTGACTGTGGATGAAACGCCGATGAATGTGACAACTTGATCCCCAAACGTGAGCAAAAAGCTTTCCAAAACCTCGCCACAAATTGAGTTCCCCTATCAGATACTATGTCCGATGGAACTCCGTGGAGTCTGACCACCTCCTGCACAAACACCTGAGCCAACGTCTTTGCATTGGGCAAGGAAGGCAACGACACAAAATGCGCCATCTTTGAAAATCGGTCAACCACCATCAGGATGACCGTGTTCCCCGCCGAGGCTGGCAAGTCAGTGATAAAATCCATGGAGATTTCTGTCCATGGCCTATTAGGTACCCCCAGAGGCTGTAGCGTGCCAGCAGGACGGGCTCGGGGCGACTTAGCGCACGTGATGCAAGCTGCCACGTACGAGACCACGTCCTGCCGGATTTTGGGCCACCAGAAACGACGCGATACCAGCTCTAAGGTGCCTTTAACCCCTGGATGACCAGCCAGTACTGAGTCGTGGTGTTCCCTCAACACCCTAAGACGAAGATGAAGGGGTACAAATGATTTGTTGGCGGGAAGTCCTGGCCGTACCTCCTCTTGGGCCTCGGCAATCTCCGCCTCTACCTCAGTCGTGAGAGCCGAGACCACTACACCTTCCTGGAGGATGGGTACCGGCTCTTCCCGAGGTTCTCCCCCCGGAAAACACCTAGACAAGGCATCCACCTTGGTGTTTTTAGCCCCAGGACGGTACGTCACCAGAAAATTGAAACGTGTAAAAAAACAATGCCCAGCGAGCCTGCCTAGGAGACAGACGCTTGGCCGACTCCAGATAGAGCAGGTTCTTATGGTCGGTGATGACTGTGACCTGGTGAGCCGCCCCCTCCAAGAAGTGTCGCCATTCCTCAAAAGCCAATTTGATGGCCAACAACTCCCTGTTGCCGATATCATAATTCCGTTCGGCCGGCGACAGCTTCTTGGAGAAGTAGGCGCATGGATGCATATCGCTCAAGGACGAGCCTTGTGACAGTACTGCCCCCACTCCCACCTCAGACGCATCAACCTCCACCACAAAAGGTTTAGACACGTCCGGTTGCACCAGAATGGGGGCTGAAGCAAAACTGTTCTTCAGACGCTCAAATGCACGTATCGCCACCTCAGACCAACTAGCCAGATTGGTACCTTTTTTGGTCATGTCCGTGAGCGGTTTGGCTATAGTAGAAAAGTGTTTTATAAATTTCCTATAATAATTAGCAAACCCAAGGAACCGCTGGAGCGCTTTCAGATTATCAGGCCTTTCCCATTGCAGCACCGCTTGCACCTTCGCGGTGTCCATTTTAAACCCTGCAGCGGACACAATATATCCCAAAAAAGGCAACTCCTGAACGAAAAATAAGCATTTTTCCAGCTTAGCATAGAGCTTATTCTCCCAGAGCAACTGTAACACCTGCCTGACATGCTCTAAATGAGTGTCCCGGTCACTCAAATAAATGAGGATATCATCCAGGTATACAATCACAAATTTCCCCAGGACATGAGCAAATACATCATTAATAAAATGTTGGAAAACAGCAGGCGCGGTTGTCAACCCAAATGGCATAACCAGGCTCTCAAAATGACCCTCAGGAGTGTTAAACGCCGTCTTCCACTCATCCCCCTGACGGACCCTTATGAGGTTATACGCACCCCTGAGGTCAAGCTTGGAAAACCACTTCGCCCCCGCCACCTGGTTGAACAAATAAGGGATCAAAGGCATCGGGTAGGGATTACGGATCGTAATCTGGTTTAACTCCCGGAAATCCAGACACGGGCGTAACCCCCCATCTTTCTTCTTAATGAAGAAAAACCCCGCTGCTACAGGCGAGGACGAAGGCCGGATGTGTCCTATGCTCAGACTCTCCGCAATGTAGTCTTTCAGAGCTTGTCTCTCTGGACCAGAAATATTAAACATCCTGGCCTTAGGTATTTTGGCCCCGGGTTTTAACCTGATCGCACAGTCATAGGCTCTATGTGGAGGCAGTTCTGAGCAACCCTTCTCAGAGAATGCATCCGCGAAATCCTGCAAAGCCTCCGGAAGGCTGAGCGTCACGGCGGACACACATGTGGCCAAGCAGTTGTCCTGGCAGAAACCACTCCATTGGACTATGTCCTGAGTTTTCCAATCAATCACCGGGTTGTGCCTGGACAACCATGGAAAACCCAGGACCATTTGTGCTGGGAGATTACGGAGGACCCTACATGTAACCCACTCAGAATGTAGGACCCCAATGTGGAGTTTCACCTCAGCCACAAACTCTGTAATCTCCCCTTGTGGGAGGGGAGCGGCATTAATGGTAACCACCTGAATGGGATGAGGGAGTTTTTCGATCTTAAACCCGGCAGTGCGTGCAAACTCCTCATCTATGAGATTGGTGGCGGAACCGCTATCCACAAACACTGATATTGGTAGCTCTCGGCCCGCGATAATAACCTTGGCAGGGAGCATACATTGAGATACCATCATGGAGGATATGCATACGCTCAGTTGAGCCTCCTCCATACCCTCTGAGCTTAACAGTTTTCCGCCGGTGTGACCCTCTTCGGTAGCACAGGACAAACGTTAACATAATGATTTCTTTTACCACAGTAAAAACATGCTCCGGGCTTCCTGAACCCAGGAACGCGACGCTTAACCTGTGACACCCCCGCAATTTGCATAGGTTCAGTGGGCTCACCTGCAGCAACCACACTTGCACCTCTGCTTTACCCCAGGGGTGGCATCTCCTGTGCCCCCTGACGCAAACGGCGATCAATACGTATAACCAAACTCATGGCAGACTCCAACGATGCAGGAGTCTCATACATACATAGGCCTGTTTAACTCTTTCTGAAACCCCATGAATAAACTGACTCCGCAGCGCTGGGTCGTTCCACTGTGTGTCTACTGCCCAACGGCGAAATTCTGAACAATAGTCCTCCGCCAAGCGCTCCCCCTGGCGGAGGGCGCGGATTTTAGATTCCGCTAGAGCTAATCTGTCAGGATCATCATAAATGAGCCCGAGTGCAGAAAAAACATTATCGACAGAATGAAATGTAGCAGAGTCAGCTGGTTAAGGAAAATGCCCATGCTTGGGGGTCACCACTCAGTAATGATAACACCAGACCCACCCGCTGAGCCTCATTACCTGAGGAGATAGGGCGCATGCGGAAGTATAACTTGCAGGCCTCCCGAAATATGACAAATTTGCTGCGTTCCCCTGAGAATCGTTCTGACAGCGGGATCTTCGGCTCTACACCGATACCTGCAGATGCCGTTTGCACCTTCGCTACTACCAGGCCCTGCTGCTGCACTGCCCCTTTCAACTCGGAGACCTGTAAGGACAGCGCCGCCAACTGGCGGGTTATGGAATCCATGGGATCCATGGACTCCTGAAAAATGTGGGCCGATTATAATGTCACGCGGGGCTTAGGTCAACTAAGGCTGAAATACCCAGGGCTCCTGTGGTGTCCCTTTATCTAGGGGAAACCCTGTCTGACCCTCAACCCAGGGTTTTTGCTGATGGTGCAAATGCCTGAGCCTCCAACCTTTCCTTATCTCCTGCTCAGCCCTAGGCTTAACCCTCCACCCTCCACCCAGTGAGGAGACAAACCACCAAAGCCCCACACAATAATGACAGACAGGGAGAACTTAAACTGCACCGCGCCGCATACACACAGGACTATACAGTAATGTGAACAGGGCGCAACAAAACACAAATATGGGAAGGTGAAAAGGTAACAACGGATCATACGCCACCAGATACGAATCTCTCTCTCTCCAACACCTCCACTCCAGACCGGAACCACTTGGTATGAAACACAAGCTATAATCGGCGACACCCATAGGCCAAAACGACTATGTAAAGATCGTGGGCGTGACCAAACATCCAACCTGATCTCCAGCTAGATTAACCCCCGATAGCCTGAGAAAATCAAGTCGGCGCCACTGAGGCTATAGTGGACGGAGGTGGAACTACCTCTGCCTGCCGGACGCTGTGGTGTGAATAGCGTCCGACATGACAAGTGGACGGACGTGAAACTACCTCTGCCTGCCGGACGCTGTGGTGTGAATAGCGTCCGACATGACACAGCTGTGGCTAACCCCTGTGCTTGTTGCTAAAGTGAAATGAATATTCACGACTCTCCATGCCCATGGGAGTGGAAAGCAGCAAATATTCATTGATCTTGAATAGCGGGCACAGTAAGCGCAGATGCCAGCTTCCTGCAGTAGCCTGGAGATCACGTGTGCTCGCTACTAAATAGAATAAATATTCACTACTCTCCACGCTTAATAGGCCCGCTATTAAAGAACAATGAAAATTCACTGCTCTCCACTCCTATATTCCAGATGTGGAGAGTAGTGAGTATTCCGGCAGTTGTCTTCTGCTTTTAAGTACCGCATGACACCTCTGCCATGCGCTGCTTACAAGCATAAATCAGCTGCTGGCATCAGAACAAGATACTGTGACGGAGGGAATGGTAAGTAGGATGGCTTATGTTTTTTTTAATCTTTTTCTTATGGGGGCCAAGCATACCAGGATAGAGATGAAAAGGCCATGCATGCCAGGATAGGGATGAGGAGGCCATGCATACCAGGATAGCGATGAGGGGGTCATGCATACCAGGATGGGGATGGGGGCCATTCATACCAGGATGGGGATGAGGGTCATGCATACCAGGATAGGGATGAGGGGGCCATGCATACCAGGATAGGGATGAGTGGTACATACATTCCAGAATAGGCATGAGGGTGCCATGCATACCAGGATAGGGAGGAGTGGGCCATGCATACCAGGATAGGGATGAGGGGACCATTTATACCAGGATGGAGATAAGGGGGTATGCATACCAGGATGGGGATGAGGAGGCCATGCATACCAGGATAGGGATGAGGGGGCGATGGAATGGGGACACATATATTCCAGAATGGGGGATATTAGTACAAAATTGGCCACATATTTGGCTTCATTTTTTTTTCTATTTTCCGCCTCTAAAACCTTGGGACATAACTGCAATAAGAGGACCTGGATGGGGACTGACTTCATTATGGAGACCTGGATATAGGGTCATGACTACAATATGGGGAACTGGATGGGGGTATTTACAATGTGGAGACCTTGGTGGGGCCATAACTACAATATGGGGACATAAATACAATATAAGAACCGGGATGGGGGCATAACTACAATATGGGGACATGACTACAATATGAGAACCTGGATGGGGACATAACTACAATATAGGGACATATATACAATATGGGGACCTGGATGGAGTCAACTACAATATGGGGACATAACTATAAAAAGAGGACCTGGATGGGGACATAACTACAATATGGGGACTTGGATATGGGGACATGACTACAATATAATAACCTGGATATGGACATATCTACAATATGGGGACCTGGATGTGGACATAACTACAATATGGGGACCTGGATTGGGACATATCTACAATATGGGGACCTGGATGTGGACATATCTACAATGTGGGGACCTGGATATGGGGACATAACAACAATATGGGGACCTGCATGAGGACATATCTACAATATAAGGACCTGGATGTGGACATATCTACAATATGGGGACTTGGATATGGGCAGATAACTACAATATAGGGACATAACTACAATATGAGGGCACATTTGTTATCACCACATCCATAAGGACCCAAGCTCTAAAAAAAAAAAACACGGCACAAATGTTCAAAAGGTGTAAAGAAAAAATATGATGTCACTAAAAATTCTATTTTGTCCTTCAAAGAATGCGGCCCCCCAAATTAAATATTTTTTCTATATGCGGCCCATATTCCCAGCCATGTTTGAGACCCCAGTTCTAAATGAACATCAGTCAGAACTAAAAGCTATAATAATCCATTTACACTGACTATATTCAAAGAGTAGATGTTTCATCCAGATCTGGACTTGCTCGTTCAGCCTCTGCATCAGTCGATAGGCTACAGCATGGGGCGAGACTGGAGCAGTTCTATTTAGCATTCTGGGACTTGTGGTGCCTTTCAGGGGGCTTGTGTGTTAAAGGGAACCTGTCATCAGTTTTGGACGATTTACGATACGGCCGCTGCCTTTCAGGGCTTATCTACAGCATTCTATAATGCTGTAGATAAGCCCCGGTTCGACCTGAAAGATAAGAAATATAAGTTTTTATTATACTCACCCGGGAGGGCAGTCCGGTGAGGTCCGATGGGTGTCGCAGGTCCATGTCCTCCCTTCTTCTTGAGATGCCGCTCTCCTGTTGCTTCATCGCTTCCCAGCATCGCGCTCCTGCGCAGGCGTACTTATCTGCCCTGTTGAGGGCAGAGTAAAGTACTGCAGTGCGCAGGTGCTAGGCCTCTCTGACCTTTCCCAGCACCTGCACACTGCAGTACTTTGGTCTGCCCTCAACAGACAGATATTTACGCCTGCGCAGGAGCGCGATGCCGGGGAGCGATGAAACAACAGGAGGGCGACATCGCAAGAAGATGGTAGGCGCCGGACCCGTGACACCCATCGGACCACACTGGACTGCCCTCCCAGGTGAGTATAATTAAAACTTAGAATTGGTTACAAAGTAAATTTTTTTATGAAAAACAGTAAAATGTTCATTTTTTCCTTCCACATTGCTTTAGTTCTTGTGAGGCATCTGAAGGTTTAATAAACTTCTTGAATGTGGTTTTGCACACCTTGAGGGGTGCAGTTTTTAGAATGGTGTCACTTTTGGGTATTTTCTGTTATATTGACCAGCCAAACTCAACTCCCACGCCGCAATCCATCTCAAGGGGTTAAATAGTTTACAACTGGGACCGGTGCTAATGCCACCGGCCCGGCTGTAAACCACGGAGTAATGACTGAGAAGCTGCCTACGTCAGGGGTAGTCACTGAGGCTGCGCAGACTCTCCGCCTGACCCGCGGTGAACTGAGAGTGGGAAAGTGTTCAGAAACTTTTCCACGCTAATCAGTTAATCTCCGGTCAGGCGGGGAGGCTGCGCAGGCAGCTTCTCAGTCATTCCTCTGTGGTTTACAGCCGGGCCGGTCGCATTAGCACCGGTCCCGGTTGTAAACTATTTAACCCCTTGAGATGGATTGCAGCGTGGGACATGACTGTACGGCGGACATGTATGGGATATTGTTGCTTTTTTATTTTGGATTTTTTACAGGAGAACAATGGCTTCGATTGGATTGGGAGTTAAATAAAGTTGGAAAAAATGTGTATTTATTTATTTCATTAAAAGTCTTTTTTCTTAATGTGTTTTTTTAACCCCTTTCAGACTTGTGGATTAATAATGGATAGGTGTCTTATTGACACCTCTCCCTTATTAACCAGGCTTAATGTCACCTTACAATAGCAAGGTGAAATTAACCCATTATTACCCTATATGCCACCCTTTACAGGGCAATGGGAAGAGAGCGAGTAAGTGCCGAAATTAGGCGCATCTTACAGATGCGCCTTTTCTGGGGTGGCTGGGGGAAGATTTTTTTTAGCCAGGGGGAGGCCAAAAACAATGGCCCACTCTAGGCTATTAATATCTGCCCTCAGTCACTGGCTTGACCTCTCTGGCAGAGAAAATTGCGCGTGAGCCCACGGCAGTTTTTTCCGTGAATTAATCCTTTAATTTAACACCTACAGCTCCAAAATTTTACACACACACTACTAATATTATTAGTGAGGGACATATATAAATCTAACGGATATGCAATGGTTTACTGTATGTAAACCATGTCTCATATCCTGTCGGGTTCTATAATGATTTTACAGATGCCAACAATTGATTTTTCGACTATTCTGCTATCTATATCTCTATGAAATATAAATATATATATGTGTGTCAATGACATATAATGTATATATACCTATACTATGTGTATACATGTATTCTATCTATCCTATTTTAACATGTCAGTGTGATTTTACAGTATAGCACACTGAATTGCCGACTTTTCTAAAGGACACCGGTGCGTATTTCTCGCAAGTCACGCGCATGGTCTGTGTGTAGTCCATTTTTTTCCTCACACCCATAGACATGCATTGACGAGACTTGGGCGTAATACGGTGCAAATCGCAGCATGCTGTGATTTCCTCCGCACATATAATATGGGCGAGAAAAAAACGGATAATGGGAGCTGCCCCACAGGTTAACATTGGTCCGAGTGCTCTGCGATTTTTTCTCGCATAGCACTCGTCCGTATTTCTCTCTAGTGTGACTCCGGCCTTAGGCCTCTTTCACACTTCAGTTTTTTGTGTCAGTTAAAATCCGCCAAAAAGGCGGACAAGCGGATCCGTTCCTAACTGATCCGTTTTTTGACGGATCCGCAGAATGAGGAAATTTAAAGGAACCGCTGGGAGAGAGAGAGAGAGAGAGAGAGATGCGGATCCAACCACAAAAAAAACGTTGCAGGGTCCGTCCAGGCATGCCAAAAATTTGGCGGATCCTCACAAAAACGGATCCAACTGATGACCATCAGGCAAGATCCGCCAGTAATGCAACTCAATGGGGAAAAAAACGGACCCGCAAAAAAAAAATTGCGGATCCGTTTTTTTCAAAACTTGGTGGACTTTGACTGATTGTCAAAAACGGAAGTGTGAAAGAGGCCTTAGCCTGAGAGTAATTCCATCTGATGGGGGATTAGGACCTTGTTTGGGTTATTATGAACTGCACATTTAAGATGTCTTACATAAAGTCAATAATCACAATGATTAGCAGAGTGCTCTAGTCATGCCTTATAGCTAGCTTTCTTAATGATAGTGAAGTGCAATGATAGTGCCACATAGCTTAGTATAACACTGTAGTGCAGCAATGAGCCAAAGTATGATAGGTGAATCACCTTTTATAGAGGGTGTGTATAACAGCAGCAAGTATGGCAAACACCAAATTAAAGTGCAGGTAAGGCAGATTAACTGGCATACAACATTAGAGTGGCATAGGAAACCCGATACGCATTTCGCGTATTGCTTCAGCTTTACCTGCACTTCTTCTTCATACTTTGGCTTATTGCTGCACTACAGTGTTATACAAAGCTATGTGGTACGAACATTGCACTTTATCATTAGGAAAGCAAGCTATACACTGCCATCCTAATTCAACCAGTTTGTTTTTTTTCTATTCATTTCAAAACCATTTAAACTCAGTTGTTCATGTGAATCTCCATAGTCCAGTGTATGTACTGACACACTTTATTGACATTTTCATAGCTGAGATAGTTTGAGTATACTCATTTAAGGTAATTTTGTTATCATGACAATTGTCTTTATTATATTTGGTGTACTACTTCTAAAAGTGTTTCTTTGCATTTGTATTCCTGTACCAATTTTAAACTTTATTAAGATATGTTTCAATAAACTTTGTTATTTTATGGCTTAAGCTTCCTATTTTGCTTTTGGACAATATAGCTGCATTTGTAAGGCCGGTTTCACACGTCCTGATATTTCCGGTACCGGGGATATCAGTGTCCGTGTGTGTACTACGTGTGGCACAAGTGTGCCAACCGTGTGCCACCCGTGTGCCGCATAAGTACAACACGGACGTCCGCCGGGAAAGAAGCGCTACTGCAAGCGCTGTTCCCAGGCGGCTTTTACTGAACACTGCTGTCATTATTCTCCCCTGCTCTGCCGCGATCAGCGCAAGGGGTCTATATGACAGAAAATACCCAAAAGTGACACCATTCTAAAAACTGCACCCCTTAAGGTGTTCAAAACCACATTCAAGAAGTTTATTAACCCTTCAGGTGCTTCACAGGAATTTTTTGAATATTTAAAAAAAAATGAACATTTAACTTTTTTTCACAAAAAAAATACTTTAGGTTCAATTTTTTTTATTTTACCAAGTGTAAAAGGAGAAATTGGACTGGAAAAGTTATTGTGCAATTTGTCCTGAGTATGCTGATACCTGATATGTGGGGGGGAACCACTGTTTCGGCGCATGACAGAGCTCAGAAGGGAAGGAGCGCCGTTTGACTTTTTCAATGCAAAATTGGCTGGAATTCAGATCGGATGCCATGTCACGTTTGGAGAGCTCCTGATGTACCTAAACAGTGGAAACCCCCCACAAGTGACCCCATTTTGGAAACTAGACCCCCCCAAGGAACTTATCTAGATATGTGGTGAGAACTTTGAACCCACAAGGGCTTCACAGAAGTTTATAACGTACAGCGGTACAATTAAAAAATCATATTTTTTCCACAAAAATGATCTTTTCACCCCCAATTTTTATTTTCCCAAGGGTAACAGGACCCTAAACGTTATTGTGCAATTTGTCTTGAGTACGCTGATACCCCATATGTAGGTGTAAACGGCTATTTGGACGCATGGCAGAGCTCGGAAGGGAAGCAGCGCCATTTGACATTTTTGGCTGGAATTGAGATCGGACACCATGCCGCGTTTGGAAAGCCCCTGATGTACCTAAACAGTGGAATCCCCCCACAAGTGACCCCATTTTGGAAACTAGACTCTTTAAGGAACTTATCTAGATGTGTGGTGAGCACTTTGAACTCCCCAGTGCTTCACAGAAGTTTATAATGCCCACGCGTGAAAATAAAAAAATCTTATTTTATCCACAAACATGATCATTTAGTCCCCAATTTTTTTATTTTCCCAAGGGTACCAGGAGAAAATGGACCCCAAAAGTGGTTGACCAATTTGTCCTGAGTTCACTGATACCCCATATGTGGGAGAAATCTACTGTATAGGCACACGTCGGGGCTCGGAAAGGAAGTAGTGATGTTTTGGAATGCAGACTTTGATGGAATGGTCTGCGGGTGTCATGTTGTCTTTGGAGAGCCCCTGATGTACCTAAACAGTGGAAACCCCCCACAAATGACACCATTTTGGAAACTAGACCCCTAAGGAACTTATCTAGATGTGTGGTGAGCACTTTGAACCCCCAAGGGCTTCACACAAGTTTATAATGCCCGGGTGTGAAAATAAAAAAATCGTAGTTTTCCACAAACATGATCATTTAGTCCCCAATTTTTTTATTTTCCCAAGGGTACCAGGAGAAATTGGACCCCAAAAGTTGTTGTCCAATTTGTCCTGAGTACGCTGATACCTCATATGTGGGAGAAAACTACTGTATGGGCACACGTCGGGGCTCGGAAGGGAAGTAGTGATGTTTTGGAATGCAGACTTTGATGGAATGGTCTGCGAGTGTCATGTGCTTTTGGAGAGCCTCTGATGTGCCTAAACTATTGAAACTCCCCACAAGTGACCCCATTTTGGAAACTAGACCCCCCGCGGAACTTATGTAGATGTGTGGTGAGCACTTTGAACCCCCAAGTGCTTCACAGAAGTTTATAACGCCCAGGCGTGAAAATAAAAAAATCATATTTTTTTTCCACAAAAATGATATTTTTGCACCCAATTTTTTATTTTCCTAAGGGCAACAGGAGAAATAGGACCCCAAAAGTTGTTTTGTAATTTGTCCTGAGTAGGCTGATACCCCATATGTGGGGTTAAAACACTGTTTGGGCGCATGGCAGAGCTTGGAAGGGAAGGAGCACCATTTGACTTATTCAACGCAGAATTGGCTGGAATTGAGATCAGACGCCATGTTGCGTTTGGAGAGCACCTGATGTGCCCAAACAGTGGAAACCCCCCAATTCTAACTCCAACCCTAAACCCAACACACCCCTAGCCCTAACCCTAACCCTAGCCCTAACCCTAATGGGAAAATGGAAATAAATACATTTTTTTAATTTTATTATTTTTCCCTAACTAAGGGGATGATAATGGGGGGTTTGATTTACTATTTATGGAGGTTTATATGTTTGGCAGCTGTCACACGCCAAAAGACGCTTTTTATTGTAAAAATAGTTTTTGCATCACCACATATTGAGAGCTATAATTTTTTCATATTTTGACCCACCGAGTCATGTGAGGTCTTATTTTCTGCAGGACGAGTTGACGCTTTTATTGGTATCATGTTTGGGCACGTGACATTTTTGATCGCTTTTTATTCCGATTTTTAGGACGCAGAATGAACAAAAACCAGTGTTTCATGGATTTCTTTTGGGGGGGTGCGTTTACACCGTTCCGCGTGCGATAACATTGATAAAGCGGTTTTATTCTTCGCGTCAGTACGGTTACAGCAATACCTTGTTTATGTCATTTTTTATGTTTTGTCGCTTTTATGCAATAAAAACAATTTTATATAAAAAATAATTATTTTTGCATCGCTTTATTCTGCGAGCTATAACTTTTTTATTTTTTCTCTGATGATGCTGTGTTGTGGCTCGTTTTTTACGGGACAAGATGACGTTTTCAGCGGTACCATGGATATTTATATGCGTCTTTCTGATCGCGCGTTATTGCACTTTTTGTTTGGTGGTATGATAATAAAACATTATTTTTTGCTTTGTTTTTTATTTTTTAAGGGGTTCACTAAAGGGGTTAACTAATGGGACAGTTTTATAGGGCAGGTCGCTACGGACGAGGCGATACCTAATATGTGTACTTTTATTGTTTTTTTTTTTTTATTTCCAAAAAATGAATTTATTAGGGAATATTTTTTTTTTTTTAATTTATTTAGAGCGATTTTTTTTTTAAATTATTTTTACACTTTTTTTTTCTTTTTAACTTTATTACATTGTCCCAGGGTGGACATCACTGTCCTGTGACTGATCGCTGATCTGTCACATCACAGATCACTGTGACAGATCAGCGATCTGTCACAGGCATTGAAGAAGCCTTCCTCTTGTCTGCGCTTTGCAGGCACTGAGGAAGCCAGCTCCCTGCAGGCCCCCGAAGGTCCCCGTCGCCATCTTGGATTCGGGGACCTGCAGGGAAGGAGACCCCCGCAGCAGCGCTGCACATTGCGCTGCTGTGGGGGGCTCAGGGAAGCACGGAGGGAGCCCCCTCCCTGCCGATGCTTCCCTTTAACCCCCGGTACACTGCGATCGTGTTTGATCGCGGTGTGCAAGGGGTTAACGTGTCGGGGGCGGTCCGTGACCTCCCCTGACACATTGTGCCGGGTGTCAGCTGTGATAATCAGCTGACACCCGGCGGCGATCAGCGGCGCTCACCACATGGGCGCCGCTGATCGCTATGACGTACTATCCTGTCCCTGGGAATTAAGTCCCAGGGCACATGGATGGGATAGTACGTCACATGGCAGTTAAACTGCCGTGACCTCATCACTCACATACTCCCATGGTCCTGAGGTCACAGCAGGTCAGTTTTTCATTCATTCTCCTCTGCTCACTGGCAGAGCAGGGGAGAATAATGACAGCCGTGTTCAGCACATGCTGCCGGGAAACAGCAGCTTACAGTAGCGCTACTTCCCCGGTGGCCGTCCGTGCATAAGGAGGACAGTGTGCACTGTTCTCTGTGTGCATGTGTGCAGCACGGTCTATGAAAACATGCTAACATGTGCATAGACCCATTCACTGACGTGTGAAAGGGGCTTAAAGCGTCCAATCATTTAATGTTGCATAATTGATCTCGAGAGTCCCTTACCTTCCTTACTTTTCTTACTCAATTGCAGCAATCTAATCCTTAGTTGCTCATTTTCTTTAACTATGTTCTTAATTTGTTCCATCACGACGTGATGATTTCTCTCCTGAAGACAAAAATAATATGCAAGCATAATGTTAAAGGGAATCTGTCACCAGCTTATGGCTACTTAATCTGTGAAACAAGCACTGATTACAGCGATTTGTCACCTACTGATTTGCTTGGTGTAGTTTTGATAAAAACAAGGTTTTATTAGTAGGTTATCACTACTAGGGGACTAGTAAACCTGCTTTCATATAGTCCTCCATACGCATTAACTATTTCTCCATCGCTTCATTGGGGGACACAGAAACCATGGGTGTACGCTGCTGCCACTAGGAGGCTGACACTATGTACAAAAAAAGGTTAGCTCCTCCTCTGCAGTATACACCCCACCGACCGGCACTAATTTCCTCAGTTTAGCTTAGTGTCAGTAGGAGGTGGACACGGGTCTTTCATTAGACCCCTATCTACCTCAACGTGCGTCGTTTCTTTACAGGTTCCGGAGGGATACGGAGTGATCAGTCACATCCGTACTCCCACAAACAGACTATGAGTACGGCGTGTACTGCCACCCCGTATCCTCATATGTCTGGATGGCAGGACCCAGAGTCCAAGCACGGATGCGTGTCAGGCGATCCAGCTGGTCCTCGCCCCCCGTCTCCCACCCACTCGCCCACCAGAGCCTGTCGGTCTGGAAGAGACGTGGTCCTTCTTCTACAAGGACCATTGCTGAGGGGTAAGTATGGGACCCCGGAGCATCAAGCCCTTCCCCTCCCTGCCTCCCCGGCTGCTCCTTTCTTTATCTTTTGGCCTGCCATGCTGCAGGCCCGGGTACCTGGAGGAGCGGGCGCCCTGAGTGACAGGTCACCAGAGTCACGGCTCCTTTAAGCAGCTTCTTCCCTGTGCCCCCCTCCCCCCTTCCCGGCTGCACTTATTTTGGCTCAGCAGCCGGGCGGCATGTATGGGGTAGCGATCACGCGGGTGCAGCGTTACCTCCGCGCCGCCCCGCGCTTCCCGCCGGCCGCCGCTTTCTAATCCAGGCCCCGGCTTCTATTGCGGCCTTGTCCGGCGTCGCGGCCACGCCCCCCGCCTTTTTCCTCAGGCGGGCTTCTCTCCCGCCCGTTCTAAGCCCGCCCACCGCTCGAGGCCGCCCTTCTCTCTCTCCTCCACGTCTGCGCTCCAGGGGCGGTGCTCAGCCTTCTGGCCTGCCCATCAGCAGCAATCCTTTGCAGCAGTTAACCCGCCCTCCCTCTCCCTGTCTTCACAAGGAAGCACGCTTTTTTCTTTCCGGGCTCCCCTCAGGCGGCCGCCATTTTATCCAGCCTGTCAGCCGGACCTCATCGACTCTTCTGTGGCCCTGCAGACTCGCACGAGCCTTGCAGCAGCGCTCGCCGGAAGCTTCCACAGGACGCCGGACCGTGAGTAGCTCTGCTTCTGCAGACTGACACCCTCCTCTGCCTCCTGTCCCCCAACCTTCCGGCACTGCTTCAGTGACTTTCCCTCATTATGTCTAATTCTAAGCCTGATCGTGCTCGCCCTCCGGCTTCCACCTGCACCTTAGTCAAGTTTTTTGCATGCTCTTCTTGCAAACGCAAACTTCCCTCAGGTCAGCCCACTCCCCTCTGCACCGACTGCAGCAACCCCATCCAGACCGCCGCCCTGGAGCCCCCTATTGCTCCGGGTGAGAGCGAATCCCCCATTCCAGACTGGGCTTCTTCTTTATCTCAATCAGTAGCGGATCTCACCAGGGTATCTCAGACCCTAGTGCCCGTTCTTGATAAGTTGCCCCTGGACACCTCTGCAGGACCCAGCAGGTCACAAGAGGTTCCATCTGAACCAGCCAGCATGAGCCGCAAAAGACCCAGGCAGGATCTCCGGCCGGAATCCTCCCCTCGCCCCATCTCACCGCATAGTCCTTCCCAGCAGTCGCCTTCCCGTGCCTCCTCACCTGAGTCAGGCGAAGCGATCTCGGATCCGCCATCCGATGAGTTTTTAGAGCTGGATTCGGACCATACCGCGGACATGAAGGTTACAGTACAGAACCTCATTGCAGCGATTAACCACACTTTTGAGATCACAGACTCCCCTGCGGAACCCTCAAATCAGGAGGTTTCCTTCAGACGGGCAGAAACACCTTCCAGAGTCTTCGCTCCTCATTCCGAGTTTGCCAAGCTCCTCACCAGGGAAAGGGAAAATCCGACCAGGCGCTTTCAAAGAGGGAAGCGCCTCGGCGTGCTGTATCCATTCTCTCAAGAGCTCACAGACAACTGGTCGGCTTCTCCCTCTGTAGACGCCCCTGTGTCCAGACTATCTAACAGCACGGTCCTTCCGATTTCAGGTGTGGCGGCTTTGAAGGATTCTAACGACAGGATCATAGAGTCCTTAGCAAAGTCAGCATTCGAAGCAGCTGCAACGGTGCTAAGCCCAGCTTTTGCCTCCACTTGGGTAGCAAAGGCCATAGCTACTTGGGCGGATGATCTCCGCCAAGGCATTCTTGATGGAGCCCAGCCAGAGCGACTGGCCGAGCTAGCCAACCAGATTTCCCAGGCAGGGGAGTATTTGGTCTCCGCCTCTCTAGATGCCGCCTCTTGCGCAGCCCAAGCGTCCAGCAACTTAGTTGCAATCCGGCGTACGATTTGGCTCAAGGTTTGGCAGGCAGATTTGTCTTCGAAAAGGTCCCTTACCAATCTGCCCTTTCAGGGTGCACGTCTATTCGGATCCCAGCTGGACCAGATTATCAAAGACGCCACGGGGGGCACAAGCTCTCTTCTCCCTCAGTCCAAGCCTCGTAGACCCCCTCCATGGCGTCAGTTTCGGCCCTTTCGATCTTTTCGCCGCGCCGCGACAACAGAGCCTTTTTCCAACCAACAAAGGCCACAGGCACGCCAGGATAGGAAGAAGGTCTCCTTTAGGCCTACTCCATCCTGGCGATCTCACTCCTCCCAGGGCAGATCCTCCAGATCCAGAACTGGAAGGTCCACCTCGGCATGACTACCTAAAGTGTCCCGAGGCGCCTTTGCAACTGGGCGGCCGACTCCTTTTCTTCAGGGATGTCTGGCTGGTCTCAGTGGAAGACGCTTGGGTCAGGGAGGTTGTATCCTCAGGATACAAGATAGAGTTCGTTTCTCGGCCCCGGGATCGTTTCTTCGAATCCCGTCCTCCAAAAGACCCCGCCTTAGTTCCGGGCTTCTTTGCATCCATCGACTCCCTTCTCAGTTCCGGGGTGATTGTGCCCGTTCCCGAAGCAGAGCGATTCACAGGGTTCTATTCAAACCTGTTTGTAGTGCCCAAGAAAGGCGGCGCGGTCCGGCCCATTCTGGACCACAAACTGCTGAACAAGAGGGTCCGCCTGCGTCATTTCAGAATGGAGTCCCTTCGTTCAGTAATCGCTTCAATGGAGGCGCAGGAATTCATGTGTTCGATAGATATTCAAGATGCCTATCTGCATGTCCCCATCTTTCACGGACATCAGAGATTTCTGCGTTTTGCGATCCATCAGAACCACTTCCAGTTTGTCGCTCTGCCGTTCGGTCTCGCCACTGCGCCCAGAGTGTTTACAAAGATCATGGCGGCAGTGATGGCCCTGTTGAGGATCAGAGGTCTCCTACTCTTCCCGTACCTCGACGACATTCTGATCAAAGCTCCGTCTTTTCACCAGACTCTTCAAAGCCTTTCCATCATTCTCGACACCCTGTCCAGTTTCGGGTGGCTCGTAAACAAGAGGAAGTCCTGCCTCGTTCCGACTCAACGTCTTGTGTTCTTAGGCTTATTGTTCGACACCCGTCGATCGAAGGTCTTTCTCCCGGAAGAGAAGTTGATCTCTCTGCGGCGAGATGTTCGATCACTGCAGAGCCCGAAGCTTCCATCTTTCCGGTCAGCAATGAAGGTCTTGGGAAAGATGGTGGCGTCGACCGAAGCGATCCCCTTTGCTCAATTTCACACGAGACCGCTTCAACAGGCCATTCTGTCTCGGTGGAACAGGTCCGTTCTCTCCCTGGATCGTCCACTTCGTCTCTCGTTCCGGGTCAAACAGTCCCTCAATTGGTGGCTGACGTCACCCCTCATTTCCCTGGGACGATTATTCCTTCCGATTCACTGGCAGATTGTGACAACGGACGCCAGCCTTCTCGGCTGGGGAGCTGTGTTTCGCAGTCTGACGGTTCAGGGTCGGTGGTCGTCTCAAGAGACAACTCTGCCGATCAACGTCCTCGAGATACGGGCGATTTATCTGTCTCTCATTCACTGGGAAAGGCTTCTCAGGGGTCTGCCGGTCCGCATTCAGACAGACAATGCCACAGCGGTGGCATATGTCAACCACCAAGGGGGGACACGGAGCTCCTCGGTTCTAGCGGAAGTGTCCAGGATTCTCCTCTGGGCAGAGGTATCGGTCCCAGCGATATCCGCAGTGCACATTCCCGGCGTGGAAAACTGGGCCGCCGATTTTCTCAGCCGCGAGGGTCTCGCGGCGGGAGAGTGGTCCTTACATCCGGACGTCTTTCATCAGCTTTGCCGTCATTGGGGGACTCTGGACGTGGACCTGCTGGCGTCTCGCCTGAACAGGAAGGTCCCACAGTTCGTATCCAGGGCCCGAGATCCTCTCGCAGTGGGCGCCGATGCTCTGACCATTCCCTGGTCGCAGTTCAAGCTCCCTTATCTGTTCCCTCCCCTTCCTCTTCTTCCCAAGCTGTTGAAGAAATTCAAGGCGGAAGGGGTACCAGTCATCCTCATTGCTCCGGATTGGCCCAGAAGAGCTTGGTTCGCGGACATGGTCAACCTTCTCGCGGACGCTCCCTGGAAGCTTCCAGACAGAGCAGATCTTCTGTCTCAAGGTCCGATCTGCCACCCCAATTATCGGCCGCTCAATTTAACGGCGTGGCTGTTGAAACCGCGGTTTTGAGGCGGTCAGGTTTTTCAGATCGGGTTATTCACACCATGATCCGGGCCAGAAAACCATCATCTTCCAGAATTTATTATCGTACGTGGAGGGCCTATTTCACTTGGTGCGAGGCCAATGGCGTTCTACCCATGTCCTTTTCTCTTCCTTCTATTCTGGCGTTCCTCCAGGCAGGCCTGGATGCGGGCCTTGCCCTCAGTTCTTTGAAGGGTCAAGTTTCGGCGCTCTCCATTCTTTTTCAGAAGACGTTGGCCTCCCGTCCGCAGGTCAAAACCTTTCTTCAAGGTGTGGCTCACACGGCACCTCCGTACCGCGCTCCCGTGGATCCATGGGATCTGAATCTGGTTCTGGAGGCTCTTCAACGGTCTCCCTTTGAACCTCTCAGGGAAGTCTCCCTGTCCTTTCTCTCCTGGAAGGTGGCATTTCTGGTGGCCATCACCTCCATCCGACGCGTGTCGGAATTGGCAGCCCTTTCTTGTCGCCCCCCTTTCCTGGTGCTCCATCAGGACAAGGTGGTCCTACGGCCCCCGCCTTCCTTCCTTCCTAAGGTGGTGTCCACTTTCCACCTAAATGAGGACATTGTTCTCCCATCCTTTTGTCCGGGTCCAATCCACCCTCTGGAGCGCTCCTTGAACAAGTTAGACCTGGTCAGGGCCATGAAGGTCTACTTGGCTAGGACGTCTCCCTTGCGGAAGACAGACTCTCTTTTCATCATTCCAGATGGTGCGTGGAAAGGTCAGCCGGCCTCCAAGGCTACCATTGCTCGCTGGATCAGATCAGCAATTTTGGAAGCCTACCGGGTCAAGCATCGGGTGCCCCCTCCTGGAATTAGAGCTCACTCTACCCGGGCAGTGGGTGCCTCCTGGGCGGTGCACCACAGAGCTTCTGCGCAGCAGCTCTGCAAAGCGGCAACCTGGTCTTCGATCCACACGTTTGCCAAATTTTACAAGGTCCACACCTACGCTTCGGCGGACGCCAGCCTAGGCAAAAGGATCTTGCAGGCGGCGGTGGTGAGTCCGCTGACCTGATGGAAGTTTGTTTCCCACCCCAGGGACTGCTTTGGGATGTCCCATGGTTTCTGTGTCCCCCAATGAAGCGATGGAGAAAACAGGATTTTTGGTTGCTTACCGTAAAATCTGTTTCTCTGAGCCTTCATTGGGGGACACAGCACCCTCCCATTTCCTGCAACTCCTGTTTCTTATGTTTGTTGTTGATTACAGTTGAGTTGTCTGTTCTGTTTTCATTTTGTTTTGTTACTTCTCCTACTGCTTTCTCACTAACTGAGGAAATTAGTGCCGGTTGGTGGGGTGTATACTGCAGAGGAGGAGCTAACCTTTTTTTGTACATAGTGTCAGCCTCCTAGTGGCAGCAGCATACACCCATGGTTTCTGTGTCCCCCAATGAAGGCTCCGAGAAACAGATTTTACGGTAAGCAACCAAAAATCCTGTTTTTTTCTGCCTATTCACAGTGTACACAAAAAGCTGCCAATCAGTGGAGTTGGTGAATTATACAGAGCTCAGCATTCAGAGAACTGCAGCAGATAAAACAGTTTTTAATCAAAATTTCAACAAACAGCAAACTAAGTGACACATCGCTGGAAGCAGGGTCTCTTGTCCTTACATCATGCTGCTTTCAGATGGGGTAGCATAAACCTGGTGGGGTGACAGATTTGTTTTAAAATATTATTCTCGCTATAAAGTTTATATAAAACGTTTATAGCATTTTCAAAGGTTACAGCATAAATATTTGAGGAATGGAGGACTTACCTACTGTAGAATCAGACTAATCTGGTGTGCACGTATTGAATTTAAATTTTCGTATGTTATAGAAATAACAAAAATAACTGAGCAAGTAGCATTTGCATAGCCGGGGCTCTAATATGAATAGAAACAATTTCAATAGTTAAGCCAGCCTCCTCCTCAGTCTACGCATTAGAGAAGCGAACTGTAGCTATTGAAAATAGAAGTCAGCAGTCTGGCTTCACTCACTGATCCAGTCATGGTAACACAGGACGCAGCCTTAGTTGAGCAGAGGACCAGAAGTAAGGTGTCTGGGACCCAGAATGCATGGGCAAATGAATACAGGGATATCTGGGATAACAGATTATCTAACTTAGTATGTACAGTTAATTTGCCTACATTTTTAAAGCCCTAAAATCACTATCGCTAGTACAAATTTGTAAAATTTTCACCTTGAACTTTTCACTTTTAATTCTTTACCCTTTCTCGACATAGAAAGTACAAGTATATGCTATATCAGGAGCGGACATATGGAAGGAGTTCAGTAACTAAACCCATTCTATACAGGGCAGGTGTTGGCTGTGTTTAACAGCTGCATCTGCATTTATGGCCAGGGTCAAGCTACTGTAGAATACGGACGATAAAACACTGCATAGCGCTTGGACCAGTATTCATCTTTGGGGCAGCTCCCATCAGCGCTTTTTTTCTCGGCCGTTTTCAACGTGCGAGTGAAATCGCAGCATGCTGCGATTGTCACTGACACTCGGCCGAGTCTTGGCTCACTCGGACCCATATAAGTCTATGGATGCGAGTGACACAACGTACATCACTTGGATATCATCTGAGTGCGGTGCGATATACGCCAATGCCGGCAATGGAGGAGATAGGGAAAATACTTTCTCCGCCTCCTCCGCAGCTGTGCGCCGATTCTCTCTGTGCGAGAGGCTCGGAGCACAGTAGCAGGACACTCAGCTTCCGCTCGCAGCAAAGCAGGAGCCGAGGGTCATTAGCATATCGCATCCAATGCTCTTACATCGGATGCCATATGCTAGTGTGACCCCGGCCTAACAGCGGCAATTGGACATAGCTGGAGGAATCACGTTTTTTTTATCATTTCTCCCCATCGGGAATGTTATTATGTTTTTCAGCAATTGGAAGAGGGGAGAGAAAAAACTAAACCTGCAAAAATTAAAATACGCCCTGTCAGGACGGGGTTGAAGGTCAGCTCGGGGCTTGTTTACTCAAAAAGTGACATTTACAGTCAGCAATAAACATCTTAAATTAGAATGAAGTAAAATGCTGTACAAATGTCTCGTACCTTTCTTAACTTCCTTTTCTTTCTACATAATTTAGAAGACACAGGATTACGGTTATCATTATCATGATTACCTGCAAAGGAAAAAAAAAGTTAATTAGTAAAAATGTAGACCCCTTGCGCATCACTATATTATGGCTTCTACATTATATACTCTTAGGGTTTATGATGCCATAATGTACCTTCACATGCCTCCAACGCCATACAACCATCATATACTTTATTACAGAGATATACAGGATATACTTAAGACTTTCACGCCACGGCCAATTTCCGTTTTTCCCTCCCCTTATTCCAAGAGCCATAACTTTTTTATTTTTTAGTCCACATAACCATACGAGGCCAAGTTTTTTGAACTTTTGAATGTCACCATGAGATTTGAAATTTATCAAGTGCAGCGAAATTGCGAAAAAAGTGCTATTCCACAATTTTTTTTGTTAGTTTGCAGTGTTCATTATTTGGTAAAACTGACCTGGAAATATGATTATCCAGGTCAGTATGATTTTGCAGATACCCAATATTTATAGGGTTTTTTATGTCAGTGGTCAAAAAAAAATCTGAAATTTGTAAAAAAAATTCTTGCGGAGATAAACTGACATGCTGTGGTCTGGAAAGATGCGCCGCATGTCCATCTCCGAGGGTGATTCGCGGGCGTCAGTGCATACATAGTGGGCGGGGGATTTCTTGAAATCCCATCCACTATGCTGTAACATCTGGATGTATGCAGCGTCCAACCCGCATTTACTGACCTTGGGAACGTACCCTAAACTGCGACTGTCTGATCGCTAGAAATATACATAGCAGTGCTGCAGCACTGCTATGTATGCCGAAAATCACAATCTCTTATGAACACCAACTAGACATTGGCATTCTTAGGAGAGTCATCATGACAAGCACAGAGGTCTTCAGCAGACCCTCGATTGTAATGGCAACTGTTTTGAATTCTCTTGCACAGAGTTCTGAGCCAAAGTTCCCTCTGCTCCCTCTGGTGGTTGCTGAGAGTAGTGGAGCTGGCCAGGTGGATGGAAGTTCCCCACATGACGATAATTGAAAAACCTGGGATTACTGGCTGGGAGCATATAATTGAGCTGGCTGCTCTTGGAGGTTGCTGGTGATTTCCTCAGTGTGCATTTGGAGCTCTTTTGTCCCCTGCCTGATCTGCATGGTTCAGCTAAGTGATTCTTTTGCTAATCCTTTGCATCTAATCTGGTTGTGTCTTTTTTTTGCTTTTTGTTTTGCTGCTAGGGTTCAGCGTGCTCAGTGGTCGTACGAAAACCCGGGGCCTGCTGGCTGTTTAACGAGGGAAACTGCCGCTTCCATGCGCTTTGCAAATTCAGACACGATTGCTCAGCTTGCGGGGGGGGGACATCCAGCATCAAGGTGCACCCGACAGCCATACAAAGCGACTGCAAGGCAGAACCCCAGTGAGCGTAAACGCGATGGCCCCCTGGCTAGAGCTATACCCCAATAAAAAAGCGGCACAGCAACTACTATCAGGTTTTACGGACTTTTTTTTATCCCTTTCAAGTTTACAAGAACGCCAACCGTATCCGAGAACTTAAAATCCGCTCGTGAATTTCCAGAAATCCTAAGACAAAAAATACAAAAGGAGGTGGAATTAGGTAGAATAGCAGGCCCCTTTCAGTCACTGCCCTTCAAAAATATCAGAATATCGCCATAAGGTATTATTCCAAAAAAGGAACCCGGTAAATTCCGCCTAATCCATCATTTGTCTCATCCAAAGGGCGAATCTGTTAATGACGCCATCTCCCCAGAAGAAGCGCCTGTCACATAAGCGTCCTTCGATAAGGTGGTAGAACCGGACCCGGCGCCCTGCTGGCTAAATCCGACATAGTATCGGCATTCCAGTTACTACCGATGCACCCCGAATGTTACCACCTACTGGGATGCAAAGTGGACCAGCACTATTATTTTGATATGTGCTTACCAATGGGATGTTCCATCTCATGTCACTATTTCGAGTTATTTAGCACCTTCTTGGATTGGGTAGTTCGGTACGAAACAGGCAGCAAATCCCTAATTCACTACCTCGACGGTTTTTTGTTCGTCGGCCCCAGAAATTCTAAACGCTGCTCCTACCTACTAGAGAAATTCAAAACTATTTCATGGCAATTCGGTGTACCACTGTCGCCCGAAAAAACAGAAGGACCATGCAATATTTTGCCCTTTTTAGGCATCGAGATAGGTGCCAGTTTGATGGTTTTCCGCTTACCGGTGGATAAAATACAAAAAACACAGCAGATGCTTGAAGGCTTCGGCAAAGTTAACAAGGTGACACTCCAGCAAATGCAGGCATTATTGGGTCTACTGAAGTTCGCCTGCCGCGTAATGACGGTTGGCAGGGCTTTCTAGCGCAGATTATCATTGGCAACTAAGGGAGCTTCTCAGCCCGGCCATAGAATTAGGCTCACTCGTGCACTAAAAGCAGATTTACTAGTATGGCAGACATTCCTGCAATCGTACAATGGTCACACATGTGTCATGGCTAGAGAGACTGCAAGCAAGGACTTGGGGCTGGCAATAGGGTGGAGCAAGAAAGAGGGTTTCGCAGCAATCTACAAAAACCAATGGTGCAAAAACGAATGGCCGGAGCTATGGACCACATCAAGCTGGGGTCGTGACCCAGCCCTAGGGGAGATATTTGCAATAGTGGCAGCTGTGGAAATATGGGCTAATCAGTTGAAAAATAGCAACATTCGCTTCCAAACAAAAAATACGAAAACAGCAAGGTGTATAAACCACATGTCATCAACATCACTGCCTATACTTGCTCTATTAAGTCGGTTAGCGCTGCTATGCCTACAGAACAATATTTGGTGTAGAGCCACCATTGTGGCGGAAGTAGACGACAATATGATCAATATGATTAACGCATTGTTATTTTCCAATTGGCAGGCTTTCAGAATCCAGCATCCCAACGTGCAAACACTGGGCATTCAATGCCCACTATCCCTGTGGGACATAGTGGCCAATCACTAATGCCACTAATCCGTGCCTCCCTGTCGTCGGCTACCTGGCAGGTCTATGGTAAGGCTTGGGAGGAGTGGTGCTCATTAATTCGGGGTAGGCCAGTCGATAAATGCGACCGTACACGAGGCTCAGTGACGGCAGAGTTTCTAGTACGACTGAAGGAAAGCGGGTCGTTGGCGAAACAGAAATTATCGGGGTTAGCCATTTTCTTTCAATTAATGGGATGGGCGGATGTAACAAAGTATTTTTTCATTAAGCAAGCCATTAAAGGATGGAAAAGGCTTCAACCGAGCCAAGAATGCCGCCGCCTTGCATGATATTATTTCCATATGCCCATCAGTCTGCACATCGCAATACGAGGCGGTCCTCATATCTGCAGCCTTTGCGCTTTTTTCGGAGCGTTGCGCATCAGCAAATTACTACCACGGTCAAAAAACGAGTAGGAAGGTGGCCTAATTAATGAGGACATAGTGATATGCAGCGATGTTATGCGCATTCGGGTTAGGAAATCCAAGTGCGATCCCACTGATAGGGGCTCACGGGTTCTGTTTAACCCATCAAATGGCCCAGTTTGCCCGCTAAAGATCGTCGAAAGATACGCCGTAATAAAGCACGCAAGTAGATTTTTCCTCACTCATACAGACGGGTCCCCTCTGACAAAGTACCAATTCCAAACAATTTTTAAGCTTTGCTTGGAGAAAACCGGCGCAAATCCAAAAGAGTACGGGACACATTCATTCCGTATCGGGGCAGCCACAGAAGCAGCTAGGGCTGGAGTGTCAGAGGCCGAGGTGCAGAGAATGGGACGTTGGAAATCCGCATGCTTCGCCAGATACATAAGACCTGATTTGCTGAATTAACATGTCTCTTGCAGGAGTTGAAGTTTGGGTTGTAGGACATTCCTATGTCTATTGGGCTGAAAAAAGGGCCAAACTGCGTCCGGGAGGAAGGAATCTTTACCTCCCGGGCCTAGAGGTTAACTGGAGGGGTATCAGAGGCCTCCAATGGAAACAGGTGTTCAAAGAGATGGTTGACATTTCAAGGAGGGAAAAGCGCGCGGTGATAATGGTGGTACACGCGGGTGGCAATGATCTTGGCAAGCAAAAGGTGGCGGATCTGTATAAATGGATGACAACGGATATAGAACGGCTCCCCTGTTTATTCACAAATATGTTACTGGTGTGGTCAGAGATGATACCATGGGTGGTCTGGCGAGGCGCGAGAGATAAAAAAGCCATAGAGCGCACAAGGAGGAAATTCAATGCCCGGATGGGAAAATTTGTGAGAAGAAAAGGCGGGATCGTAATTCGTCACCACCATCTGCAACGGGATAACACAAGACTATTAAGACTGGACGGAGTTCACCTGACGGACATTGGCCTTGATATTTTTCTGACTGGTTTACAGGAGGGGGTTGAACAGGCCCTAATGCTTATGGGTGGGGGTCGGAGTCCCGTGTAGGTTATACACAGGATCCTCCGTGGCACTAGAAGCAGAGGAGGGCAAAGGTTCGTAACCGCTCGTTGGGCTAACTTGACTGTCAAATGCGGACAGGATCTCGGCGCGAGCCGCCCGTTACGAAGTGTAATTGCCTTTCTCTGATTATGTAGTTAATAAACTGTGACAGACCTGTTCAACCCACCTAGGATTGTCTGTTTCATTACGGGATTGGAGGGAGGGGGGAAGGAACTGGTTATGACACACAGGTCTCCACAGTCACAGGAGCGTGGAAAGACGAACCCCCCTGCAGTTGCGACTTAAATGGCGCTGTCGGAGGCAGATGATGACTGATTAAAACAGCCATCAGACGGAAAAAATACAGGCTCGCCGTGTGAGACCGCATCAATGTCAGGGACACAACATATGATGTAAATGTACCGTACATCACATTTCGTGAAGGGGTTAAATATTTTTTCCCGCTAACAAGGCACATTTTTATCAAAGATCTTGAAATAATAATTAGTTCCACAATTGGATGTGTTAAAAAAATGTTTTTATGCTGACATATTGTTATAAATGTGCCCCTGTTGTGTACTGTGTAATGGCTGAGGGAGCTAGTGCTGGAGCATGATCTGATCATTAACCTATTCATTAGTACATTAAATGACAAAAAGAGAAAAAAAATGAAATGCCAGACTTATCATTTCTCGGTCCATGAACTTCCTCAAACAAAAAAGCAGTAAGAAGTCACTATCTATGGTGATGAGCGAATGTGCTGGGATAAGGTGTTATCCAAGCATGCTCGGGTGCTGAGTGACTTCGGCATGCTAAAAAAATATGCTCGAGCCCCCCGCGGCTGCATGTCTCGCGGCTGTTCGACATCAAATGTCATATGTACCCCAAAATTACATCAATAAAAATGTGAGGACACCAAAAACAAGCCGTCAAACAGGCCATCCATCAATGGAAAAATAAGAAAGTTACTGGTCTCAGAAAATGATTACACAAATTAAATTAGTTCTGTTTTTTTTTTAAGTGAAGGTGCAGGTATAATGATTCAGACAATGGTTGTGTTAGTGCAACTAGTCCGAGGCTGGTTCCTGGAGACTTCTCCCCCCAACTTCAAGACAAACAGACCTATTGGTTGGAAGGAGAGACCTGCCAGTCAGGGGGAAGCCGCAGCGACCTGCCATGGACTAGTCCAAGACACATATCTGGCTTCTCAAAGTGCGTTTTCTCTGCAGTGTTTCTGAGTAAGGCCGGGGTCACACTAACCGACGCAAAATACGGTCAGTATTCTACATGCGTAATACGGATGAATGGCCCCTAAACAGTGCTCCATATGTCATCCGTAATCAAGGTGTGGTCGCGTATTTTGCGCATGTCAGCATCCGTATGCAATCCGTATGGCGAGATTTTCTCGCCGCCTTGCAAAGTGGACAAATAATGGAGCCCTGACAGGGTTTCTAACATAAACGAAATAATAGATATAGACACATAGAATGCATATATATATATGTATTCTATGTGTCTATATCTATTCTTTCGTTTCTTTATTAAACCTGTCAGTATGAGTTTACTGTATAGCGCACTGAATTGCCGGCTTTGCTAAAAGACACCTAGTGCGTATTTCTCGCAAGTCACGTGTGGTCCGTGTGTAATCCGTATTTTTTGCGCACCCATAGACTTGCATTGGTGTACTACGGTCGTAGTACGCTGACAATCGCAGCATGCTGCGATTGGCACGGACTGTAGAATACGGATGAGAAATATACGCCTGGTGCGAGGGACCCCATAGAGAATCATTGGTCCGTGTCTAATGCGTGCTTTTAGCGCCTCTCACTCGGCCATATTCCTCGCCAGTGTGACCCCAGCCTAACACATACATGTCTGATTCACGCTTTCTGGACCACATCAGTTTCCCTTAGGCCATGTGCACAAGTTGTGGATTCTAACAAGATATAGAATAAACGGGCACCAACCACAATGTCAATTTAGGTGGGATCACCTAGTGCATATAAATGAATTAACATGAAAACATATGAAAAGAAAGTATATGCACACAAATAGGGATCACCACAAAGATATGATAATCAAAAAGTATCAATTTTATTAATGGACACAACAAACAGACACTTTGTTTAAAAACAATTAAAAAGTCTGAACAACCAGACACTGATAACAAAACAAAGACAATGGGTCATTTTGATAAAGTTAAATACTATGGGTCCCAAGGCCAACCATTCAGTATAATGCCAGGTATCTGCTAGTTACCATAACCTAGGGTCTATCAAATCAATTGTAATGACCTTAGATCAAAAATACCATATTATAAATAACTACTATGATTACATAGAGATTCTACATATGCCATGAATAGAAAATTGAATGCTTATCATGTTGCCAACACAAATAAACATACATTAACAAGTCCCTTTCCCTAGCATGATATCACCTGGTTTCTGAAGATGAACAAGCTACCGGGTAGGTTACATGGGACCCCCAAACCCACGCGTATCGACACAGTGATGTGTCTTTCTCAAGGTCAGTCCTTGGGAAAGGGACTTGTTAATGTATGTTTATTTGTGTTGGCAACATGATAAGCATTCAATTTTCTATTCATGGTATATGTAGAATCTCTATGTAACCATAGTAGTTATTTATAATATGGTATTTTTGATCTAAGGTCATGATTGTCATTACAATTGATTTGATAGACCCTAGGTCTATCAGTGTCTGGTTGTTCAGACTTTTTAATTGTTATTAAACAAAGTGTCTGTTTGTTGTGTCCATTAATAAAACTGATACTTTTTGATTATCATATCTTTGTGGTGATCCCTATTTGTGTGCATATACTTTCTTCATGTGTTTTCAAGTTGCGGATCCGCAGCGTATTTGACCCTACGCATCCGCAGCAGATTTTGCTGCCTTGTACAGTACCATTGTATTCAATGGAAATTAAAAAACGCAGTGCACACGTTGCAGAATTTTCCACGCGGATTGGGTGCATTCTTTGTGCGGAATCCGCAGCGGTTTGGCACCTGCTCCATTGTCAAGGTGTCAAACCGCAGTGGAAAATCGCAGACTAATCTGCAGGTAAACCGCAGGTCTTTTGATTTTTCCAAATCCGGGCGGAAAAATCTGCAGCACCATCCACTACGTGTGCACATAGCCTTAGGCTGCTTTCACATCGCGTCACTGTTCTTCGCCATGTCCAGTGGTCCCGTCAGGACTTGCGTTCGAACCTCCCGCAAAACGGGTTTCGGGCACATGCGCCGACTGGGCCATGGACTATAATGGTGCATACGGACTCAACGTGCTTTGTGTCGTGAATCATTTTCTGGGGTATACAGCTACTGGATGCTGACACTCAGATGCACTCTACTACACAGGGGTGACCGTTTCCAGTGGGCGCATACACTCGAAAATGATGCCCCGCAGAATAACACTGGTCCTAGTGATGTCCACTTTTCGTCAGTACGCGACTGAAAAGATGGTGGAGTAAACCTTTTCGTGTGTAAAGTGAACAGGTTGTACAATCTCTCCACAGAACAGCAAGGTGGCGTCCATTTCTGTGGTTCTGAGTAATGAGGTAAGCAGTCGGTCGTGATCTGCTCTCCTGTACAGTAACTATGGTGCTGGATATACAGTGAGAGGACACGGCTGCCATGATGTAGGCTTACACACCCGGTGGCTGCTCCCCTTCTTGTAGACCTGCCTTCTGGGTATGTGCAGATATAGGCGCATTCACAAATGGGATCTCTGGGGAGACGTTTCTCTTCATCCTCGCACCAGTGGGCGCCATGTTAGCGCTGCCCTCGGAGCCTGCTCCTCTGTGCCGCCTCCTCCCGTTCCTCTCCTCCCACTCGGAGAGAGTGACAAGCTGCAGAGCTATCCCGGCCCCGCGCTCTCCGCTACAGCCGGCTGTTCTAGCCATGAAGCCTGGTCGTCAGGAGGAGGCGAGTTTCCCGCCCAATGCGCTGGAGCTGGCCGTCTCCTGTGTGACTGGGCTGCCTCAGGGACGAAAGCCAAAGATGAGAGAAGTCATGAGCGAAGGGCTAGAAATTACTATTGATATATACATAGTCATAGAAATAGCCTGCAGATTTCTCACGCACAAATATAGATATATAATATATGCAAACAGGGATTTACTACACATGTATACATATACACACAGACATGTTATGTATACACGCACACACATAAGATACACTAAAAACACACACACATATATATATATATATATATATATACACACACACATCTATATATATAATCGTCTTATCATGTCTGTCTGTAACCGAAATCGCGACAGGCCGCAACCAATCAGCGGCAGGCGCAGCTGTTTGTAACGGTAAGCGAGCAGTCGGGCGCAGGCCTTAATCTGTAAAAAAGAGAATTAAAATTAAAAAAAAAGGTTATTCTCACCTTCCGACGGCCTCCTGTCTTCTTTCCACGCGCCCGGCCTCGCGTTCCCAGTAATGCTTTGCAGCTTAGACCGCTGATGACGTCACTCTCGCGAGAGCGAGAAAGAAGACCGACGTCATCAGCGGTCTAAGCCGCAAAGCATTACTGGGAACACGAGGCCGGGCGCGTGGAAAGAAGGCAGGAGGCCGTCGGAAGGTGAGAATAACCTTTTTTTTATTGTTTAATATTTTTTTACATGCTAGAGGGCCGCGGCAGTGATTGGTCGGGGCTACAGGGCCGCGTTGCTGATTGGTTGCGGACAGAGGGCCGCGACGCTTATTGGTTGCGGCTACATGGAAAGGGAGGTGAGGGGACCATGCATACCAGGAAAGGGGGGTGAGGGGACCATGCATACCAGGAAAAGGGGGTGAGGGGACCATGCATACCAGGATTGGGGGGTGAGGGGACCATGCATACCAGGATTGGGGGGTGAGGGGTAGCATGCATATCAGGATTGGGGATGAGAGAACCATACATATCAGGATTGGGGGTGAGAGAACCATACATATCAGGATTGGGGGTGAGAGAACCATACATATCAGGATTGGGGGGTGCATTATTGCATTATTATTAAATCTTCAAAAATAAACTGCATACATATTCTGGAATACCCGATGCGTTAGAATCGGGCCACTGTCTAGTATATATATATATATATACACACACAAAGGCAAAAATTAAAGGGAACCTGTCAAGCCCCCCCCCAGGGTGTTTTTCAGGTAAAGAGCCACCTTCAGCAGCACTAAAGGGGGTTTTACACTAAGCAATATCGCTAGCAATATCGCTAAAACGTCACTGGTTTTGTGACGTTATAGCGATATTGCTAGCGATATCGCTATGTGTGATACTTACCAGCGACCGGCTCCCCCGCTGCTCATCGCTGATCGCGCGAGAATGTCCGGCTCCATTTCTCGTCGTCTGCTTCCTGCTGGGCTTCCTGCTGTGTGAGACGAGCGACGCTGGAGGCGGGCGGGAGGACGAAGGATCGCTGTGTGTGAATGGTAAGTATCGTGCGCTGCGTCGCTGCTGCATCGCTGTGAGGTCTTTCTGTATGAAAGCTCACTAGCGATCATTTAGCGATGCACCAGCGATCCTGACCAGGTCGGATCGCTGGTTGGATCGCTGGTGCATCGCTAAATGTAAAAGGGCCTTTAGGCTATGTGCACACGCTGCGGTTTTTGCTGCGGATCCGCAGCAGTCCTGCAGACAGTGTACAGTACAATGTAAGTCTATGTGATTTACATTCTGCTGTGCACACGCTGCAGATTTTCATCTGCGGAAAAGCTGCAGTTTTGAATCCGCAGAAAGAATTGACTTGTCAATTCTTTTTGTGGATTCCGCTGCGGTTTGCCACCTATTCCATTGTCCAGGTGGCAAACCGCAGGGAAAACCACAGGTCATTTTACCTGCGGTTTTACCTGCGGATCCGCAGATACAAATCTGCGGGTGAATCCGCAGCGTGTGCACATAGCCTAAGGCTGCATTCTGTGATGGTGGCTCTTTCTGACCACTAGTAACGCTGAAATATCGACTTTTATAAATAGCTCCTCATACCTGTAATGTGTCCCATAGGTATGATGTGTCCCCCTGTATCAGCCGCCCACCATCCGTCTATCATGCCCCTGTGCCTCACCGCCTCCTCCTGTTTTGTATTCCGGTGCCTGCGCTGTGACAAGAGTTCTCGGGCATGCGCAGTGCGTGCTGCCCGAGAACCGACATCAGGCTATTGCGCCTGCGTGTTGCGGAGGCCCCAGCCTCGCAGTGTGAATACATCATAACTAGTGTTGAGCGATACCGTTCGATACCCAAAAATATCGTATCGGATGGTATCGCCCGATACGAAAAAAATATCGGGTATCGCCGATTCCGATACCGGAAGTCCCATTCAAGTCAATGGGACTTCCGGTATCGGAATTTAAAAAAGCCCTTTATTTCCTTGTTGGCTAATTCTACATAATTGAAAACAAATAAGAATCATGTAGAATGTATTGTGGGAGGTGGAGGAGACATTAAAGGCATAGTGGTTTATTCAAATCACATGGCATAGCATTAATTCCAATTTTTTTTTTCAAGACGTTCGGAGTTAAAAAGATATTGACTATGTTAACCTTTTTTATATTTTGTCAGATATGTATGTTTCACAACTTCCATGCTCTTCACCTTCTTTTGTACTTCTCCCACACTTTCTCCTTCATGATCCGCAGCAGTAGCATTTTTTTCATCAACTTTTTCTTCACCTTATTCATCTTCTTCATCTTCTTCCCATTAATTTTTTTTTCCATTCTTCATATTCTTCTTATTCAGCTATTATTAATTTTCATATGCTATTTCTTCATCTTCTTCCTATTCTTCTTTTTCTTCATTTTCTTATGGTGACAGGCATTCCTGTAGTACTTATCTATAAAAGTTATAAGATTACACCTTACGTTCTGCCTGTCACTAAAGATTTACAACAGGATTTGTCCGCGTTCAGTTTGGCCTGCAGCAGCAGGCATTTTCCAGGGGCACCACGAGGAGGAACGGACTCACCCCCCATTTACTGCTTAGTCTTCTTCTGCTTATAATTTTGATTTCTTCTATGGTGATTTTTAGTCTTATGCTTAATGTTCTTCTGCTTTCTGTTCTTCTGCTTTTGCTTCTTCTGCTTCTTGTTCTTCTGTCTTTTGTTCTGTATCTTGGTGGTTGTCTTCATGTTCTTTGTCCTCTTGGTCTTATTATTTAGGGTCATATTTCTGGTCTTCTTTGGTGTGGTCTTCAGGGTCGTCGTCATCAGGGTCGTCGTCATGGAGATCAATAAGGATTACCAAAGACAATTTCAAAAAGCTTGATCTTGGAAATGTAGCAGAAGGTACAAGAAAGCTGAGAAACTGGCAAGAACCAGCTGATAGTACTGGAACCCGTAGTGGCAGCAGAAGGAACAATAGCCAATGGCACTACTGAGGAACAGCTGACAGTGCTGGACCCCGGTTACTATGCAGGAGGTACCTGTGCTAGAAACCACTACCAAGGACCAGCTGACGTTGCTGGACCTCGGATACCGAGATGGAGGCACCTAGGCCAAAGGCTCTGGCGAGAACCAGCAGACAGTGCTGGCACCCGGGAGGGTAGCAGAAGGTACCCATCGAAAGCAAAGTAGCCAGGCCGCAAGCCGGCCGCAGTTACCGAAACCCACAGTCCTACAGCGGGTCCATGTCCCATTGGCACTACGGATCCAGCCTTCAGTGCCAGTTCCCGCAGCCCACATAGGAGTCTCCTAACCTGCAGGCAGCGTAGAGTCGGCTAACCCGGCCGCAAGACGACAGGACAACGGATTGGTGGCATAGTGACCTTGACACTACCCGGAAACAGCAGGCGTGCTGAAAACAGGCTGGGCAACAGGGAGTACCCGTGCCAAAGACACTGCCGAGAACCAGCTGACGGTGCTGGAACCCAGATGGGTAGCAAAAGCTACAAGAGCCAATGGCACTACCGAGGAACAGCTGACGGTGCTGGACCACGGTTACTAAGCAGAAGGTACCTGTGCTAAAAAGCACTACCAAGGACCAGCTGACGGTGCTGGACTTCGGATACCGAGATGGAGGCACCTAGGCCAAAGGCTCTGGCGAGAACCAGCTGACAGTGCTGGAACCCGGGTGGGTAGCAGAAGGTATTCATCGAAAGCAAAGTAGCCAGGCCGCAAGCCGGCCGCAGTTACTGAAACCCACAGTCCTACAGGGGGTCCATGTCCCATTGGCACTACGGATCCAGCCTTCAGTGCCAGTTCCCACAGCCCACATAGGAGTCACCTAAACTGCAGGCACCGTAGAGTCGGCTAACCCGGCCGCAAGACGACAGGACAACGGATTGGTGGCATAGTGACCTTGACACTACCCGGAAACAGCAGGCGTGCTGAAAACAGGCTGGGCAACAGGGAGTACCCGTGCCAAAGACACTGCCGAGAACCAACTGGCGTTGTTGGATCCCAGGGACAATCATGGTGTAGGCCAAGTCCTACTTGGTGGTAGTTTTAGATTGTTTGTAGGCTACAACAGACTGTCAACGTGCTCCAATTAGGCATCTGTCTCCACTCTGTTTCCAGGATTTCGCGTGACCACCAACACCGCCAGTTTATGCGTACAGCAGCCGTCTGCCCAATCCACACATGTTCCTGGGTTACTGGGGTTCTGTAATGTCAGCAGATCCCCTGATGTGTGTCTGCCAATGTCTCCTGCTCTGTCCACATTCCCACCGCTTGCAGTGGGAAGGTGGACAGCGCAGGAGACAGTGCCGGACACACATTGGGGGATCTGCTCACGTTACAGAACACCAGGAACACGTGTGAATGCGTAGACGGCAACTGTGAGTAGGACCTGGCGGTGCTGGAGGTCAGGGGAAATACTAGAGACAGAGTGGAGACAGAGGCCAAATCAGAGAATGTTTAAATCTGAAGTAGTTACAATATGGAGGCAGCAGCAGTTTGCCCTCCACACAGCCGGGGATCAGCTGACGTTACCGAACCCCACTTTCACATGAACGAGTGTTTTTTTCTGTGTGGACAGCACTTCCGAGCACCAACTAGCGTTGTTGGAGCCCAGGGACAATCAGGGTGCAGGCCAAGGCCTACTAGGAGCCAGGTGTAAAGCTGAGGTATTTTGACTTGGGAGGGAGCAGGACACTTTGCCCTCCACACAGCAGGGGATCAGCTGTCATTACTGACCCCCACTTTCACATGAACAAGTGTGTTTTTCTGTGTGGACAGCACTTCCGAGCACCAACTAGCGTTGTTGGAGCCCAGGGACAATCATGGTGCAGGCCAAGGCCTACTAGGAGCCAGGTGTAAAGCTGAGGTATTTTGACTTGGGAGGGAGCAGGACACTTTGCCCTCCACACAGCAGGGGATCAGCTGTCGTTACTGACCCCCACTTTCACATGAACAAGTGTGTTTTTCTATGTGGACAGCACTTCCGAGCACCAACTAGCGTTGTTGGAGCCCAGGGACAATCAGGGTGCAGGCCGAGGCCAACTAGGAGCCAGGGGTAAAGCTGAGGTATTTTGACTTGGGAGGGAGCAGGACACTTTGCCCTCCACACAGCAGGGGATCAGCTGTCGTTACTGACCCCCACTTTCACATGAACAAGTGTGTTTTTCTATGTGGACAGCACTTCCGAGCACCAACTAGCATTGTTGGAGCCCAGGGACAATCAGGGTGCAGGCCGAGGCCAACAAGGAGCCAGAGGTAAAGCTGAGGTATTTTGACTTGGGAGGGAGCAGGACACTTTGCCCTCCACACAGCAGGGGATCAGCTGTCGTTACTGACCCCCACTTTCACATGAACAAGTGTGTTTTTCTGTGTGGACAGCACTTCCGAGCACCAACTAGCGTTGTTGGAGCCCAGGGACAATCGGTGCAGGCTGAGGCCTACTAGAAGCCAGGTGTAAAGCTGAGGTATTTTGACTTGGGAGGGAGCAGGACACTTTGCCCTCCACACAGCAGGGGATCAGCTGTCGTTACTGACCCCCACTTTCACATGAACAAGTGTGTTTTTCTGTGTGGACAGCACTTCCGAGCACCAACTAGCGTTGTTGGAGCCCAGGGACAATCAGGGTGCAGGCCGAGGCCAACTAGGAGCCAGGTGTAAAGCTGAGGTATTTTGACTTGGGAGGGAGCAGGACACTTTGCCCTCCACACAGCAGGGGATCAGCTGACGTTACTGACCCCCACTTTCACATGAACGAGTGTGTTTTTCTGTGTGGACAGCACTTCCGAGCACCAACTGGCGTTGTTGGAGCCCAGGGACAATCATGGTGCAGGACGAGGCCTACTTGGTGGCAGTTTTAGATTGTTTGTAGGCTACAACAGACTGTCAACGTGCTCCAATTAGGCATCTGTCTCCACTCTGTTTCCAGGATTTCACGTGACCACCAACACCGCCAGTTTATGCATACAGCAGCCGTCTGCCCAATCCACACGTGTTCCTGGGTTACTGGGGTTCTGTAATGTCAGCAGATCCCCTGATGTGTGTCTGCCAATGTCTCCTGCTCTGTCCACATTCCCACCGCTTGTAGTGGGAAGGTGGACAGCGCAGGAGACAGTGCCGGACACACATTGGGGGATCTGCTCACGTAACAGAACACCAGGAACACATGTGGAATGCGTGGACGGCAACTGTGAGCAGGAACTGGCGGTATTGGAGGTCAGGGGAAATACTAGAGACAGAGTGGAGACAGAGGCCAAATCAGAGAATGTTTAAATCTGAAGTAGTTACAATTTGGAGGCAGCAGCACTTTGCCCTCCACACAGCAGGGGATCAGCTGACGTTACCGAACCCCACTTTCACATGAACGAGTGTTTTTTTCTGTGTGGACAGCACTTCCGAACAAAAACTGATGATGTTGGAGCCCAGGGATAGTCATTTTGTAGGTTGAAGCCTACTTGGAGGCAGTTTAAGATAAGATAGCATGCATATCAGGATTGGGGATGAGAGAACCATACATATCAGGATTGGGGGTGAGAGAACCATACATATCAGGATTGGGGGTGAGAGAACCATACATATCAGGATTGGGGGGTGCATTATTGCATTATTATTAAATCTTCAAAAATAAACTGCATACATATTCTGGAATACCCGATGCGTTAGAATCGGGCCACTGTCTAGTATATATATATATATATACACACACAAAGGCAAAAATTAAAGGGAACCTGTCAAGCCCCCCCCCAGGGTGTTTTTCAGGTAAAGAGCCACCTTCAGCAGCACTAAAGGGGGTTTTACACTAAGCAATATCGCTAGCAATATCGCTAAAACGTCACTGGTTTTGTGACGTTATAGCGATATTGCTAGCGATATCGCTATGTGTGATACTTACCAGCGACCGGCTCCCCCGCTGCTCATCGCTGATCGCGCGAGAATGTCCGGCTCCATTTCTCGTCGTCTGCTTCCTGCTGGGCTTCCTGCTGTGTGAGACGAGCGACGCTGGAGGCGGGCGGGAGGACGAAGGATCGCTGTGTGTGAATGGTAAGTATCGTGCGCTGCGTCGCTGCTGCATCGCTGTGAGGTCTTTCTGTATGAAAGCTCACTAGCGATCATTTAGCGATGCACCAGCGATCCTGACCAGGTCGGATCGCTGGTTGGATCGCTGGTGCATCGCTAAATGTAAAAGGGCCTTTAGGCTATGTGCACACGCTGCGGTTTTTGCTGCGGATCCGCAGCAGTCCTGCAGACAGTGTACAGTACAATGTAAGTCTATGTGATTTACATTCTGCTGTGCACACGCTGCAGATTTTCATCTGCGGAAAAGCTGCAGTTTTGAATCCGCAGAAAGAATTGACTTGTCAATTCTTTTTGTGGATTCCGCTGCGGTTTGCCACCTATTCCATTGTCCAGGTTGCAAACCGCAGGGAAAACCACAGGTCATTTTACCTGCGGTTTTACCTGCGGATCCGCAGATACAAATCTGCGGGTGAATCCGCAGCGTGTGCACATAGCCTAAGGCTGCATTCTGTGATGGTGGCTCTTTCTGACCACTAGTAACGCTGAAATATCGACTTTTATAAATAGCTCCTCATACCTGTAATGTGTCCCATAGGTATGATGTGTCCCCCTGTATCAGCCGCCCACCATCCGTCTATCATGCCCCTGTGCCTCACCGCCTCCTCCTGTTTTGTATTCCGGTGCCTGCGCTGTGACAAGAGTTCTCGGGCATGCGCAGTGCGTGCTGCCCGAGAACCGACATCAGGCTATTGCGCCTGCGTGTTGCGGAGGCCCCAGCCTCGCAGTGTGAATACATCATAACTAGTGTTGAGCGATACCGTTCGATACCCAAAAATATCGTATCGGATGGTATCGCCCGATACGAAAAAAATATCGGGTATCGCCGATTCCGATACCGGAAGTCCCATTCAAGTCAATGGGACTTCCGGTATCGGAATTTAAAAAAGCCCTTTATTTCCTTGTTGGCTAATTCTACATAATTGAAAACAAATAAGAATCATGTAGAATGTATTGTGGGAGGTGGAGGAGACATTAAAGGCATAGTGGTTTATTCAAATCACATGGCATAGCATTAATTCCAATTTTTTTTTTCAAGACGTTCGGAGTTAAAAAGATATTGACTATGTTAACCTTTTTTATATTTTGTCAGATATGTATGTTTCACAACTTCCATGCTCTTCACCTTCTTTTGTACTTCTCCCACACTTTCTCCTTCATGATCCGCAGCAGTAGCATTTTTTTCATCAACTTTTTCTTCACCTTATTCATCTTCTTCATCTTCTTCCCATTAATTTTTTTTTCCATTCTTCATATTCTTCTTATTCAGCTATTATTAATTTTCATATGCTATTTCTTCATCTTCTTCCTATTCTTCTTTTTCTTCATTTTCTTATGGTGACAGGCATTCCTGTAGTACTTATCTATAAAAGTTATAAGATTACACCTTACGTTCTGCCTGTCACTAAAGATTTACAACAGGATTTGTCCGCGTTCAGTTTGGCCTGCAGCAGCAGGCATTTTCCAGGGGCACCACGAGGAGGAACGGACTCACCCCCCATTTACTGCTTAGTCTTCTTCTGCTTATAATTTTGATTTCTTCTATGCTGATTTTTAGTCTTATGCTTAATGTTCTTCTGCTTTCTGTTCTTCTGCTTTTGCTTCTTCTGCTTCTTGTTCTTCTGTCTTTTGTTCTGTATCTTGGTGGTTGTCTTCATGTTCTTTGTCCTCTTGGTCTTATTATTTAGGGTCATATTTCTGGTCTTCTTTGGTGTGGTCTTCAGGGTCGTCATCATCAGGGTCGTCGTCATGGAGATCAATAAGGATTACCAAAGACAATTTCAAAAAGCTTGATCTTGGAAATGTAGCAGAAGGTACAAGAAAGCTGAGAAACTGGCGAGAACCAGCTGATAGTACTGGAACCCGTAGTGGCAGCAGAAGGAACAATAGCCAATGGCACTACTGAGGAACAGCTGACAGTGCTGGACCCCGGTTACTATGCAGGAGGTACCTGTGCTAGAAACCACTACCAAGGACCAGCTGACGTTGCTGGACCTCGGATACCGAGATGGAGGCACCTAGGCCAAAGGCTCTGGCGAGAACCAGCAGACAGTGCTGGCACCCGGGAGGGTAGCAGAAGGTACCCATCGAAAGCAAAGTAGCCAGGCCGCAAGCCGGCCGCAGTTACCGAAACCCACAGTCCTACAGCGGGTCCATGTCCCATTGGCACTACGGATCCAGCCTTCAGTGCCAGTTCCCGCAGCCCACATAGGAGTCTCCTAACCTGCAGGCAGCGTAGAGTCGGCTAACCCGGCCGCAAGACGACAGGACAACGGATTGGTGGCATAGTGACCTTGACACTACCCGGAAACAGCAGGCGTGCTGAAAACAGGCTGGGCAACAGGGAGTACCCGTGCCAAAGACACTGCCGAGAACCAGCTGACGGTGCTGGAACCCAGATGGGTAGCAAAAGCTACAAGAGCCAATGGCACTACCGAGGAACAGCTGACGGTGCTGGACCACGGTTACTAAGCAGAAGGTACCTGTGCTAAAAAGCACTACCAAGGACCAGCTGACGGTGCTGGACTTCGGATACCGAGATGGAGGCACCTAGGCCAAAGGCTCTGGCGAGAACCAGCTGACAGTGCTGGAACCCGGGTGGGTAGCAGAAGGTATTCATCGAAAGCAAAGTAGCCAGGCCGCAAGCCGGCCGCAGTTACTGAAACCCACAGTCCTACAGGGGGTCCATGTCCCATTGGCACTACGGATCCAGCCTTCAGTGCCAGTTCCCACAGCCCACATAGGAGTCACCTAAACTGCAGGCACCGTAGAGTCGGCTAACCCGGCCGCAAGACGACAGGACAACGGATTGGTGGCATAGTGACCTTGACACTACCCGGAAACAGCAGGCGTGCTGAAAACAGGCTGGGCAACAGGGAGTACCCGTGCCAAAGACACTGCCGAGAACCAACTGGCGTTGTTGGATCCCAGGGACAATCATGGTGTAGGCCGAGTCCTACTTGGTGGTAGTTTTAGATTGTTTGTAGGCTACAACAGACTGTCAACGTGCTCCAATTAGGCATCTGTCTCCACTCTGTTTCCAGGATTTCGCGTGACCACCAACACCGCCAGTTTATGCGTACAGCAGCCGTCTGCCCAATCCACACATGTTCCTGGGTTACTGGGGTTCTGTAATGTCAGCAGATCCCCTGATGTGTGTCTGCCAATGTCTCCTGCTCTGTCCACATTCCCACCGCTTGCAGTGGGAAGGTGGACAGCGCAGGAGACAGTGCCGGACACACATTGGGGGATCTGCTCAAGTTACAGAACACCAGGAACACGTGTGAATGCGTAGACGGCAACTGTGAGTAGGACCTGGCGGTGCTGGAGGTCAGGGGAAATACTAGAGACAGAGTGGAGACAGAGGCCAAATCAGAGAATGTTTAAATCTGAAGTAGTTACAATATGGAGGCAGCAGCAGTTTGCCCTCCACACAGCCGGGGATCAGCTGACGTTACCGAACCCCACTTTCACATGAACGAGTGTTTTTTTCTGTGTGGACAGCACTTCCGAGCACCAACTAGCGTTGTTGGAGCCCAGGGACAATCAGGGTGCAGGCCAAGGCCTACTAGGAGCCAGGTGTAAAGCTGAGGTATTTTGACTTGGGAGGGAGCAGGACACTTTGCCCTCCACACAGCAGGGGATCAGCTGTCATTACTGACCCCCACTTTCACATGAACAAGTGTGTTTTTCTGTGTGGACAGCACTTCCGAGCACCAACTAGCGTTGTTGGAGCCCAGGGACAATCATGGTGCAGGCCAAGGCCTACTAGGAGCCAGGTGTAAAGCTGAGGTATTTTGACTTGGGAGGGAGCAGGACACTTTGCCCTCCACACAGCAGGGGATCAGCTGTCGTTACTGACCCCCACTTTCACATGAACAAGTGTGTTTTTCTATGTGGACAGCACTTCCGAGCACCAACTAGCGTTGTTGGAGCCCAGGGACAATCAGGGTGCAGGCCGAGGCCAACTAGGAGCCAGGGGTAAAGCTGAGGTATTTTGACTTGGGAGGGAGCAGGACACTTTGCCCTCCACACAGCAGGGGATCAGCTGTCGTTACTGACCCCCACTTTCACATGAACAAGTGTGTTTTTCTATGTGGACAGCACTTCCGAGCACCAACTAGCATTGTTGGAGCCCAGGGACAATCAGGGTGCAGGCCGAGGCCAACTAGGAGCCAGAGGTAAAGCTGAGGTATTTTGACTTGGGAGGGAGCAGGACACTTTGCCCTCCACACAGCAGGGGATCAGCTGTCGTTACTGACCCCCACTTTCACATGAACAAGTGTGTTTTTCTGTGTGGACAGCACTTCCGAGCACCAACTAGCGTTGTTGGAGCCCAGGGACAATCGGTGCAGGCTGAGGCCTACTAGAAGCCAGGTGTAAAGCTGAGGTATTTTGACTTGGGAGGGAGCAGGACACTTTGCCCTCCACACAGCAGGGGATCAGCTGTCGTTACTGACCCCCACTTTCACATGAACAAGTGTGTTTTTCTGTGTGGACAGCACTTCCGAGCACCAACTAGCGTTGTTGGAGCCCAGGGACAATCAGGGTGCAGGCCGAGGCCAACTAGGAGCCAGGTGTAAAGCTGAGGTATTTTGACTTGGGAGGGAGCAGGACACTTTGCCCTCCACACAGCAGGGGATCAGCTGACGTTACTGACCCCCACTTTCATATGAACGAGTGTGTTTTTCTGTGTGGACAGCACTTCCGAGCACCAACTGGCGTTGTTGGAGCCCAGGGACAATCATGGTGCAGGACGAGGCCTACTTGGTGGCAGTTTTAGATTGTTTGTAGGCTACAACAGACTGTCAACGTGCTCCAATTAGGCATCTGTCTCCACTCTGTTTCCAGGATTTCACGTGACCACCAACACCGCCAGTTTATGCGTACAGCAGCCGTCTGCCCAATCCACACGTGTTCCTGGGTTACTGGGGTTCTGTAATGTCAGCAGATCCCCTGATGTGTGTCTGCCAATGTCTCCTGCTCTGTCCACATTCCCACCGCTTGTAGTGGGAAGGTGGACAGCGCAGGAGACAGTGCCGGACACACATTGGGGGATCTGCTCACGTAACAGAACACCAGGAACACATGTGGAAAGCGTGGACGGCAACTGTGAGCAGGAACTGGCGGTATTGGAGGTCAGGGGAAATACTAGAGACAGAGTGGAGACAGAGGCCAAATCAGAGAATGTTTAAATCTGAAGTAGTTACAATTTGGAGGCAGCAGCACTTTGCCCTCCACACAGCAGGGGATCAGCTGACGTTACCGAACCCCACTTTCACATGAACGAGTGTTTTTTTCTGTGTGGACAGCACTTCCGAACAAAAACTGATGATGTTGGAGCCCAGGGATAGTCATTTTGTAGGTTGAAGCCTACTTGGAGGCAGTTTAAGATAAGACGTTGTTTTAATTTGGAGGCAGCAGGAGAGTTTGCCGTACACACAGCAGGGGATCAGCTGACGTTACCGAACCCCACTTACACATGAGCGAGTGTTTTGTCTGTGCGGACAGCACTTCTGAGCACCAACTGGCGTGTCGGAGCCCAGGAAAAATCAGGTAGTAGGCCGAGGCCTACTTGGAGCCAGGTGTAAATCTGAGGTTGTTTGACTGTGGAGGGAGCAGGACACTTTGCCATACACACAGCAAGGGACCAGCTGACGTTACCGAACCCCACTTACACATGAGCGAGTGTTTTGTCTGTGCGGACAGCACTTCTGAGCACCAACTGGCGGTGTCGGAGCCCAGGGAAAATCAGGTAGTAGGCCGAGGCCTACTTGGTGGCAGTTTGCGATTGTTTCTAGACTACTACTAACTGTCAACGTACTCCAATTAGGCCTCTGTCTTCACTCTGTTTCGAGTATTTCCTCTGGCTTCCAACCACGCCAGTTGCTGCTCTGAAATGCCGTCTGCACAACCCACACTTGTTCCTGTGTTACTGGGGTTCTGTAACAGCAGCTTCTCCCTAGAGGTGAGTCAGGCAATGTCTTCTGCTCTGTCCACATTTCCACTACAAGTAGTGGGAATGTAGACAAAGCAGGAGACATTGCCGTGCTCACCTCTGGAGATGAGCAGATGTTACAGGACCCAGGTAACACAGGAACAAGTGTGGATTGTGCAGACGGCACTTGAGAGCAGAAACAGGCGGTGTTGTAGGCGAGAGGAAATACTCAAAACAGAGTGGAGACAGAGGGCAAATCAGAGAACATATTAAATCAGAGGTAGTCAGAAGTTGTAGGCAGCAGGAGAGTTTGCCGTACACACAGCAGGGGATCAGCTGACGTTACCGAACCCCACTTACACATGAGCGACTGTTTTGTCTGTGCGGACAGCACTTCTGAGCAACAACGGGCGTTGCTGTAGCCCAGGAAATAAAGTTCAGGTCATAGAAACATGAACACAACAGACCTGGATCCTGTTGCCAGCCAATTATTTATTCTGGAAGAGGACTGGCAAATTCAGGTGAGATCCACGCCTTGTTCATTTTCAGAAAAGTAAGCCGGTCAACATTTTCGGTCGCGTGCGACGGTCTGTTACCACACCATCTGCAGCACTAAAGACACGTTCCGATAATACACTGGCAGCAGGGCAAGCCAGCACCTCCAATGCATACTGGCTAAGCTCTGGCCATGTATCCAGCTTAGAGACCCAATACTTGAACGGGGAAGAGCCGTCTGGGAGTACACTAACGGCAATACAAGTAGTCTGTCACCATCTGACGGAAACGTTGCCTCCTGCTGACTGGAGCCGTCTGTGATGGTGTAGCCGTTTGTGGCGGTCCCACAAAACTTTTCCACATTTGGGCCATACTGGCCTTGCCTTGTCCTGCGGCACTGCCTCTGCTACCTCTTTGTGCAGAGCTTCCTCCACTGCCTCTACCCACATGGCTGCTTTGAAAAGCACAACCAGCAACACTTACGGGGGGAATGGAGAACATGATGGCCTGCACAAGTGTTTCTTGGTACTCCCGCATTTTTTGCTCCCGTTTCAACTGTGGTATGAGGCTTTGTAAGTTGTCCCGGTAGCGAGGATCTAGGAGGGTGTACACCCAATAATCAGCCGTGTGGAGAATGTTGGCGATGCGGCGGTCATTTAACAAGCACTGCAGCATGAAATCAACCATGTGCTGCAGACTGCCAACTGGACCGGAAACGCTGTCCCCAGCTTGAGGCAGCATCTCTGCCTGCTCAGCATCACCCCACCCTCGCTGTACACACTGACTACTAGAGCCTTGTGTACCTCCCTCCTCTGGAGAGATGTGTTCCTCCTCCTCCACTGACTCCTCGTCATCCTCCTCACTAAGTGTCCCCTGCCTGGGCCTTTGTGTGGAAGCACGTTGAGCAGACTTGCCAGAAGCAGATGGCATTTCTGACTCCTCATCCTCGACCTCTTCAAAAACCTCCTCACTTAGTGCTTGTAAGGTTTTTTGAAGCAGACAGATGAGGGGGACAGTCATGCTGATTAGTGCATCATCTGCACTGGCCATCCGCGTGGAGTCATCGAAGGCACGCAAAACTTGGCAGCTGTCCCTCATAGTGGCCCACTCAGTGGTGGTGAAGTGTGTCCGGCGCACAGTGCAACTTGTTTGCGCCTGATGCAGCTGGTAATCCATTACTGCTGCCTGCTGCTCACACAACCGCTCCAACATATGTAACGTTGAATTCCACCTGGTGGGGAGGTCACATATGATGTGATGCTCTGGCAGGCGGAATCGGCGTTGCAGAGATGCAATGCGCGATCTTGCCATGCTGGTACACCGCAAGTGAGCACACTCTAGGCGAACCTTGTGCAGCAGTGCATCAAGATCCGGATAGTCCCTCAGAAAGCTCTGCATGACCAAATTGAGCACGTGTGCCAGACATGGTATGTGAGTGAGTTTGCCTAGGCCCAGAGCTGCCACTAGATTTCGGCCATTGTCACTCACTACCAAACCTGGCTGGAGATTCACTGGCACAAACCACACATCGCTCTCCTGCTTGATGGCATTCCAGAGCTCCTGTGCTGTGTGGCTCCGATTCCCCAAAGAAAATAATTTAAGGGCGGCCTATTGACGTTTGGCCACACCTGTGCTCATATCTGGCCTAACAGGCTCATGCAGTGCTGATTCCGAGGAACTAGAGTAGGAGGAGGACTCAATATGTACAGACTGCATTCCTGCAATCCTTGGAGTTGGCAGAATACGTACAGAGCCATTCTCCAGATCTGTACCCGGCTCCACAACATTGACCCAATGGGCAGTGAGGGAAAAGTATCGTCCCTGTCCATGGCTACTGGTCCACGCATCGGTGGTCAGGTGGATCTTGCTACTGACGGCGTTTAGTAGCGCATTTTTAATTTTTCCCTCCACATGCTTTTGCAGGGCAGGGACGGCTTGCCTGCTAAAATAAAAGCGTCTGGGCACATTGTATTGTGGAACTGCCAATGACATCAAGTTCCGGAAGGTGTCAGTCTCCACCAGCCTGAATGACAGCATCTCAAGGGCCAGTAGTTTGGCAATGCCTGCATTCAGAGCCAGTGCTCGGGTATGGTTTGCCAAGTATGGCCGCTTTTTCTCCCATGCCTGTGCTACCGATTGCTGGTGAGTGGCCTGGGAGTGTGCTGATGACTGCGAATGTGGTTCAGTGGGTGGAATTTCACTGGGTCTCTGGACAACAGTGGCAGTGGTTCTTCCATGGCGTTCCAGTGAGGAAGCCGAACCAGCTGTGGGTGAGCTGGAGGAAGAGGCCCCAACACGAGCTGAAGAGGTGGTAGGTGCTGCTGAAGGTTGGCCTACATCTTCAGTGTGTCTGTGTAACTCCACCCCGTGCTTGGTACGCACATGTTTCCACATATTTGTGGTATTGAGGTTGGTCACATTTTTCCCTCGTTTCACTTTCTGATGACACAGCTTGCATTTGACAAAGCAAATGTCATCTACAACTGTGTCAAAAAAAGACCACGCACTGCAAGTCCTGGGAGCGCCCGTTTTGTGTTTTGGAAGAGGATTGCTCCTCACGGGTGCCAAAGTGGAGGCTACAGGCAACCAAGTCTGCCCCCGCCCTCTCCCTCCTCTTTTTGCCGTTCGGGGAATCTCTTCCTCAGAGCTGCTCCCACCACCTTCCTGTGGCTGACGCCATGATGGGTCAAGGACCTCATCATCTCCACTCCCCTCTTCAAGCACCGGCTGGTCCTGGGTTGTCTCGCCAGCACCGTACGCACCAGAAATTGGCAACTGAGTCTCATCATCATCAGATGAGCACTGAGGTGTGCTGACAGTAGGCACTGGCCCACCCGCCTCTTCAGATTCAGAGGGACAAAGCAGTTGCGCATCACTGCATACTCCCTCTTCTTCACGCTCTAGAATGCTGCTTGGCTGGCCACCTCTTTCCAAGCCAACAGATTCTGAGAACAGAAGTAAAGATTGAGATGGCTCCTGTCCAGGGCTCTCAGACTGCCTGGGCAATTTGGCAGGTGGTGAAGAGACAGATGGTTGCTCTTCAGTGCTCTGGCCTTGGGAGGATGCGGAAGTCATTGAAGTGGATGCGTTAGCTGCCATCCATCCGACAACGGCTTCAATTTGTTCGTCACGCAGCAGTGGGGTACGGCGAGGTCCTACAAAGCTGCGCATGAAGGACTGTTGCCTGGTAAAAGTGGGGGATGCCGGGTCACTGGTGGCCGCAGCAGACACTGAATCCCCACGTCCTCTCCCTGCTGAATCCCCCCATCCTCTCCCTGCTGAAACTCCACGGCCACGACCACGTGCCTTACTCCCTGCCGTCTTCATCTTGGTAGACTGATAAAGATAGGCAGAAAAGTAAAAAAGGGGGGCTTAGTGTTCTTATTCCTGAACACCTGCTAACCAGTATAAGAAACACTAATTTGGCTAAGAGTGTGTGTACTACACTTTAATATGATCTAATGTGGCCGACACAACTGTAAAGTGGAGTGTTTGGTGAACTTTATTTCCTTTTTTTTTGGGGGGGGGAAAGAAAAGGATGTGACCAAAGTTTGAAAGCTATAGTATCACAAATTTTTTGGAGCGATTACAATGCAGGAAGCTAACCTACAATGCAATTGATGAGGCTCCAAAAAATAGGGTGATACTAGTCTGGCTGGCCCTGAAGGGCACAAGCCAGCAAAAAGGCTCCTCTATCTAATCCTATATAGTGTTTGCAACCAACCAATGACAATGGATGCGGATGGAAGCACACTAATATGGAACAAAAATCTGGATCAATTAGCTGCAAAAAAAGGACTATGTATGAGGCAGTGACGCACGCTGAGCGGACTACAGCTAGCGGTGGCTGTAGAACACACTGCAACGTGAGCTGCACTCACACACAGAGACCTATCAGACAGCCAAAACAGTGCAGAGAAATGGGCTATAGCACTGAAAGGCTGCTGAAAGGCTCCGCTGTCCACTCCTTTAGTGTTTCCAACCAACGTATATGGATACGTATGGAAGCACACTATAGAGGAGAAAAAAAAGCAGCAATAAAAGAAAAATGTGTATGAGGCAGAGACACACGCTGGGCGGCCTACAAGCAGACGTGCCTGCAGGACACACTACACAGCGTGGGTCTGCACTCACACAGCCCTTGCAGATAGCTATTAAAACAGCGCTGCTGGGCTACAAAAATGCTACAGTGGTGGATTATGTAGCCTGGGTAGAGCAATAGATATTTTAGATGATCGCTATTTCTAATTGTCCCTCAGTCTTCAACAGCAGCCTGTCCCTAACTGAATTCACAGCAGAGTGACCAGAAATGGTGGCTGCAGCGGTTTTTATAGTGCATCATGACATCATTTCAGCAGCCAATCACAGCCATGCCAGTAGTTAACTTGCCTACATGCCTAACAGGATGTGCCCACACTTCTGAGGATCCCCATTGGCTGAATCAAATCGAGCGGGCTCCTAGCATTATGGGAACTTCCGATTCCGGTATTCGATATGAAAAAAGTATCGGAACTAAGTATCGGAATTCCGATACAGCGAATATCAGCCGATACCCGATACTTGCGGTATCGGAATGCTCAACACTAATCATAACACACTGCTGGGCTGGGGCCTCCACAACACGCAGGCGCAATAGCCTGATGTCGGTTCTCGGGCAGCACGCACTGCACATGCCCGAGAACTCTTGTCACAGCGCAGGCGCCGGCATTCAAAACAGGATGATGCAGCGACGCACAGGGGCATCATGATGGATGGATGGTGGGCGGTGCCCAGAACACAGGACAGGCATGATGGACGGATGGTAGGCGGCTGATACAGGGGGACACAACATACCTATGGGACACATTACAGGTATAAGGACCTAGTTATAAAAGTCGATATTTCAGCGTTACTAAGGGTCAGAAAAAGAAGAGCCACCTTCACAGAATGCAGCCTTAGTGCTGCTGAAGGTGGCTCTTTAACTGAAAAACACCCTGGGGGGGTGACAGCCATTCCAGTATCAGTTGAATTCCAACCAGAGTACACCTCATTCTACTTAATGTGCTTCTGATTAGGTGATCACCTGAACCAAATCTTATTTAATGAAGGAAAGTATGAAAAACCCTGCTGTGGTGTTCACAATCCTCTTGCAATCAGACAAGCTGGATGGCAAAACAAGTGCTAGTAATATCCCAAATGTAACAGGAATGAAAAAATAACTTATAACCATGCCAAAGAAGTTGAAAAGAAAAGTCTTGATTGAGGAAAAGAAGTGCTCAATTCTGGCGTTACTAGCAGAGGGATACATTGAGCGTCATGTTGCCTCCTTCCTTAAAATTTCTAAGACGGCAGTCCATTACAACAAGGTCAAGCAGCAGACAAACAAAGCTGCAGACCGGCAGAGGGCAAAAACAACTCTGCATTGACCGTGATACCCGTCATCTTATTTGAATGTCACTTGGCAACCGCAGTATGACATCAAGTGACCTACAAAAAGAATGGCAGCTGGGGTGAAGTGCACTGCAAGAACAGTTCGTAACAGGCTCCTAGAGGCAGGGCTCAAGTCATGTAAAGCTAAAAAAAAAGCCTTTCATCAATGAGAAGTAAAGGAGAGCCAGGCTTAAGTTTGCCAAAGACCATAAGGATTGGACCATAGAGGACTGGAGTAAGGTAATCTTTGATGAGTCTAATTTTCAGCTTTGCCCAACATCATCTGGTCATCTAATGGGTAGACGGAGACCTGGGGAGGTGTACAAGCCACAGTGTCTTGCACCCACTGTGACATTTGGTGGAGGATCAGTGATGATCTGGGGATGCTTCAGCAAGGCTGGAATTTGGCAGGTTAATCTTTGCGAAGGACATATGAATCAAGCCGTATACAAGGTTATCCTGGAAAAACAGTTGATTCCTTCTGCTCAGGCAATGTTCCCCTACTCTAGGGACTGTTTTTTACAGCAGGACAATGCGCCATGCCACACAGCTAGGTCAATTAATGTGTGGATGAAGGACCACCACGTCAAATCCCTGTCATGGCCAGCCCAATCTCCAGACCTGAACCCCATTGAAAACCTCAAATGTAATCAAGAGGAAGATGGATAATCACAAGCCACACTCTTAGGTCTCTTGTCTAGGACTCTCAACATTGGTTTAACAGGGGATTCACTAGCCCTCATCCAGTATGCCCCCTATCCTTCACTAGCCCTTATCCTAGTATGCCCCCTATCCTCAGAACGTCTCTGGCAAGCTCTCAGATTGCATTTTCCTCCATTGCCTAGAGACCCATTGCACCAGCTGTCTCTAGCTTCTGCTGTGGCCCATCTATTACACATCGTTGAGTACCATGCTTTAAAAATGGCTTCCACCTTTGGGAGCGACACTGACTCTTGATCATCGCTCTTTTCAGCCTTAACTGCTGTAGCTCTTTAAGATGAGCCAACCTATACTCGAGGAGAATCCGCATATTTCCAAGACTCTCCCCTGTGCCCACCATGAGGAACAGAACCATACCCATTACCCTGGGTAACTTGGCTTCATCTTTATTGGGAATTCTCACTCTTGTAACCCCCCCTCCGGATTTATTGACCATTTCCTGCATGAGTCGCCCATTGGACCTGACGACTTCTCCCAGCAGGGCACTTGGCACCTGGACAACATCTTCCATTCGATTCTGAAGTTTTCTCATTAGCTGCAGCCGCCTAACGGCTTCCTCGTTCTTCCACCAGATCAACCGCTTCGTGCACACACACCTCAAGTACATGTCCCTCAGGATAGCTACTCAATCCGCCGTGACTTCAGATGTGGACAGAACCACCAGCTGTTTAGCTTCTGGGGACCAATATACCCTACAGGCTTCCACAGCCTCCTTAAAGTCGTCATGCACCGACTCTCTGGCACACTCCTCTCTCTGGTCTTCCGGGACTTCTACAAGACATTTGAGCAATAGAGTCTCAGTCTCTGACCTCGACTCTCACCAGACTTTTACCTCTTTGAGTCGTTTGGCCAGAACAGACACCTGCCACTCCATTTTTTTCAGGGCTGCTGTATTCATAGCCTGGCTTTCTGCCAGGCGGCCTTTGAGCTTGACACCTCTTGTTTCAACGCACTCACTTGGCCCTCAGCAACCTGTCTCCAAAGCTTGTCTTGCTTCAAATGGCCGTGTATAATCTCCTTGAACCTCCTTCGCTCGCCTCCCCCATCCTCTGGACTTGGTGAGCTTCCATCACTTAAAGAGGTATCTGCTTCAGACCTCACTTCTTTGCTGCCTTCCTCCATTTCCGCAACCTCGTCCTTCACTTGGGCCACAGCAGTGTCATCTTCAAAGGCTTTTGCTCCATCCAACTCTTCACTCTCTGGGTCTTTGTAGTCTTCAACCATCTCCACTTCTTCACCCATGGCGCTGTTTTTGTTTCCAGTCTCCCTAGAAGTGGATATATTATTGGTCTGCTCTCCCTGTGCTTTGTGGACTCCTGCTCCACAAGCACTTTCCAGGATCTTTACTATAGCGCCATCTACTGACCGACCATGAGCTGCTTGTTCACAAACCGGAGAGGACACCCACACCTTCTGTTTGGCTGGCTCCATCTCCCTGACCACCTCTTGTGAGGAATTGGCATTACACTGTCAGTTCCTCTGACAGCACAATATCTGTCTCAGCCCCAGTGGTTGCTACTGGCAATGACACTTCACCTTCTTTGTGGCACTTGCTCCTTGTTGGGCCCTCCCTTACTGTACTTCCTTTCCTTCTTAGAGTCACAGTCACCCCCGGAGTCTGTGTCTCACCCTACAGTCTGGTAAACCCCCAAGTCGCTCTTGTAAATAACTCATGAAAGAATAAAGTTACGTTAAAACCAAGCACACCATTGTTTTTCTTTTGAAATTCTCAATAAGTTTGATGTGTCACATGACCCTCTTCCCATTGGAAAAAATAAAGTTGGATCCAAAATGGCCGACTTCAAAATGGCCGCCATGGTCACCACCTATCTTGAAAAGTTTTCCCCCCTTCCATACGCAAACCGGAAGTTGATATCACCAACATTCCCATTTTATTTAGGTATATCCATATAAATGGCCCACCCTGTATATACAGTATATACATATTACCAAGCCCGAGGTTTAGTGATGAACAGGTATCCTTCTGACATAATTTCCTTTGACAATTCTGCAGTGTTTTTGGCAGCAAATCCGTAAACCTTTGACATGCTGCAGAAAATAAAACGCTGCAAATACGGAGGGAAATTTAGGGATCATATGCACAACGCTTCAGGATTTTCATTGCATCATCTTGCTTTAGTAGTACATTGCGTTTTTGGAGCATCTCTGCGCGTAAAAAAAAACGATGCGAAAACTCATCAAAAACACATTGTGTGCACATAGCCTTAATCCTTAAGATTTTAGGCTGCCGCTTGGCAACTCGGAGCTTCAACTTCCTCCATAAGTTTTCTATGGGATTAAGGTCAGGAGACTGGCTAGGCCACTCCATGACCTTAATGTGTTTCTATTTGAGCTACTCCTTTATTGCCTTGGCTGTATGTTTTGGGTCATTGTCTTGCTGGAAGACCCAGCCACGAACCATGTATAATTTCCTGGTGGAGGAAGGAGGTTGTCACTCAGGATTTTACAAAACATGGCTCCATCCATTCTCCTATTAATGCAGTGAAGTAGTCCTGTACCCTTAGCAGAGAAACACACCCAAAACATGTTTCCGCCTCCATGCTTGACAATGGGGACGGTGTTCTTTGGGTCATAGGCAGCATTTCTCTTCCTCTAAACACAGCGAGTTGAGTTAATGCTAAAGAGCTCAATTTTTGTCTCATCTGACCACAGCACCGCCTCCCAATCACTCACAGAATCATCCAGGTGTTCAATGGCAAACTTCAGACGGGCCTGAATATGTGCCTTATTGAGCAGGGGCACTGCATCACTTTAGACCTTTACGCCGTCCGTTGTTATGAATGAGTCACCGTAGGAGGCAAAAGCAGAAATACAAGCTAAGTCCAGAAAACCAGAGAAGTTGGCAACTATCAGATTGCAGACCCCTGAATCTATCAACACAACTAGCAGTAGCCGTGGGGGGTTCCTACGAAGCCCTAGACCCCTCGATCACAGCCGGAGAAATACATAGGCCTAATGAAAGAAAGGGGAAATCTAAACTGCCCCAGAGCAGACCCCAAAGCAATAGGCAGCCCCCAACATATAATGACGGTGAAGCAAGATGAAAATACTAACACAGACAGAAAGATAGACTGAGCAAAGACGGGCCCCAAAACTACCTAGATAGGAAAGGACAGGAAGGCTGCTGTCTGCAATCTGCCAAAACCCTATCAAAGACAAAAGCCAACCAGCTGATATGAAAAAGGCCCTGAAGCAGCTAGGCTTCAAAAACTGAATCAGCACTCAGGTATTTTCAGAAGACAGAGCTAAATGAATTCAGCACACCCCAGCAGGGAATGGCAGAAATCCAGAAAAACAAAGCAAAAACAGTCAAAGCACAAAAGCAAAAGGCCGAGCAGCAAACTTAGCTTTGGAGGAGCAGGAATTCAGACTGGTCTCCAAGGATCCCACAGAGAAACCACCCGCAGGGCAGAAGGGCGTCGGCAGCATTATATCCAGTCCGTAACTCCACTCAGCCAGTCACAATCATCAGCCTCAGGTGTTTGACAATCAGGCTCACTACCTTTCTTTACCAGAAGAGGGAGTTCCTCGGGCCTCAGTAATGAAGGGGAAAATGAACTCACAACAGTCCGTAATATGTTACCAATGGTTTTCTTGGTGACTGTGGTCCCAGCTGCCTTGAGATCACTAACAAGTTCCCCCGTGTAGTTTTAGGCTGATCTCTCACCTTCCTCATTATCAAGGATATCCCACGAGGTGCGATTTTCAATCGTGCCCCAGATCGATGTCGATTGACAGTCATTTTGTATTTCTTCCATTTTCTTACTATTGCACCAACAGTTGTCTCCTCACCCAGCGTCTTACTTATGGTTTTGTAGCCCATTCCAGCTTTGTGCAGGTCTATGATCTTGTCCCTGAAATCCTTATAAAGCTCTTTGGTCTTGCCCATGTTGTAGAGGTTAGAGGCTGACTGATTAATTTAGTCTGTGGATAGGAGTCTTTTATAAAGGTGAGTATGTAAGACAGCTGTCTTTAATGCAGGTAACAAGTTGATTAGGAGCGTCTAACTGGTCTGTAGGAACCAGAACTCTTAAAGCGAACCTGTCAGCTGTTTTGGCCGCTATAAGATGCGGCCGCTGCCTTTCAGGGCTTATTTTCAGCATTCTATAATGCTGTAGATAAGCCCCCGATCCAACCTGCAAGATAGGAAAAATAAGTTTTATTATGCTCACCCAAGGGGGCGGTCCGGTCCAATGGGTGTCGCAGGTCCGAGTCCAGCACCTCCATTGTTCTTACGACACCGTGCTTCTGCTTGCTTCATGCCTCGCCAGCATCGTACTCCTGCGCAGGCGTATTTTTCTGCTCTTTTGCAGGCAGAGCAAAGTACTGTATTGAGCAGATGCCGGGAAAGATCAGAAAAGCCCAGCACTTGCGCACTGCAGGACTTTGCTCTGCCCCCTACAGGGCAGAGAAGTACGCCGCGCAGGTGCGCGATGCCAAGAAGACTTCTATGGATGATGCAGGGAGGCATCATCCACATGAACCAAGAAGAAGGATAGCGATCGTAAGAAAATGGGAGGCACCGGACCAAGACCCGCAACACACATCGGAACAGTCCACTCCGCAGGTGAGTATAATAAAAGTTATTTTTCTTCTTTTACAGGTTGGGTTGGATTATTATATACAGCATTATAGAATGCTTTATATATCAGCCCCAAACTCATATCAGCCAAACCTGGTGACAGGTTCACTTTAAGGAGGTGCGGAATATCTAATTTTCTCTTTGGGTCACACTTTTAGCACTAGCAAATATCAATTTTGATGTTTTGTTTTTTTTACAAATACTTTCAATTTGACACAAAATTGCATGAAGGTGTCCTAGTCTATAAAGTGCTTAGTGGCATTTTGTCAATGTATCAGATGTCTACTTGCAGAAAATATACAGCTATTGAGAGTGAAAGTAAATTTTTTATTTAATAGTTATGCTTTTATTTGTATATGTAAAAACAAACCTTGCTACCACTTGGAGTGAAAGGGTTAAGATACTTCTATTTCACTGTTTCAATAACCAAGCGTGGACAGTGGCTGATATAAGCAATTCAAATATGTATAAATGATATAGAATACGTTGGTGCTAAATTAATATATATGTAATAAAACAAACTCCTTACCGTGGCCCACAATAAAAAGAGAATCAATTTTGAACTATTGATGCTGCAGTATTCACTAGATGGCACTGTTTTCCACATCCTGCACCACTGTAAGACTTAGCATGATGGTGCTGAAATGGTAGAAGTCAGTGTAAGGTTCCTATGGAAACAAACAAATGATCCTCTTAGGAATAAAATGCGAAACAATTGTGCAGCAGGAGCATTTATTTGGCTGAGGGATTTTAATATTTGTTAACTCCTTGACAACCTGTGACGTACATTTTCGTCACAAGTTGCAAGGGCCCATCTGGCCATTGGGCAAATCTGAAAAATGTCATATCGGCCTGCAAACGTTTAACATGATCGGCATCCTTAGCTGTAGTGATGCAGAGAACCACCTGCTTCACAACTTACTTCGGTCCGGCATGCTGCAGGCTATTACCGGTTTGTATAAGGCTGGCATCATGCAGGGCATAACATAAACGCATCATGCCTGCCAGCTGCTGCAAGACAAACTGGAAAAGAAGACAAAGGCTATGGTGGTGGATATGAGTTTTTTTTGTTTTCCCTTTTTAATATTGTGGAGCATGATATAGTAGGAAATACTGTTGGTGCCATCATACTTCACACAGGGGGCTGTGGGGAATCATACTGTGTATAGGAAAGACCATGGGGCATCATAATGTATATAGGGTGCATGGGCTATTATATGGTGTACAGAAGGCTATGGCACTTCGTACTATGGATAGGGAGTTGTGGGGGTCTTCATGCTTTGTATAGTGGAGTGTAACAACTCTGCTGACGTCACTGCATGGCCTCCCATCCCCCGCACATCAACTTACTCACTGCTCCGGGTCATGCTGTGAATTCTGTCTGTTGCCAGTCCTGTGCTGTGTGCCTCTGCTCTCCCGTATGTTTCCTGGCTATGTGTGTATAGGGGGGCGGCACCAGAACTCTCTGGTTCTTATGCAGTCAGGGTGCACCTGTCTAATCTGTCCCTGACCAATTACCTAGAGCCCTTGACTATTTAGTTCCGCCACACCCACTGAAACATTGCCTGTGCAATGTCTATACTCAGTTAGTATTTTGCTGCTGAGGAAGCCAGGCCCTGTGCTGTGTATTTCCTCCTTTTCTGGAGGAATAATTCTTGTCTTGCTTTGTACCTTTGTCTGCCTGCAAGGAGGCTGATTATCCTGGTCCTTGAGTCTTGGTCCCAGTACCTTGTCTGTACTCTGTCCTACCTTAGTCTCCCTTTCTCCTTGTCTGTGGCTTCCTTCCCTGCTGTGTCTTTCCTTGTGTCCTCTCTGTCTGTGCATCTGCACCCTTGCAGCTCTGTCTGTTACTCCGCACCCTTGCAGCTCTGTCTGTGCATCCGCATCCTTGCAGCTCTGTCTGTGCATCCGCATCCTTGCAGCTCTGTCTGTGCGTCCGCACTCTTGCAGCTCTGTCTGTGCGTCCGCACCCTTGCAGCTCTGTCTGTGCGTCCGAACCCTTGCAGCTCTGTCTGTGCATCCGCACCCTTGCAGCTCTGTCTGTGCATCTGCACCCTTGCAGCTCTGTCTGTGCATCTGCACCCTTGCAGCTCTGTCTGTGCATCTGCACCCTTGCAGCTCTGTCTGTACATCTGCACCCTAGCCGCTCAGCCAACTCCGCACTCCTGCGGCTCCGCCTACTCCACACTCCTGCCTATATCCATACCTACACCTGCTGTGTGAACAGGTCCCTACCTGTCCCTTCTCATACCACGCCAGTCTGCCCTGTGTCTCCAAGCCGTGCCCGCCTGCCCTGTGTCTCCAAGCCGTGCCCGCCTGCCCTGTGTCTCCAATCTGTAAATGCTTGCCCTGTGTCTCCAAGCCACGCCTGCTTGCCCAGTGTCTCAGCCGTGCCTGTCGTGTCTACCTGCCTGCCTGTGTATAGCTTCTGTCAAAGTGACTTGTCCCCGAGTGGGACCAGCAGCCACAGCCAGACACCACCCTGGAGTGGCACCCGACAGCTATCTGCCGCACAAGCCTGACCTCACCATCAGAGGCTCCAGTGAAGACCGAGGTAGCTGTTGTAGTCACGCCCCTTCCAGGGTAGTCTGGTTTGTGGCTCAGTGGGGCCACAAACCCCCGGCTCGCGCCATTCAGCCAAGGTGCAAGCGTGACAGTTTGCACAGGCCATGGTCCCCGCTGTGTCCCATGTCCTTCCGCTTGTGGAGCATGATGATCTTTCTCTCTGCCGGTATGAGCATCTGGAAGAATTTGTTCCGCCCTGCGTGGTTACGTTTGTTGAGACTTCTGAACCCATCATTGTTCCAATGCCATCTACAACCAGCTCCTGGCTTATGAGAAGCTCAACCCTGCAGACCCGCCTACATTTTATGGGAACCCTAAAGAGTGCCAAGGGTTCCTGGAACAGTGCTTACTCTACATCCAAGGGAATGCAGCCTGTTTCCCGTCTGACTGGTTCAAGGTGGGATACATCATGTCCTACCTGGCTGAAGATGCTCTGATTTGGATCACTCCCCTCTGGGAAGCAGGGGATCCAATCATCTCGGACTTCGAGGCCTTCCTGGTGGCCTTCCGTAAAGCCTTTGAAGTACCCAGTCCAGCTACGCCTGCCAAGTCTTCCCTTTCCAGATCCGAGAGGCGCGCCAGACTGGCGAAACCAGTGAGGAAACCGCCTCGTCAGACCGCGACCGTCCGAAACCCTCCAGTTCCTCCACCTGTTAGAGCAGCTACTCAAGTTGAACCAAAGAAGACTGTTAAGAGTGGGCTGGCAAGGCAGCAGCCTGAAACCAGTCGTAAGATGGGCATACAGTATTGCTGCGGTTGTGTGGAACACCCGGACGGCTTCTGTCCGAAGGAGCGCAAGCTCCAAAACCTTGGGTCAGTGGGAGAGGCTGCCCTTGGTAAGAGTCCCTCCTCCTGACTAAGATCGGTGACTGTTCCTGTGCCTTGTGGGAGCTTTAGCCCTGCAGATGTGTTAAAGCTGCAAGCCAGACGGAGTCTGTGTAGGGTTCCTGTTCCACAGCTCCAGAATCCGGTGACGGTGTTTGGTGATTGTCGTGCCCTACTTATGAACAGTCGAGTGTCGAAGGGACTACTACAGCTCCAAATCAGAGCGTTATATTTGGAGAAGTTTATTTTACACTTGCTGACCAGTTTGCCCATCGGTCCTTCTGAGCCGGGTACTCTACTGCGTGTTCCGGTCCGAAGACCCAGTGTGGTGCCGCACTTGGAGCTACCTAGTCACCAAAGGTATCTAGTTCCAATGTTACAAGGTCAGGCTACAGTGTTAACTTCCCCATCTGTTCTGCTGGCTATTGGGTCATGGTGTGCTGATGTCACTGTAGAAAAGGAAGCAGTGGCGCCCTCTCCACACACCTCCTGTGACCAGTTCCCAGAAGCATCCCGGTCGCTTGAAAATGTTTCTTTAGGCCATGGGCAGAAGATGGATCCTGTACGGATGCCTTCAGATTCCATGTGGCAGGTGGATGAAGAAGTTGGAGCAGAAGCTCTTGTACGTCTGCTTTTTACCAACCCAGAGGAACAGGTCCAGTTCTCTTCTGTTAACAGGCGAAGGATGGATCCAGTGTGGGTACCCTCAACTTCTAGTTGGCCGGTTAATGAAGATACTAAGGAGGAGGTCCAATTTACTTGGGATATCGGGCTGAAGTTGGACTCAGTGAAGGTCTCTTCTGTTTCCAGCTGGCTGGCTGATGTAGGGGTCAAGTCTGAGGCTTCCAGGTCCCTGCTTTCTGCCACCCAGGAGGAAGAAATCCAAGTCCTTATACCCTCTGTGTTGGAAGTTGAGTCCATCAGGCACCAAGAAGCTTGGCACTCTGGGATTCCTGATGGCACACATATTCCACCCTACCTGAAGGATGTCGTGTCAACCTGGACTGTGTGTGGTCCCATACTCCTCCTTCAGGTCATTCTGGCAGGCTTGCGAAAGAGGGGCCGTAAAGGGGGGTACTGTAACAACTCTGCTGGCATCACTGCATGGCCTCCCATCCCCCACACATCAACTACTCACTGCTCCGGGTCATGTTGTGAATTCTGTCTGTTGCCAGTCCTGTACTCTGTGCCTCTGCTCTCCCGTATGTTTCCTGGCTATGTGTGTATAGGGGGGCGGCGCCAGAACTCTCTGGTTCTTATGCAGTCAGGGTGCACCTGTCTAATCTGTCCCTGACCAATCACCTAGGGCCCTTGACTATTTAGTTCCGCCACACCCACTGAAACATTGCCTGTGCAATGTCTATACTCAGTATTTTGCTGCTGAGGAAGCCAGGCCCTGTGCTGTGTATTTCCTCCTTCTCTGGAGGAATACTTCTTGTCTTGCTTTGTACCTTTGTCTGCCTGCGAGGAGGCTGATTATCCTAGTCCTTGAGTCTTGGTCCCAGTACCTTGTCTGTACTCTGTCCTACCTTAGTCTCCCTTTCTCCTTGTCTGTGGCTTCCTTCCCTGCTGTGTCTTTCCTTGTGTCCTCTCTGTCTGCATCTGCACCCTTGCAGCTCTGTCTGTGCATCCGCACCCTTGCAGCTCTGTCTGCATCCGCACCCTTGCAGCTCTGTGCATCCGAACCCTTGCAGCTCTGTCTGTGCATCCGCACCCTTGCAGCTGTCTGTGCATCCGCACCCTTGCAGCTCTGTCTGTGCATCCGCACCCTTGCAGCTCTGTCTGTGCATCCGCACCCTTGCAGCTCTGTCTGTGCATCCGCACCCTTGCAGCTCTGTCTGTGTATCCGAACCCTTGCAGCTCTGTCTGTGCATCCGCACCCTTGCAGCTCTGTCTGTGCATCCGCACCCTTGCAGCTCTGTCTGTGCATCCGCACCCTTGCAGCTCTGTCTGTGCATCTGCACCCTAGCCGCTCTGACTACGCACTCCTGCGGCTCCGCCTACTCCACACTCCTGCCTATATCCATAACTACACCTGCTGTGTGAACAGGTCCCTACCTGTCCCTTCTCATACCACGCCAGTCTGCCCTGTGTCTCCAAGCCGTGTCCGCCTGCCCTGTCTCCAAGCCGTGCTCGCCTGCCCTGTGTCTCCAAGCTGTGCCGTCTGCCCTGTGTCTCCAAGCCGTACCCACCTGCCCTGTGTCTCCAATCCGTACACGCTTGCCCTGTGTCTCCAAGCCACGCCTGCTTGCCCAGTGTCTCAGCCGTGCCTGTCAGTGTGTTTTTTGACAGCTCGACTAGCCTGTCTGTGACTGGGAAGCGTCGGCTATCTCAGGTGTTCACTATCCTGGGTAATGGCCATGCCTACTTAACTGAGCAGCTTCTCCCAGACCACTGCCAGAAGTACATTCATCTTGTGAGGTTTGTGCTTTGTGCTCCCTGTGCCTTGAGTTCTATATGCTTGATTTGTTGCCTGACCTTGGACTTCCTTCTGACCATCCGCCTGTTTAACCCCTTCAGCTCTGATCCGTTATCCTCCTGGTATTCTGACCTCGGAACATTACCTGACTAGGCTTTTGTCTCTTCCTTCTGTTTATAATGTACCCTCCTGACATCTGACCTTGAACTCCCTGACCACTCTAAAGGTACTGTCACATTAAGCGATATAGCTAGCAATATCGCTATAACTTGTGACGTTATGGCGATACTGCTAGCGATATCGCTGTGTCTGATACTTACCTACGACCCGCTCCCCCGCTGGTTATCGCTGATCGCGCGAGAACGTCCAGGACTGTTTCTCGTCGTCAGCTTCCTGCAGCGCTTCCTGCTGTGACGACGAGCAACGCGTGGAGCCGGGCGGGAGGACGCAGGATTGCCTGGTGTGACAGGTAAGTAGCGACCCCGTCCCCAGCGATGTCGCTAGTGAGATCTGCCTGTGTGGCAGTCATATCGCTGGTCGGGATCGCTGGTACATCGCTAAGTGTGACAGTACCTTTACTCATGGCTTAGCCGTGAAAAGTGACTAGCGTCACAGCATCTTTGTGGAGAAGAGAGGTGTATTCATTTGTAATCGCATATTTATGATATGAATACAAATGATCCTCTGAGTGCATCGGCAATTTCGGGGTTAAAGGGACTCCAATCAGCTTATTGTCCCAACGTCCTGCAGTGTGCTTACGCTGCTAATGTCACTACGGCACAATGACATCACCTCATCAGAGCACTACAGTTGAGAGAAGTTATTGAAGCCGAGAGCTGGACTCAACCACTCAGAGTGCTGAAGATATAGAGAGACTTTTACTCTAGATTTATAGTTACAGGATGCCTTTATTGTAGACCGAGAGTTAGGTGATGTTTACTGTAGAATGGGGTTGAGAGTGGCTTATAGAGTGTGGTATAATGCGAGGAACAATATGGAGGTGGGACAGTGTGAGAGGCACATTGTGGAAATTGTTCAGTTTGGAGAAGAGCAATATGGGGGCTCAGAATGGAGAGAGGGCAGCATGGCTGGCTCAGTATAGAGAAGGAGCTGCATGGATCGCTCAATATGGATAAGAGGCACCACGAGGTCTCAGTATGGAGAGAGGGCAGCACGGGGAATTTGATATGTAGAAGGGGCAAGATGGGTGTTAGTATGGAGAAGTGGCAGCATGGCAAGAGATCAATATGAAGAAGGGGCATAGTTGTGGTCTCTGTGGAGAGAGGGTAGCATGGTGAGCTTAGTATACAGAAAGGACAGCATGGTGATCCCAGTATGGAGAAAGGGCAGCACAGGGGGTTAGTATGAAGAAACAAGTGTGTGGGGGTCTTTGTATTGTGATGGTTCAGTGTGAGTGTGGCTCAGACAGGATAAAGGGCAGTGTGGAGGTTCAATACATAAAACAGAAAGCTTGTGGGCTCAGTATGGAGAAGGGGCAGCATGTGGTTCCCTCTAAGGATGGTGGGCAGCATGGAACAGGGACAGTGTAGACATCATACTTTAGTAAGTTAAAGAGTTGATATTATTCATAAGGGAGGACAATGTGGTGTTCATACTTTATAAAGATTTGTTGGCGGTCATAGTATATTAGGGGTGTGCTGTGGGAATCTTTTATAGGAGAGGCCAGTGTGGAGGCAGTGTGACATAAGGAAGAACAGTGAGGAGCAATATGTGGAGCATGTTAAAGTGAGAAGCGATGTGGCAATCATAGTTCACCAGATCAAATTGTATGGCGGTCATAGTATATTAGGGGAATTATTTGGCACTTATAGAATATGAGATGGGTGTGTGGTGCAGTGACCGCTGTGTCCGCTAGGGGGCGCTGTGTGTGTCCCAGGACAGCAGTATAAGCATTTCCATTACCCTGATAGGTGTAGGATACTGAAAGATCATAATGATCAGCAGAGGTACTGCTGAGTAGTACGTTCCGTTACAATGTGTCAGGGAAGCCTGTGTGTGGCTGTATGCAATAGGACCTTGTGTGAGGTCATAGTCATATGATCACCTGTGGGTGTGGTTATGGACCATATAAGGTACCAGAGGTCTGGTCACAAGGGCTGAATGCAGGGACCCGATTGGTCCAGAGAGGAAGGTCCCGCTGACATAGAGCTTCCTGCCTGACAGCACATGTGGACGCTGTGTGTAATGGCGATGTGTGCCTGTTAGTTCCCTGGAGGGAATAAACGTGCAGCATGGTGAAACAGCACGAGGCAACCCTGACGTGGGTAAGATAACTTGGTGGATAGAAAGCCTGCGCATTGAACAGTGCATAATTTGTGTGATGCAAGGATAACAGAGCTGAACTCTGTAATGGACGCAGTGCTGACTGTATGCTGTTTTCTGTTGCTGTGACGGTTTATGAAGCTGAAATAAACCGCATGGATTATACTGCTTTATGAAAACCCGTGCTGGATGTGACTTATTCGCTGCCAAGCGAGTTTTCCCCAACCTTGAATGACAGCGCTACCTCACAGGTGGTATGGTGGGAACATTTTATAGGAATCAATAGTGTGAAGGTTGTGTACCACAAGGGAGAAGAGTGATCAGTTTGGAGAGAAAAAAACATGGATATTACCCACGCTGCTGTAGAAATAACGATCCAAGTTTTTGGTAATGCAACGATGGTATTATATTCTTCTTTAATCTCTACGCGTTTCAAAGTCAGTGCGACTTCTTCCTCAGGAAATGCGTAAGAATAGTGAAGAGCAATCATTCAGGAGCACAGCGTAGAGCATTTTTAGGACACAGCATGGATGATTATTTTTATTCAGGTGGCATTATAATAACACTATTATTTTTACAGGTAAGGACACCATGTAAGGGTGTTCTGAAGTAGACCAGAGAAGATGAATATCTGAAGAGACAAACTGTGCTATATAAAGTTATCATGGCACCCTGGCCTATAAAGGTACCTGGATCGAAGGGTGCATTTACATTAGCCAATCACAGCTCTTAAAGAGATTGTCATCTCCTTGACTACTGCAACCTCCTGTTTTGTGGCCTCCCTTCTAACGCTGTCGCACCCTTCCAATCTATTCTAAACTCTGCTGCCCGACTAATTCACCTGTCCCCCCACTATTCCCCGACATCTCTCACCTCTTTCAATCCCTTCACTGGCTCCCCATTACCAAAAGACTCCAGTTCAAAACCCTAACCATGACATACAAAGCCATCCACAACCTGTGTCCTCCATACATCTGTGACCTCGTCTCCCAGTTCTTACGTGCACGAAACCTCCGATCCTCACAAAATCTCCTCTACTACCTTCTTATCTCCTCTTTCCACAATTGCATAAACGATTTCTCCCGTGCATCCCCCCTACTGTGGAACTCTCTACCCCAAAATATCAGACTTGCCTACCATGGAAACTTTCAAATGGAACCTGAGGACCTACCTCTTACGACAAGCCTACAACTTGAATTAACCCTTGTTCCACCAAACCACTGCACGACCAGCTCTACACTCGCCTACTGAAGCCTCATTCATCCCTTGTCGATTGTGAGCCCTCACATACAGGGTCCTCTCTCCTACTGTACCAGTCGGTCACTTGATTAAGATTACTTGTTTTTATTATGTATACCCTTTTTGCACGTAAAGCGCCATGACATAAATGGCGCTATAATAATATGCGACTATTTTGTTCCAACCAGCAATTAGTGGGTCTTGAAGAATGAACTTTGGAAACATGCCAACAATTTTGTCTGGCCAATTTTTGGAGTTTTGCTTAAAATTATATCCAGTTTGCATTTTTTCTCTGTTTTTTATTGTTTCAATATATACACAGAAAATAAAAGTGTATAACCAAACATGCAATTGTAATATTTTTTCTGGGGGGGGAATACTTCATTTTGTGGAACACAATTTCAAGTGTGGCAACACTTTCAGCCATGTCTGTATTCAAAACATCTATAGAGTAATTTCATTCAAACAAAACATAGGCCAAAAGAGTGTCATTTTGTCTTCTGTCAGCCAGTATATATCTGTATACCTTTACTGTAATATGGAATGGTGTAGTGGACTATTCAACACAAAGTTAAACAGAGAAAATACAAACCATGCAGCTTATGTTTTTTTCCATTGGAAACCAGTGTTTAAAGAATTTCACTGTATGACTTTACAGGGAATAACAGCACAGGTCATCCATTGGAGGCATACATTGAGAGTTGTTCCTGGCATACACAACATACAGAAACTGCAAATATTTTGTAAAAAGTGTTTGATACTCTACAGCCACATCCTTTGAATAATTAATGTGAAAACTATATATTTGAATAAATATTTATCACTTTTACAGGTAGAAGTCATGCGCCAAATCTGAACAAAGAAGCACAAAGCATGAAAATGTCAAAAAAGTTGCCGGAAATTTGAGAAAGCTATAAATATTCTTACCTGTTTTTTAAGCTTCATGCATTAAGTGATCACATCTCTACCAAGAAAATGCCCTTTAGGAATTGGTGTCTCAACAGTGATCAATGGCAATTGTACATACACTCTTCCAACATGATTAATCTGAATGGAGAAAACTCCTTCCCCCATGACCTACAGTAGATAGAAGGTGGAGAGGTTACTGTCAACGGAGATCTAGTGTTACCATTTGAAACAGTACAATTACAGTCAACTAATTGGTACTTACCCTGGTGCTAGATCCTACTGTAGCTGTGTTGTGCAGCTGTGTTGTGCCATATGATGTAGTGGCGCAGCTTGGGGATGTAGAGATTCAGTCTCAATAGTAGTCAGTAGCATTCACACAGGCATGCAGTTTCTCGGTGCAAAACAGGCAGATTTATTCAAGTTCATTAATCCTCAGCATATGGGAAAATCAAAACAGCCTTTTCTTCCAGCATAAAGGAAAACCAAAATAAACAAAATAGTCCATACAGCAGTATAGGAACACAGAGCATGTTCACCCGTTCAAAGGAGATCCAAATTTCGCCTGCCTCTAGCAAAGACTGACCAGCACACACTAGGTCTTTCAACCTGCCCACAGAGACCATAGTGAGGCAGCACCAGCTTACTTAAATTGCCCATTCCAAGTCCTGGAGATAAGGGAATAGGCAATCCCTCCCAGCTTTAACGGCTGCTCCTAAAATCCGGACCCAAAATCCAGGCCCATTAAAAACATCTCAGCACTATATGTGAGGAAGGCTTCTTACATCACCGAGGCTTGGCGCCTCAGTGACACATACCTCCAGTCCATGTACAGTTGCAACTTTATAGGGGACAGATATATCAATCAATATCAAAAGTGTGGAGGATGAAGAAATAAACCTACGCAAGGAGCTGTGATCACATGATATTTGTTACACCCGGTTCTGGTGCTGGTTCCAGTTCTGGTGCCTCACCAGCTCCTGCTCCTGACGCTGCCCCTGTACCTCTGTGAGATCCCTGTCGGGATCCTCACTGTCTGTCCCTCCTCTGTTTCCTGGCGTGCTGCCAGCAGGCCTCCAGAGATAGTGATTAGGACACGCGCGCTTGCTTACCCGCGGTCTCTTAAGGAGACCGCACATTTTTTTGAAAATATCAATTAACCAATGGCAGCTCACTGATTACTATTTCTGGCCCCTCCGCCATAGGGAGGGTGCCGGAGCAACAAGTATTTACTCTTGCTAATCCCGGTTATGTGTCTGTTCTTCCTGCGCTGCTATAGCATTCCATTTATCACTTTCCTTACACGCTTTGTCTCCGCTGAATATCTGTGACCAGATGTGTGACTGTCCTAGACGACTTTTGTACCATTACTCTTAAGTTCCATCCCGTTCCGCTACTCTGCCATCCGGACCCTTGGACTTCGCTAAAGTTACTGGAGCCAGCTTCCTCCTATCTACCTGGAATCCGACTATCCTCGCCAGAGCCAGCATCATCTTGTATACCCGGTGTCCGCCAGTCAGCTTCTCCATATCTGTAATATCTGTTCACCCGTTTGTCCCACTGGGACAGCTGCCACGAGTCCAGGGTCTAACTGGAGGTAGCACCTGTGTCCCCCAGGTATTCCATTCTGGTCCTGTTCGAGGGATCTTACTACGGGTACCTGGTGCTCACTAGTCACGCCCCCTTTGGAGCCCCTCAGACCGTGGTCCCGAGGTTCCACTCAAAAAATAAAAGACAAATGTGAACTTCATCACCTGTGCCTCCGCTTCCATTCCTTGCAGATTGCTCCGGCCATGGAACCCGCTGGATCCCAGAGACCTCCGACTGTGGAGCTTTGCCAAGAGGTGACCTGTCTAAGGCCTGTTTCACACCTCCGTTTTTTACGTCAGTCAAAATCTGCCAATTTTCTAAAAAACATCCGCCAAAAAAGGGGTGGATCCGTTTTTTCCCCCATAGACCTACATTAGCAGCGGATCTTGACTGACAGTCATCCGTCCCACCCATTTTTTGGCAGATCCGTCAAAATTTTATCATCTCCCGGGCGGATGGGACGGACTCTGCAACGTTTTTTTTCGAGCGACGGTCCGCTAATTTCTATTGTGCATGCCCGGCAGATTCGCTGGAGCAGGGCTTTTAACTTCTGAATGGCGTTCCGGAACAGCCGTGCAAAGAAAAAAAAATTCTCTCTCTCTCTCTCTGTCTCTTTTCCAGGCCGCGGTTCCTTTAAATTTCCCCTCCAGCGGATCCGTACACAACACGGATCCTGTAGCATCCGTTTAGCCCGTGACAGAGGCGGATCCGTTTTTAAAGGCTCTGGCGGATTTGCCTCCCGTCAAAGTAACGGAAATGTGAAACAGGCCTAAGGGATCAACAGGATAAGATCACGACTTATCTTTGCAGTTTGTCTACCTGCATGGATTACCTGCTGTCCTCTTCTGCAACTGACTCATCCACTGACACCCAGGTCACCTGCATGGCAAGTAAAGGTCCTTGCCTGGCAGCCCCCACCCGCTTCCATGGTGACCCCCGCTCAGTGTCGGGGTTTATCAATCAGTGCATGCTACACTTCGAAATCTTGGGACATATGTTTGCTTCTGATCGAGCCAAGGTGGGCTTCATAATGTCACATCTCGCTGGAGAGGCCCTTGCCTGGTTTAACCCCCTGTGGGAGAGGGGATCCTCTGGTTAATGATGTTCAGTCATTCCTAGAAGTTTTACGCAGGACCTTCGATGAACCTGGTCGTGTTATGTCGACAGCTTCAGTCCTGCTCCGCCTATGTCAAGGAACTTTCACGGTGGCTCAGTATGCTGTTTGGTTCTGCACACTCTTCCGAATTATCTTGGAACAATGAGTCCTTGGTGGATACCTTCTGGGAGGGTTTGTCGGGTAGAATCAAGGATGAGCTGGCAGGACGGGACAGGCCTAGTACCTTGGATGATTTGATATCTCTAGCAACCCGGATAGATCTGAGTTTTCAAGAATGTTCCAAGGACATCAAATGAGACAAAGGGCCCTACCATCTGGGCTCTAGTTCTCCTATGTCGACAACCTCATGTTCCTCCCCTGAGGCCATGGAGGTAGATCACGTAAGTTTGGCCAGTCGCCACCAGGAGGCACGTCGCAAAGAAGGAAGTTGCCTCAACTGCGGTAGTCTTGAGCATCTGATTCGTACCTGACCTAAGAGGTCAGAAAACTCCAATGCCTAGGCTCGGTGGGAGAGGCCACCCTAGGTAGAGAACATTCCTTTCCATCACTGCAAATCTCGATCTCTGTGTCCTTCAGAGCAATAAAATTGTCTGAACTCTGTTTGCTGGATTCTGGAGCTGCTGGGAACTTCATCCAGCAGGCAGTTGTGGATCGTTACTGCCTACCAGTTCAGCGTCTTCCTGACCCATTGTGGTTGACCGCCGTAGATGGCAAACCTCTGACCAAGCTTGTCCAGTTCCAGACCGAGCCTGTGGAACTTCAGGTAGGTATAATACATTCTGAAAGAATCCATTTTTATGTGTACCCCGGTTTGTCTCACCCCTTGCTTTTAGGTTTACCTTGGCTTCAGATGCATGAACCAGTCCTAAATTGGAGAACAGGAGAGGTTTTGCGTTGGGGAGATTCCTGCATGGACCGATGTCTACCTGTTTCGCCTCCAGTCCAACCAGTTACTGTGCCTGGGTTACCTTCCTCTTACTGGCCCTTCGCTGATGTCTTTGGGAAAAAGGAGGCAGAGAGACTACCTCCACACAGGTCGTATGACTGTCCGATGGAGCTTCTCCCCGGAACATCCCCTCCTCGTGGGAGAGTTTATCCTCTTTCTCAAGCAGAGACTCAAGCCATGTCCGACTACATCCAAGAAAACTTGGCCAGAGGATTTATCCGGAAACCATCTTCACCGGCAGGAGCAGGATTCTTCTTCATGAAGAAAAAGGATCACTGCGGCCATGTATCGACTACCAGGGCCTAAACTTGATCACGGTAAAAAAACAGGTATCCATTGCCTCTTATTTCAGAGCTGTTTAATTGTCTCTGAGGGGCCAGGATCTTCACTAAATTGGATTTCAGAGGGGCTTACAACCTGATCCAAATTCGAGAAGGAGACGAATGGAAAATAGCCTTCAACACCTGAGATGGCCACTACGAATACCTGGTAATGCCATTTGGCATAAGCAATGCACCTGCAGTTTTTCAGGAATTTCTTAATGACATTTTCAGGGATCTGCTTTACACATGCGTTGTTGTCTACCTGGACAACATTCTGATCTTCTCTGCTGACTTGGCCTCGCATCGGAGGCAAGTACGTCTGGTTCTACAAAGGCTCAGAGAGAACAGGCTTTATGCCAAATTTGAGAAATGCCTCTTTCAACAATCCTATTTGGCTTTCCTTGGTTACATAGTGTCCTTCACAGGATTAAAGATGGACCCAGAGAAGTCTGCAGTCCTCAAGTGGCCTCGTCCGTCTGGGCTGAAAGCCATACAATGGTTCCTGGGGTGCGCCAACTACTACCGGCAATTCATTCCACATTTTTCTACCTGAGTGGCACCCATCACTGCCTTAACCCAAAAAGGTGTAAACTCCAAGGAATGGTCCCCCGAGGCAGAGGAGGCCTTTGTTTCTCTTAAAAAAGCCTTCGCTTCAGCACCCGTTCTCCATCGTCCGAATTCTAATGAACAATTTTTTCTTGAGGTAGATGCTTCCTCCGTGGTTGCAGGAGTGGTTCTCACCCAGAAGTCGTCTACTGGTCGAATGATCTCCTGTGGGTTTTTGCCAATGTTTTTTCACCCGCAGAGAGGAACTATTCCATTGGAGATCGAGAATTATTGGCTATCAAATTAGCTCTGCAAGAATTGAGACATCTTCTCGAGGGAGCTCTTCATCAGGTTGTCATATTCACGATCATAAAAACCTTGCCTACCTCCAATCCGCACAGAGGCTGAATCCCTGTCAGGCCCGCTGGACCTTGTTTTTTGCTCGATTTAATCTTGTTCTTCATTTCCGTCCAACTGACAAAAACGTCAAGGCAGACGCACTTTCCAGAGCCTTTCTGCCTCCTGATCTGGAAGAAGAACCTCAGCACATCATTGAAGCATCAAGGTTAGTATCAGTAGCCTCTGTTGATCTTGCTCAGCTTCCCCCAGGGAAAACTCTCATGACCACCTCAGAATGTAATCGTGTCCTTCGGTGGGGTCGTTCTTCCAAGTTGGCTGGTCAAGCCGGTCAGAGAAAGACACTGCAACTCATCTCCTGTTACTACTGGTGGTTTACCATGGGTAAGGATATCCAGGAGTATGTCGGAGCCTGTCCTTCGTGTGCCCATAACAAGAATGTTAAACCCCTGCCAGCCGGTCGGCTTCAACCTCGTCCAATTCCATCCCCTCCCTGGCAGCACATCGCGATGGATTTCATCACAGATCTTCCCATTTCTTCCGGCTGCTCAGTAGTATGGGTTGTGGTGGACCGCTTCTCTAAAATGGCTCACTTCATTCCATTACTTGGTCTGCCGTCTGCTCCTGAACTTGCGGATCACTTCATTCAGCATATCTTCCATCTCCATGGATTTCCTCTCCACATCGTGTCTGACAGGGGTTTCCAGTTTACTTCAAAGTTCTGGAAAGCGATCTGTAAACTGGTAAAAATAGAACTGGATTTTTCTTCAGCATACCATTCCCAATCCAATGGGCAAGTGGAGAGGACCAATCAAATCCTGTCCCAATTCCTGCGCCACTTTGTCAACTTACACCATGACGATTAGGTAGAGTTACTGCCCTGGGCGGAATTCTCCTACAACATCCAAGTAAGTGAATCTTCAGGAAAATCTCCCTTTCAGATTGTGTTTGGACTCCAACCCGGAATTCCTCTTCCTATCTCTTTACTGTCTGGCGTTCCGGCTGCCGATACCTTTACTGAAGATTTCTCGAAAGTTTGGAGAGATACTAAGCCTGCTTTGGAGAGAGCCTCGCAATTTATGAAAAGGCATGCGGACAAGAAATGCCTGGATTCTCCCAGCTTTCACCCCCGAGACAAGGTATGGCTCTCCTCCAAGTACATCCGCCTGAAGATGCCTTCCTACAAATTAGGTCCCTGTTTCATTGTACCCTTTGAAGTCTTGAGACAGATCAACCCAGTCCCTTACAAACTGAAATTGCCTGCTTCCTTACGTGTGCCTAACTCTTTTCATGTTTCCCTCCTCAAAGCATTAGTTTTCAGCTCCTTTAACCCCTTCCTGACATGAGACGTACTATCCCGTCCATGGGACCCGGGCCCCTATGCCCATGGACGGGATAGTACGTCTACCGCGATCAGCGGCGCCCACGTGGTGAGCGCCGCTGATCGCGGCCGGGTGTCAGCTGATTATCACAGCTGACACCCGGCACAATGTGTCAGGGGCGGTCACGGACCGCCCCGACACGTTAACCCCTTGCACACCACGATCAAACACGATCGCGGTGTACCGGGAGTTAAAGGGAAGCATCGGCAGGGAGGGGGCTCCCTCCGTGCTTCCCTGAGCCCCCCATGGCAGCGCAATGTGCAGCGCTGCTGCGGGGGGCTCCTTTCCTCCAGGCCCCCGAATCCAAGATGGCTACGGGGGCCTGCAGGAAGCTGGCTTCCTCAGTGCCTGCAAGGCGCAGGCAAGAGGAAGTCTTCTTCAATGCCTGTGACAGATTGCTGATCTGTCACAGTGATCTGTGATGTGAAAGATCAGCGATCTGTCACAGGACAGTGATGTCCCACCTGGGACTATGTAATAAAGTAAAAAAAAAAAAAAAAAAAGTGTAAAAATAATTTTAAAAAAATCGCCAAATAAATTAGTAAAAAAAAAAAAAAATATTCCCCAATAAATTCATTTTTTGAAAATAAAAACAAAACAATAAAAGTACACATATTAGGTATCGCCGCGTCCATAACGACCCGCCCTATAAAACTGTCCCATTAGTTAACCCCTTTAGCGAACCCCTTAAAAACTAAAAATAAAAAACGAAGCAAAATTAATGATTTATTATCATACCGCCAAACAAAAAGTGCAATAACGTGCGATCAAAAAGACGCATATAAATATCCATGGTACCGCTGAAAACGTCATCTTGTTCCGCAAAAAACGAGCCGCCACACAGCATCATCAGCGAAAAAATAAAGTTATAGCTCGCAGAATAAAGCGATGCAAAAATAATTATTTTTTATATAAAATAGTTTTCATTGCATAAAACCGACAAAACATAAAAAAACTACCTAAATGAGGTATCGCTGTAACCGTACTGACCCGAAGAATAAAACCGCTTTATCAATTTTACCGCACGCAGAACGGTGTAAACGCACTACCCCAAAAGAAATTAATGAAACGCTGGTTTTTGTTAATTCTGCATCCCAAAAATCGGAATAAAAAGCGATCAAAAAATGTCACGTGCCCGAAAATGGAAAAAACGTCAACTCGTCCCGCAAAAAATAAGACCTCACATGACTCGGTGGGTCAAAATATGGAAAAATTATAGCTCTCAATATGTGGTGATGCAAAAACTATTTTTACAATAAAAAGCGTCTTTCAGCGTGCGACAGCTGCCAAAAATAAAAACCGCCATAAATCGTAAATCAAACCCCCTGTTATCACCCCCTTAGTTAGGGAAAAATAATAAAATTAAAAAAATGTATTTATTTCCATTTTTCCATTAGGGTTAGGGTTAGGGCTAGGGTTAGGGCTAGGGTTAGGGCTAGGGTTAGGGCTAGGGTTAGGGCTGAGATTAGGGTTAGGGGTGTGTTGGGGTTTGGGTTGGAGTTAGAATTGGGGGTTTCCACTGTTTGGGCACATCAGGGGCTCTCCAAATGCAACATTGCGTCTGATCTCAATTCCAGCCAATTCTGAGTTGAAAAAGTCATATGGTGCTCCTTCCCTTCCAAGCTCTGCCATGCACCCAAACAGTGTTTTACCCCCACATGTAGGGTATCAGCCTACTCAGGACAAATTGCAAAACAATTTTTGGGGTCCAATTTCTCCTGTTACCCTTAGGAAAATAAAAAATTGGGGGCAAAAATATCATTTTTGTGGAAAAAAATGATTTTTTTATTTTCACGTCCGAGCGTTATAAACTTCTGTGAAGCACTTGGGGGTTCAAAGTGCTCACCACACATCTAGATAAGTTCTGTGGGGGGGTCTAGTGTCCAAAATGGGGTCACTTGTGGGGAGTTTCAATAGTTTAGGTACATCAGGGGCTCTCCAAATGCACATGACACCCGCAGACCATTCCATCAAAGTCTGCATTCCAAAATGGCACTGCTTCCCTTCCGAGCCCCGACGTGTGTCCATACAGTAGTTTTCTCCCACATATGGGGTGTCAGCGTACTCATGACAAATTGGATAACAACTTTTGGGGTCCAATTTCTCCTGTTACCCTTGGGAAAATGAAAAAATTGGGGACTAATTGATCATGTTTGTGGAAAAAATACGATTTTTTTTATTTTCATGCCCTGGCATTATAAACTTCTGTGAAGCCCTTGGGGGTTCAAAGTGCTCACCACACATCTAGATAAGTTCCTTAGGGGTTCTCGTTTCCAAAATGGGGTCATTTGTGGGTGTTTCCACTGTTTAGGTACATTAGGGGCTCTCCAAAGGCAACATGACACCCACAGACCATTCCATCAAAGTCTGCATTCCAAAACGTCACTACTTCCCTTCCGAGCCCTGACGTGTGTCCATACAGTAGTTTTCACCCACATATGGGGTGTCAGCGTACCCAGGACAAATTGGACAACAACTTTTGGGGTTCAATTTCTCCTGTTACCCTTGGGAAAATAAAAAAATTGGGGACTAATTGATCATGTTTGTGGAAAAAATACGATTTTTTTATTTTCATGCCCTGGCATTATAAACTTCTGTGAAGCCCTTGGGGGTTCAAAGTGCTCACCACACATCTAGATAAGTTCCTTGGGGGGTCTAGTTTCCAAAATGGTGTCATTTGTGGGGGGTTTCCACTGTTTAGGTACATCAGGGGTTTTCCAATCGCGACATGGTGTCCGATCTCAATTCCAGCCAAAAACGTCAAATGGCGCTGCTTCCCTTCCGAGCTCTGTTATGCGCCCAAATAGTGGTTTACCCCCACATGTGGGGTATCAGCATACTCAGGACAAATTGCACAATAACTTTTAGGGTCCTGTTACCCTTGGGAAAATAAAAATTGGGGTGAAAAGATCATTTTTGTGGAAAAAATATGATTTTTTAATTGTACCGCTGTACGTTATAAACTTCTGTAAAGCCCTTGTGGGTTCAACGTTCTCACCACATATCTAGATAAGTTCCTTGGGGGGTCTAGTTTCCAAAATGGGGTCACTTGTAGGGGGTTTCCACTGTTTAGGTACATCAGGGACTCTCCAAACGTGACATGGCGTCCGATCTGAATTCCAGCCAATTTTGCATTGAAAAGGTCAAACGGCGCTCCATCCATTCTGAGCTCTGCCATGCGCCGAAACAGTCGTTCCCCCCCACAAATCAGGTATCAGCGTACTCAGGACAAATTGCACAATAACTTTTGCAGTCCAATTTCTCCTGTTACCCTTGGTAAAATAAAAAAAATTGAACCTTAAGTATTTTTTTTGTGAAAAAAAGTTAGATGTTCATTTTTTTTTAAATATTCAAAAAAATTCCTGTGACGCACCTAAAGGGTTAATAAACTTCTTGATTGTGGTTTTGAGCACCTTAAGGGGTGCAGTTTTTAGAATGGTGTCACTTTTGGGTATTTTCTATCCTATAGACCCCTCAAAGTGGCTTCAAATGTGATGTGGTCCTAAAAATAAAATGGTGTTGTAAAAATGAGAAATCGCTGGTCAACTTTTAACCCTTATAACTTCCTAACAAAAAAAAATTTTGGTTCCAAAATTGTGCTGATGTAAAGTAAACATGTGGGAAATGTTAGTTATCAAGTTTTTTGTGTGCCGTATCTCTGTGATTTAAGGGCATAAAAATTCAAAGTTGGAAAATTGCGAAATTTTCAAAATTTTTGCCAAATTTCCATTTTTTTCACAAATAAACGCAAGTTATTTGAATGAAATTTTACCACTAACATGAAGTACAATATGTCACGAGAAAACAATGTCAGAATCACTGGGATCCATGGAAGCGTTCCAGAGTTATGACCTCATAAAGGTACAGTGGTCAGAATTGTAAAAATTGGCCCGGTCATGAACGTGCAAACCACACTTGGGGGTGAAGGGGTTAAGGATCCGGGTACCACTCCTGACCCTGTCTCTGAGGATGATGTCTTTGAGGTAGAGCACATCTTGGCCATTAAGAGAGTAAGGGGTAAGACCTATCATCTGATGGGCTGGAAGGGATTGGCCCTGAGGAGAGGTCTTGGGAGCCTAAAGAGAACATCCAGGCCCCTCTCAAAAAATTCCACGCACGCTTGAAAAAGAGGGGGCGTAAAGAAGGGAATACTGTTATACCCAGTTCTGGACCCAATTCTGGATCCGGTTCTGGTGCTGGCGCTAGTTCCAGCTCTGGTCCCTCACCTGCTCATGCTCCCGACGCTGCCCCTGTACCTCTGCAAGGTCCATGTCAGGATCCTCGCTCTCTGTCTGTCCCTGCTGCTGCCTCTCTCTCCTCTGTTTCCTGGCATGCTGCCAGCAGGCCCCCCAGGGAGAGTGATTAGGACGCGCGCACGCGCTTGCCCCTGGTCTCAAAGAGACAGCGTGCATTTTTTGAAAATATCAATTAACCAATGGCAGTGCACTGATTACTATTTCTGGCCCTTCCGCCATAGGGAGGGTGCCGGAGCAATGTGTGTCTACTCTTGCTAATCCCGGTTCTGTGTCTGTTCTGCCTGCGCTGCTATAGCATTCCGTTTAGCACTTTGCTTACACTATTTGTCTCCGCAGAATATCAGTGACCAGTTGTGCGACTGTCATAGATGACATCTGTACCATTACTCTCAAGTTCCATCCCGTTCCGCCACTCCGCCATCTGGACCCTTGGACTACGCTAAAGTTACTGGAGCCAGCTTCCTACTATCTACCCGGAATCCGACTATCCTCGCCAGAGCCAGCTTCATCTCGTATACCCGGTGTCCGCCGGTCAGTTTTACCATATCTGTAATATCTGTTTACCCGTTTGACCCGCTGGGACAGCTGCCACATGTCCAAGGTCTAACTGGAGGTAGCACCTGTGTCCCCCAGGTATTCCATTCTGGCCCTGTTCGAGGGATCTTACTTCGTTTACTTGGGTTTCACTAGTCATGCCCCCTTCGGAGACTCTTGGACCGTGGTCCCGAAGTTCCACTCAAAAAATAAAAGACGAATGTGAACTTCATCACCTGTGCCTCCGCTTCCATTCGTTACAATATTATGACAAAGCTATGGTGTGAGTCTGTCAAAAAGTGCAGAGGAGGAGAATCTACCAAGAGCACCCAAGAAGCTGCAATCAAGTAAAACAAACACATCTAGAGTTAAGGCTGTAGCACCAGGGAAGAGGATTGATAATGCACAAGAGAATGATGAAGACGAGGAAAAAAAAACAAAGGGACGGTCACCTGACCTGATAATGTCTTGGCACAAAAGCGAGGGAGAACGTGTGTCAAGCTAACAAGGAATACAAAGCTGAAGAGAAAACTAAAGCCAAAAATTTAAGACACGTTTGGAAATTTTTACATTAGATCTTTCCATTTCTAATTAATTCTTTCAAAAGTCATCAAACTTTAAATTGCTCTGGTTAGGGATGTTTTTTTATCAAACATGTGACTATGAAGTGGTTAAAGCAAATGGCTGTTGGGCTAGTGATTCAGTTGCGCAATGTTGATTTATTTCAGAAATGCCATTCTGATTTTGCAACATCACATACTTCTGGGAATCATTTTTTTCTCTATATATCAGTTTAAACATATTGCATACTCCAGTTAATAGATCATATACATTTATGGAAAGTAAAAAATGCTTAAAACTGCAGTCATTTAATCATTCTATCAATGCAATGAAGCAATTATATCAAGCTAAATGCTCCGTAATTTTGACATAATTTATGCCAAAACATCTTCTGTTATGACTGCACAAGCACATGTACACGGGTAGGGTAAAAACCAGGGGAACAAATACCTGAACCTGACAGATCCCAGTTCAGATTGTTAAAAGCCTTACTCTGACCCTGGTCTGTCCATACCTGACCGCGGAGGTTGGCACCCTAAGACAACTGGATGGAGCCCTCACTCGATGGCGGCTCAACCTGAATGCTCCTAACAGCTCCTAGTATAGCTATGCCTATGTAGCAACTCACTTGAGAAAAGAGGTTATAGACTTAAAACTTTAACTGACCCTTCTGGTTCCTGTATATACTAGATATCCTGACTCTGCAGTCCTAGTGGTACCTGTGAGTGCAGAGATAGACCTAACCACAGACTTGGAGATGGCAACTCTGGCCTAAGCTGTCTAAAAGGCAGATGTGTTACTTCACATACTTACTAAAGAAATGGAGGGTAGAGCAAAGCATTAATTACCTACAAGAAAAGAAGTGTGCTGAAAAAAGGAAAGATGCCAAAGTGAGTTAAGTAAATAACAAAAAAAGAATAACGCAAATACTGTTAACAAATATACTGCCTACTTCCTAATGATTATTATTATTATTTATTTATATAGCACCATTAATTCCATGGTGCTGTACATGAGAAGGGGGTTACATACAAAGTTATAGATATCGTTAACAGTAAACAAGTTTACAATGACAGACTGGTGTAGAAAAGAGAGGACTCTGTCCTTGTGGACTTACATTCTACGGGATAGTGGGGAAGAGACAGAAGGTTGAGGGTGCAGCAGCTCTGGTGGTGATGAGGCGACAGCTCGGGCGGTGGTAAGGCGGCAGAATGGTTATTGCAGGCTGTAAGATTTCTTGAAAAGATGGGTTTTAAGGTTCCGTTTAAAGGATCCGAGGGTGGTAGATAACTGGACGTGTTGAGGCATGGAGTTCCAGAGGATGGGGGATATTCGGGAGAAATCTTGGAGGTGGTTGTGTGAGGAACGAATAAGAGAGTTAGCAGGGAGGCCACAGAGGAGAGTTTTGCAGTAGTCAAGGCTTGAGATAATGAGGGCATGTACAGTACAAGAGTTTTAGTAGATTGAGGGCTGAGGAAGGGACGGATTCTGGAAATATTTTTGAGTTGGAGGCGACAGGAGGTGGCAAGAGTTTGGACGTGTGGTTTGAAGGACAGGGCAGAGTCAAGAGTTAATCCGAGGCAGCGGACTTCAAGTGCGGGAGAGAGCGTGGTGCCGTTTACCATAATAGATAGATCGGGTAGGGAAGGTATGTGAGATGGAGGGAAGATAATGAGTTCAGTTTTGTCTACATTGAGTTTTAGAAAGCGAGAGGTGAAAAAGGAGGATATGGCTGATAGACACTCCAGAATTCTGGACAGCAGAGAGGTGACATCTGGGCAAGAGAGGTAGATCTGAGTGTCGTCCGCGTACAGGTGGTACTGGAAGCCATGGAACTTTATGAGTTGTCCTAGGCCAAGGGTATAGATGGAAAAAAGTAGGGGATCCAGGACTGAACCAAGCGGAGAGAGAGGGTGGGATGAGGAGGTATTGTGGGAGTGGGAAACGCTAAATGTGTGGTCAGAAAGGTATGAGGCAATCGAGGACAGGGCAAGGTCTTTGATGCCAAGGGAAGAAAGAATCTGTAGCAGTAGGCAGTGGTCTACTGTGTTGACAGAGGACAGGTCAAGAAGGAGGAGGATGGAGAACTGTTTGTTAGCTTTGGCTGTGAGTAAGTCATTAGTAATTTTGGTCAGGGCAGTTTCAGTGGAGTGGTGGGGCAGAAGCCAGATTGGAGGATGTCAAGGAGGGAATTAGATGAGAGGTGGGAGGAAAGTTGAGCATGGGCATGCTGTTCAAGGAGTTTGGAAGCAAACGGGAACAGTGGTATAGGGCGATAACTGGGCATAGCAGTTGGATCAAGGTTTGTTTTTTTGAGGATGGGTGTGATGGTGGCATGTTTGAAGGCAGAGGGGAAGGTACCAGAAGATAGCGATAGGTTGAAGAGATGGGTTAGGGCTGGGATGAGTGTGTTAGTGAGGTTGGGGAGCAGGTGGGAAGGGATGGGGTCAAGTGCACAGGTGATGAGGTGTGATTTGGAAAGGAGATGAGTAAGCTCTCCTTCAATGATATTGGAGAGGGAGGTTATTAGGGAAGGGCAGAGGTCTGGTATGTGGAGTGGTTGGGGTGGTGGAACAGTATAGCAAAGAAACAGAAAAAGCAAAAATCCTTAGCTGGAACATCAATAGAATATCAGAACATCCAAATCAATCTATCACCAGCAGGAAACGTCAGCAGGGGGACCGAATATAAAGCTGCACCCAAAAGGTGATAGGCACACAAATGAAAACTCCTGTGTTAAACTAAGGAGACTGCAGCCAGAAAAGCAGACCCCACACACCCAAAGAAAAGGTGTGGCTCAGCAGAGAGAGAAGCTGACCACAGAACACAAATCAAGGCATCTAATCCAGGAGCATGACATCTTCTCTGACTTACACTATGTTTATAATGTGTTTTAGACACTTCTTAAGGCTTATCTGACTAGAGGGCATGGTCTCACTGAAAAGGGATATGGAATATTGGAAAAGAGACATCACTTATCAGAACGCAAGAGAAAGTGATCGGCACATGATCGCAAGTATGCAAATTGAGTATGAACTGTCACATGATGGTTGATTTACTATAACAGTCTTGCAGTAATTATTTTTTTATTTCCTGCTCTTGGTTTTTTTTTATCTGCTGGTGCATGATTGTGGTGATGTTTTTATTAATCCTAACAGCAGTCAATATACGGTATACCATAATAAAATATCTATTCTCACATTCCATTTATGACACCAGAGGTCAGTGACTGGCTACTGCAGTCATGTGAGATATGTGCAGCACTTGCTTGGCTACAGGACTGGTGGGCTTGTAAAGGGGGTGTTGTATGTGCTTTGTGCCTTCCCCTTTAATTGCTGTATATATATAATATGTGTTATTGTAATGCAAAAGTGAGGTAGGGACAGCATAGATATGTAGTTAGGGCACTAGGGGGTACTGTAGAGTTAGGGAGATTAGATGCTAGGTAGGATAGCAATAGTTAGCTGGTTTTAGCCAGAATAGAAACCGTTAAGTAGCTGTACCAATGGGATTGTTGGTGGGAGGAGTTACCCAGAGAAGACAATTGTTCTAGAAAAAGTTAGTCAGAGTGTGTGTGAGCAGTGAACAGCCGTGCAGGCTGGAGTTACAGTCACAGTGGAGTATGAGAACAGGCAAGACGTGGTACAGTGGTCTGAAGAAAGTTTGAAATTTGGCTTCTGGGGAGCACTCTCTGCGAGAGGCCAGGAAGAGAATCTCGGGTTGGAGTCTGGGGACACCGTCTGGAACTATCAGGGACCTAAGGTCCAGTTGAGACAGCGAACGGCAGTCTGGTTCTTTTGCCAATGATGGGCAATGTAGATGGGGAGCGGCCAGTGGCTGCTGACAGGAGGATTCTGCAGACCTTGGGCTCAGAGAACGTGCCGGACAAGAAGTGACAGGGCCAGACCAGGGACTGTACAGAAGATGTCATGTTTACGTTTTACTGGAATGGAAGGACTGTAACTGTGCTGCTAGAACCTGTTTCAAATAAAACCTTAAAGGAAAAGAACAAGGATTCTGCGGACATTTGTTTGTGTTCGGATCCCCATGGGACACTGTATCCTGATCAGGCTCTGGTCCCGCAGGTGGGTGAAGAATTGCACACATGCCGCACCAATATCAAGACACACTCCAACGTTGTAGTATTGGGGTGCCCGGGTGCTGAAGAGTTAAAGCCCCTCATCACAGCTGGCACTTGGGCCCCCATTACAAAGTGGCACTGTGAGCAGGGTAACGGACTGTTGCCTAAAGAAAGCGGAGGAAACCCCAGCATGGTCAAGATGGCAGCCGTGAGTACTAACGATGGAAAATGGCACGGAGGCTGGCGATAGCTCTACCCATCGTGCGCGTCGTGGGCACCAAAATTTGGTCTGGACGCGAAAATCCGGCTGGCGGGGAGGGTGCCTTGTGCCTCGGCCCCATTCCCTTGAGAGCGGTGCCCGCCTGCGGTGGGCGTGGTGAAGAAAGAAGAAAAGTTATCTCCCACAGCGGATTCCTGAGGCGCAGGGAGTCCAATGCTGAAGGGGAGGAGTGGCTGGAGTCGTCACCACCCTGGCCCAGGAGGAGTCAGTCTGAGGAGAGACTGAACGCCGGACTGGAAAGGAGCAAGATGGCACCCGGAAGGAAGAGGCAGACGCGGGAGAAGTCGCAGCGGTGGAGGAGGACACTGATGATCACGGAGCAGCAGCAGCGGACCCTCTGGTGAGTGTCTCTCAACCCTGCATCCCTGAGCCCTCTGTTGTGGACCTCCTAGCTCTCAGTCCTGTGCCCTCATTCCCAGAGCCCCAGTCTATGTGTGTGGATGTTCGCCCCCGCGATCCCCGGCTCCAGGCTATCCACGCCGTATCCCAGTCTCCTTGTCCCGCACCTTGGCAGCGGCAGAAGAGGGGCCCGTTTATATCCTCCAGGTAGGCGGCCTGGGTGGCAGAAGTTTTGGATGATACAGAGATACAGGCGTACCTGGAATGGGACCGGGAGCGAGAAGCACTGCACCTGAGGCCTAGAGAACTGGTGAGGTCTATGTCTGTTCACTCTGGCACACCAGAGTATGTGGTGGCCAGAAGGATTCCAGAGATGATATCTGGAGCACGGGCATGGAGCCCTGAAGCTGATGATGATGCTGATGAAGAACAGTTACGTGGACTGGTCCTTAAAGGAAGTTGTGCTTGTTGCATGTATGAAAAATGAAAATTGTGGGACTGTTCTGCGTCCCTGAGGGCAGGAGCCCTGGATATTGCCTGGATGATGTCTGGGCCAATGGCTGGATCTAGGACTATTTGTGTACTTGAAGGCAAGAGCCCAGATGTTGAGGCGGTCAGAGTGGCTGCAGTTTGCTGGAGAAAAGTAGGCGGTCAGACTGGCTGCAGATGAAGAGAATTGAGCATTTTGTTTTCCCTCCCTTCCAAGTTTTTGTTGTGCCCGTTGCACTTCCCCCTGCTGGATTACGGGACTAAAACCCTTACAGGGTTAATCACCATGGACTGCATGAAGTCTTGGGGCTCTTCAAGAAGGGAGGGGAGAAATCTGAATGCAGGATGACCTGGTGAGTGAGCCGGGTCAGAACCGCATGGACTGTTTGAGCTGTGGTAAATTGAATGAGGACACTGTAACTGTGCTGCTAGAACCTGTTTCAAATAAAACCTTAAAGAAAAAGAACAAGGATTCTGTGGACATTTGTTTGTGTTCGGATCCCCATGGTACACTGTATCCTGATCAGGCTCCGGTCCCGCAGGTGAATGAAGAATTGCACAAATGCCGCACCAACACCAAGACACACTCCAACGTTGTAGTATCGGGGCGCCCGGGTGCTGTAGAGTTAAAGCCCCTCATCACAGCTGGCACTCGGGCTCCCGTTACAGGCTCCTCTATAGCAGTGATGTTGGAATGGCATATGATTTCATAATGAGTGAGGTTTTTTCGGAAGTTAGCATAATGCCTGTGACTATGCTAATTTTATAAAATTCTGAAAACCCCTTTAACAATCTTTGTGTTTCCTACTGGAGACAGAGAAGAATCAAAACTATACTAGTTTTCTTATATCCATACATGAGATAGAAATAAAAAACATGCTGAGAAGACTGTGCTTCTTCTAATACTCATTGGCCGAGTTACACTAACTGAAAAATATACTTCAAATTTTAAGTAAAACTGATATGACTTAATGAAAACTCATGCCCCTTTTCTCATTTAAGAAGGACTTTGTGCTACTTTTTTACTTGTAACTACCTACCTCATAATAAAAGGCTTTTATCAGAGCCTGACTACTCCACTACTACATAGTTAGAAAAGCCCGCCGAGGACTAGTGAGGCCTTGGCCCCCAATCGGCTTTTTTCCACAGCACATGTCCACTTATGGAAGAGAACTGTCAATCAACTGGATTGGAGAGGGAGAAGCTGGATCATGAGTCAGATTATATGCACCTGAGTAAGTTTTAGTTTCTGAGATTGGTTCTCCTTTTGGCCACGAAAGGCACATATCTCTGCTGTTTCATCCCTCCCTGAGGGAACGGGTGGCATGTGCTTTGGAGAGTGAGGCAGAAGGAACACCTCTTTTTGTCATCACGAGTTATGTCAGTAATTTTTCCTCACTCAATTACCACTTCTTTCACATTTAAAGTATATATTGGTGTACAAAAAGCTTATTGACTTTTACTCACTACAACTATCCCTGCAGCTGTATCCTGTTTATTGAATATACTCAGTACATCTTGGTTGGCTGGTACTTACTGACCTGCGCGCGTGTGATCGCCGCCGGGTGTCAGCTGATTCTGACAGCTGACACCCGGCACTCAGTGCAGGAGTGGTGTACGCACCACTGCCGAGACTTTGACATCCTAAATACTGTGATCAGAGCATTTGACAGCCATGCAGAGAGAGATAGCCCCCTCTGCACTCCAATCGGCACCCGGCAACACTATCGAATTAGCACAATCGTTGACATGGTGATCCGATGTCAACATGATGACATCCGGGTCACCAGGCTACGGCAAGCCTTAGACCATGTGCAGAGCACGGCCTCAGGGGCCTGTGTCATTACAACTGTGATAAGGCTGCTGAAAGTAAAAATGTTAAAAAAAGCAAAAAACAATTAATTTTTTTTTTTAAGAAATCAGAAAATAATAATAAAAAATATATATAGTACTGATAAATTTCTATTTTTATGTAAAAAGAAAAAAAATTCACTTGTTTTGGTATTAACACATCCGTGATGACCTGCCCAATAAAATTGTCCTACTAGTTAACTTCTGTGAACACTGTAAAAAAAATAAATAAAAAATGGGAAAAAACATCATATCGCCAAGCAAAAAGTGGAATAAAGCTTGATCACTATAAAATAGTTTTTATTGTGTAAAAGCGCCAAAACATAAAAAAAAGATAAAAAATGTGGTATCGCTGTAATCATAGTGACCTGAAAAATAAAGCTGCCACAATTTTGTCACGCATGGAACAGCATAAATAAAAAAAATTCGGAATTCCTGGTCTTTGTTCATTCTGTCTCCCAAAATTCGGGATAGAAAGCATTCAAAAAATGTTATATGACTGAAAACAATACCAATACATACATAAAAAAAAACAAGCCATCACAAGATTCTGTCAGGCGAAATATGGAAAAATAATAGCTCTCAAAATATTGCTATGCAAAAATTATTTTTTGAAATAAAGGCTGTGTGCCCACGTAAGCGTTTTTTAAGCATTTTTGCCGGCAAAAATGCTTAAAAATCGCTCAAAAGAAGCATCCCATTCATTTTAATGCATTTTGCACTTTTTGTGCACATTGATGCGTTTTTTCCACGAAAAAAACGCTTCGCGGTAAAAAACACAGCATGCTCATTCATTTTGCGGAAAAGTCCGCGTTTTTAGCTATTTTCTATGCGTCTTGGGACGCGCAGAAAAAAACGCATCAAAAATGCACGTTTTATGGGAAGGAGTGCGGTTTTCATGCAGAAATTTTCTGCATATGTGGGCACATAGCCTAAAAGTGTCTTTTAGTGTGTGACAGCAGCCAAACATAAAAAACCCAATATAAATCTGGTATCGCTATAATCGCATCTACCAGAAGAATAAAGTCTCCTAATCACTTATACAGGAAGAGGAACTTTGTAAAAAATAAATAAAACCAATTCTTCACCTGTTGTTAATTTTTTCATTCTACCTCCCAAAGATTGCAGTAAGACTTGGCGTACATTTATCCTGTGCTCTGCCCCAGGACTTCTGTGTAATTCTCTGAAATACATGGTTCAGATTAAACCACCGGCAGAAGATTCCCCATAATGAGGCAGATTGAGGCACTGTGCATGCTGTCTGGTGTATGATCCGGCGGTGTACATCTTTTTAGGCAAGCATGAAAACACGGTCCACCACAGTTTTGTGCATTTCTGAAAAGAAGGAAACCGCTGAACAGAGGCCATACGGAGTCCAGAGTAAGGCCGGGGTCACACTGGTGAGGAATACGGGAGAGTGAGAGGTGCAAAAAGCACGCATTAGACACGGACCAATGATTCTCTATGGGGTCCCTCGCACCAGCCGTATATTTCTCATCCGTATTCTACGCTCCATGCCAATCGCAGCATGCTGCGATTGTCAGCGTACTACGCCTGTAATACGCCAATGCAAGTCTATGGGTGCGCAAAAAATATGGATAACACACGGACCACACATGTGACTTGCGAGAAATACGCACCCGGTGTCTTTTAGCAAAGCCGGCAATTCAGTGCACGATACAGTAAACTCACACTGACAGGTTTAATAAAGAAATGAAAGAATAGATATAAACACATAGAATACATATATATATAAATATATATATATATATATATATATATATGCATTCTATGTGTCTATATCTATTCTTTGGTTTCTGTTATAAACCCTGTCATAGGGCTCCATTATATGTCCATTTTGCAAGCCTGCGAGAAAATCTCGCCATACGGATGCCATACGGATTACATACGGATGCTGACATGCGCAAAATACGCGACCACACCTTGATTACGGATGACATACGGAGCACTGTTTAGGGGTCTGTCATCCGTATTACGCATGTAAAATACTGACTGTATTTTGCGCAGGTTAGTGTGACCCCGGCCTAACTCTACTGCCTCATTATAGTGAATAGATCCCTTGGGTGTTTCATCTGAATCACGTCACTCGGTGATTTAGATGGAAACCCCAAAGTAAATGCCATAAGCATAGGATAAATGTGATCCCAAACGTTATGTAAAATGTTCCCAATAAAAGATTCAACTCAATTCCCAAAAATAGCAAGTCTCCACTCAGGTCCATCACTCGTCAATAGAAATATAGGGGGTTTCCACGTTACTGGTAGCACAAAGGCTGTGGAAAAGCACTATAGCTCCTCGCACCCAAAAAGAAATCCAGCGAATTCTGCGCTCCCAATTCCAAATGTCCTCCTCCTTTCTGAGCCCCACAGTGTGCCTAAACCACATTTAGGGTCCACATGTTTGGCATTTCTGTAGCGTTGACAGACCACCTATTTTACAAGTGCATGTCTCCAGATGCATAAGCTGGGCACCACAATGTACTGGTAACTACAGAGTACTGGTCACTACAATGGCAGTTTGCAATTTTCACCTATCCAACATCCACTGCTGCTTGTTTCTGGAAAACACCCATGGAGTCAAAACCGTCACTACACCTGTAATAAATTCACAAAGAGGTATAGTTTCCAAAATGGGGTCACTTGAAGGAATTCTGCTCTCCTAGCACTTAGGGGCTCTGTATATGGAGTCCCTAAACTCTTCTTGTAAAATCTGCACTCAGGAGGCAAATAGCGCTCTGTCCCTCCCGAGTCTCTACATATGGCTAAGAAGTACTATATACTGTACAGCCACATATGGAGTATTTCTACATTTAGCAAAAATTGAGGGATGAATTTTGGTGCCATTGGTGCCATTTCTCTGTGGCTGAAACTTTTTTTTTTGTGGTAAAAATTGAATTATTTTTTCTTTTCAGTCCATTGGTATAAAATTTTGTGACACATATGTGGTGTCAATTTTATTACTGCAACCCTAGATTAATTTATCAAGACGTGTACTTTGTAAAATGGGGTCACTTATCGGGAGTTCTGCTGTTCTGGCACCTCATGGGCTTTGTCAGTGGGTCATGGCACCCGCAAACCATATCACTAAAATCTTCACTATAATATGGCGCTCCTTTCCTTCTGAGCTTTGTACTGTGCCGGAAAAGTATTTCCCATTTACGTGTAGCATATTGGCACACTTAGGAGAAATTTTTTAAATAGAATAAGGTCCATTTGTTCCTATTAGCTATTAGAAAAATTTAAAACTTTGGGCTAAAACAAGATTTTAGTGGTAAAAATGTAATTCTTTTTTCTTTACCGCCAAATAGTAGAACAATCTGTGAGGCTGATGTGGTGTCAATATGATCACTGCATCCATAGATGAATTCATTGGGGAGTTTAGTTTGTAAAATGAGGTCATATATTGGGTGTTTCTGCTGTTCTGGTATTTCAGGGGCTTTGCTAATGTGATATGGCACCCTCAAACCATTCCAGCAAAATTTGAACTCCAGTATGTCGCTTCATCCCGTCTGAGCTTTGCACTGTGCCTCAAAAGTAGTTTTTGACCACTTATGGAGTATCACTGTACTCAGGAGAAATTGCATATCAAATTTCGGGGTCAATGTTCTCCTGCTATACGTGTGAAAATGAAAAATTTTGAGACTGAAACAACAGTCTTGTGGGAAAAAAATGTATTTCATTTTCACAGACCAACATTGTAAAATTCTGTGAAGCACCTGGAGGTCCAAGGTGCTCACCACACATCTATATCCATTCCTTGAAAGGTCTAGAATCCAAAATAGGGTCACTTGTGGGGGTTTTCCACTGTGTACAAAAGGAAATTTTCTGCTCACCCCTCTTCACTCCTTATCACATCTCCGACGCACGGAAACACCCTGACCCGGGTGTATAGTGCATGCACAACATAGAAAAAGATTTTCCAGCGTCTCCAGGAGATAAAATAACAATTGCTTTATTGAAAATATAAAATCTTCTTACCATCAAGTAAAAACAACATAAAGAGGCATATGGAGGGGAGCACTTTCCTACGCGTTTCACCCTGAAAGGGCTTAATCATGGAGTCAGGTACACCAAGGGCTCTCCAAACTCGATATGACTCGCGCAAATAATTTGATCAAAATGTGCATTCCAAAATGTCACTCCTTTCTTTCTGAGCTCTGCCGTGAGCTCAAACAGTAGTTATAAACTTCTAACAAATATATATAGAAAAGCTACTGACCAAAAACACGCAGGGATCACCAAGAAAGATGATAATAAATTTTATTTTAACAACCATTGACAACACAAATATAAAAACAGTTAACAGTTTTTAACTGTTTTTATATTTGTGTTGTCAATGGTTGTTAAAATAAAATTTATTATCATCTTTCTTGGTGATCCCTGCGTGTTTTTGGTCAGTAGCTTTTCTATATATATTTGTTACTACTTTTTTGCTGACTGCAGGAGGATCCCATTTGTATATTTTGTGGTGCCCTCCTTGTTTCTATTTTCATAATAGTTATAAACTTCTAAGAAGCACCTTGGGATTCAAGGTTCTCACCACACATCTAGATAAGCTCCCGTAGGTATCTATTTTCCAAAATGGTATCACTTGTGGGTGAGTTTCCACTGTTTAGGCATATCAGGGGCTCTCCAAATGCAACATGGCGTATGCTAATTATTCCAGCAAATTTTGCTTTCAAAAAGTCAAGTGGCATGCTCTTTTCCAGCTTAGTGAAATTGTCACCGCAATTAAAACTTCTAAATTGCAATCTGCCCCGGGTCAAGATGGTCTCCCAAATGATTACTACAAATTCCTTGCTGATAATCTCGCCCCATATTTGCGGAGAGTTTTCCTGAGTTGGAAGGAATCTGATAAAATTGACCCTCAGTACTTAGAAGCAACCATAATAACTCTACCCAAGCCAGGCAATCCTCCCAATAAACCAGAAAACTTTAGACCAATCTCGCTTCTTAATTGCGACATTAAAATTTATTTGAAACTCCTTGCCCAGAGAATTAATACCGTTCTCCCTCAGCTAGTGGCACCGGATCAAATGTGCTTTGGTCCAGGGAGGCAGGCTAGGGATGCGACCCGGTGCATTCTAAATGTAATGATGCATATAGCAGAGGTTTCCAGGGTCCCCAGTGTGCTTCTTTCACTAGATGCAGAAAAAGCATTTGATCGGGTACATTGGGGATACCTGGAGGCAGTCCTTGCCAAATTTGGTCTCTCAGGCTATATCAAAAGTGAAATTATGGCTCTGTATACCTCTCCCAAAGCAAGAGTCTCTGCGGTTGGGTTCATTTCTGATCATTTCTCCATCTCAAATGGGACCAGTCAAGGATGCCCGCTGTCACCTGCAATATTTGCCTTAATTATGGAGCCACTGGCAGAGAAAATTCGTACATGCGCGGCAATAAAAGAAATAAATGTAGGAGGATCAGAACATCCCATAGACCTATATGCCGATGATGTCATGATATCATGCCCAGATCCTGTTAACTCCTTCCAAGCCCTGATGCACATCCTATCCAACTTTCCTAAGATCTCACTATATAAATTGAACATGACAAAATCAATGATACTCCCAATCTCTTGCCCCTTAACTTTATTCGATAGACTCAAAAAGTTATTTTCTTTTATGTGGGTTAAAAATAACATTCCATATTTGGGCATAGAACATAGATCCCCGTCCCAAAAACTAGTCTCTAGAAATATAGCCTCCCTGTTACACACCCTTAGACCAGAACTAAGTAGAGTAGGGTAGAGTAGGTAAGCTGGACATCTCTTGGATGGCGCACCTGCAAACCTTTAAAATGACTTTCCTACCCAAAATTCTATATGTCCTACGCTGCATATCACTGTCCATACCAAGGAAACTCCTTGATGAAATTCAGTCGCTGTTGTTAAACTTTATTTGGGCAGGTAAGAAGGCCAGAGTTCATAGTTCTATGTTAAATTATAAAATGAAGGAGGGAGGCCTGGGATTTCAAAATGTGCATTTTTACAACAAAGCATGCATAATCGATTCTTTGAGAGAGTGGTGGGATCCTAATTCTACCCTCCGGTGGGTCCATATGGAAAAGTCACTAGATAAGGGACAGTCAAATAGGTCGCTAATGGAGGCAGAATATATATGTAGGAGTTCTTGCACACACATCCTACCAAGCATAAACAACACATTGAAGGTCTGGAAGGATCTGGTATCCCAAAAAGTAGTGCATATACCCTTGTCCAAATTATCCTTTAAAAGCATTGACTTGATCATTCTGTTCCCTTACTTCTCAGGTTGGGATGATCATGGCATTCGCAACTTGCAATCCGTTACTATGGGAAGAGAACTCTGAACCTTTGAGAACCTGTCAGGATCATTTAATCTCCCTCAACATTTCTATTTCTAGTATATATAGAATTATGAAGTCTTCTAGCCTTCTGCCACGAGATCTTGACGCAAAGCCCTCCTTTCTGATATTCTATCCTTCAAGAAAAAAGGATGCCAGAAAGGTATCATTATCACCTACAACACATTATGCTCCTTGCCGGACCAGACCAAGCTTCAATACATGTCTAGATGGAAGAAATACTTGGATTTGCCATTCCCACATGAACAATGGAAATTAACAATAACATGGTCTTCTAAGTCCTCAGCCTGCATAAACTATTTAGAGATTATCAAAAAAATCCATCTCAGCTGGTACTTGGTTCCCAAGCGCATTGCTGGGAGGGGCTGCGGAGAGGTTGGATCACTCTTACATGTATGGTGGTCCTGTCTATTAGCATTGCAATATTGGGAAAAAAATCTTTGATGCTATTTCATGTTGCACTGAAACTCATACTCCCCCCAACCCGGCCCTAGCTTTGTTAAACATGGGAGTCACGGACCTTCCCTACAGCACAAGATGGGTTTACTCACTAATATTAACGGCAGCCAGACAGGGTTTAGCCTCAAAATGGAAATCCACGTCACTGCCATCAATGGAGGAAATATGGACAAGGGTAGACTCATATATTCATACGAAAGTTTGCTAGCTCCAGACTGCCAACGTGCCAATAAAACCCCACAAAGGTTGGCAAGCTATCAGACAGACATTATAATTTAAACCACATCTAACCATCAGCTATCTTACCTAAACACTAATCTAATGCTTAGAGATTATGACTGTTACACACGCAACCTTAAACACAATACCATTCTTATGGTATTACGATGCATTTGAAACTAAATAATTCCAGCATGGTCAAAATCAGTTAATGTTTCATGGACCAATGTATACCTTTCCCTCTCACCCCACCCCCTCCCATTAATTCATATGATCCCTATTTTTTGTACTCCAGTTTTCCTTGGTTCTTCCTTTTTTCTTATTCAAAAATTTTATTGTTTTATAATACACAACAAAAACAAACATATCAACAGGTTCAAACAAACACACCATATGGAATAGTAACTACTGAAAAAGAGAATTGTGTAGTAACATGAAAACAAACAACTATATACAGTATAATAGTTTGCAAAAGACACTTGACAACCTGTTAAACTAAATAACAAGAAGGAGAAGAAAAAAGACAAGAAATGTTTATAGGGACAACCAAATCATATGTGATGTATTTATTACTGATTCTACTATCTCTGTGCTGCCTGTATGACTTGTATCGGTTTAAAACTTAATAAAAATGTATTAGTTAAATAAAAAAGTCAAGTGGCGCTCCTTCCTTTCCAAGCCCTGTTGTGCGCCCAAACAGTAGTTTTCCTTCACATAATGGGTGCCAGCATACTCAGGAGAATTTGCACAACAAATTGTATGGTGCAATTTCTCCTGTTACCCTTGTGAAAATGCAAAATTTAGGGCTAAATCACATTTTTTGTGAAAAAAATTAGATTTTTTTTATTTTCAAGGCACAATATTATAAACTTCTGAGAAGCACCTGGTTGGTCAAGGTGCTCACCACACATCTAGATAAGTTCATGAGAGGTCTAGTTTCCAAAGTGGTGTGACCTGTGGGGAGGTTTCCACTGTTTAGGCACACCAGGGGTCACTCAAACTTGACATAGCATCCGCTAATTATTCCAGCAAGTTTTGCATTAAAAAAATCAAATGGCGCTCCTTCATTTCCGAGCCTTGCCATGCACCCAAACAGTAGCTTTCATCCACATATGGGGTGTAGGCGTACTTAGGAGAAGTATCACAACAAATTCTATGGGGCAATTTCTCCTGTTACACTTATGAAAATGCAAAATTTTGGACTGAGGCCGAGGTCACACTTGCGAGTGCAATGCGAGAAACTTGCGTGAGCACTGACGACGGCACTCGGGACCGGAGTGTGTGGCTGCATGTCTTTCTATACAAAACCTACAAAAGATAAAATGAGAAAAACCCTGCTGTAATTAAATAAATTTAAAGCAAAAGTGCATTTAAGTAACACAGAGTTCTTAGTAATACTGTATTTGATCAAATATAGCATAAAAGCTGTCCCACCATCGACAAGGTGACTCTGTGGTCGGGGCGGTCCTATACTGTCTAATATTAAAAACCTTATCCTGTGTCAAAGTTGACGTCAGTGTGTGAATAAGGGCAGAAAAGGACCGGGTCCCAACCAGTGGACGTCAGTCAGTGGAAGCCTTTAAATACAATTTCCAGCTCAGGAGAGGTAGGCCACACCCCAGCTTGCACAGAATGCAAAAATACAAAGAAAAAAAACATAAAAATTGAGATTGATTTGAGTTGGTATACATGCAGCACATAAATGCATGTTCACATCGGCCACAAAGTATACAAAACCTATGAAACACAAAATGAGAAAAGCCCTGCTGTAATTAAATAAATGTAAAGCAAAAGTGCATTTAAGTAATACAGAGTTCCTAGTAATACTGTATTTGATCAAATATAGCATAAAAGCCGTCCCACCATCGACAAGGTGACTCTGTGGTCAGGGCGGTCCTGCACTGTCTAATATTAAAAACCTTATCCTGTATCAAAGTTGACATCAGTGTGTGAATAAGGGCAGACAAGGACCGGGTCCCGATCAGTGTACTCCAGTCAGTGGAAACCTTTAAATACAATTTCCAGCTCAGGAGAGGGAGGCCATACCCCATCTTGCACAGAATGCAAAAATACAAAGAAAAAAAAATTGAGCTTGGTTTGAGTTGGTATAACACAAAAATTGAGCTTGGTTTGAGTTGGTATACATGCAGCACATAAACACATGTTCACCTCAGCCACAAAGCATACAAAACCTACAAAAGACAAAATGAGAAAAACCCTGCTGTACTTAAATAAATTTAAAGCAAAAGTGCATTTAAATCATACAGAGTTCTTAGTAATACTGTATTTGATCAAATATAGCATAAAAGCTGTCCCACCATCGACAAGGTGACTCTGTGGTCTGGGCGGTCCTACACTGTGATATCAGCAGTAGTCCGTGAGGCTGCGCGGAGTCCCTGGCTGACCTAAACTGAACTGACAGCGTGGGAAAAAGTTCAGAAACTTTCCCATGCTAATCAGTTCATCCTCGGTCAGCCGGGGAGTCTGCGCAGACATGAATTAATTCATTCTGCAATGATTTACAGCCAGACCGGTAGCACTAGCACTGGTCCCAGTTGTAAACTAGTTTAACCCCTTGTGATGGATTGCAGCGGGGACCTGACTAAACTGCGGAGAGGTATGCATATTGTTGTTTTTTTGTTTTTTTTTGGTTACAGGAGAACAAGGGATTCTGTTGGATTGGCAGCATAATACATTTGGTCAAAAACTTTGTGTAATTATTTCATTAAAATAATTTTTAATTAATGTGTGTGTGTGTGTGTGTGTGTGTGTGTCTTTTTTTAACCCTTTACTACTATTGGATTAATACTGGATAAGTGTCTTGTTGACACCTCTCCATTATTAACCCGGCTTAATGTCACCTTTCAATAGCAAAGTGACATTAACCCCTTATTAACCCACATGCCACCGCTAAAGGCAGTGGGAATGGAGATGCTAAGTTCCTTTTCTGGTGACTGGGGGCAAATGTTTATTGTGGCTATTATGCTATATAGAACTCTATGAAATATAAATATATATATATATTTGTGTCTCAATGACATATATATATGAATTCTATGTGTATACATATATTCTATCTATTCTTTATTAAACATGTCAGTGTGATTTTACTGTATCGAGCACTGAATTGCCGGCTTTTGTAAAGAACACCGGTGCGTATTTCTCGCAAGTCACATGTGTGGTCCATGTGTAATCCATATTTTTCTCGCCCCCATAGACTTGCATTGGAGTTTTTCAGGTGTAAAACAGTGCAAATAGCAGCATGCTGCGTTTTTCTTAGCACGTATAATACGGTTGAGAAAAAAACCGGCTGATGGGAGCTGCCCCATAGATTAACTTTGGGATGAGTGCAATGTGATTTTTTTGCGCATAGCACTCATCCATATTTCTCGCTAGTGTGACTCCGGCCTTAATAAACTTCTTTAATGTAATTTTGAGCACTTTGGGGGTGCAGTTTTTAGAATGGTGTCACTTTTGGGCATTTTCTGTCATATGAACCACTCAAAGTTAGTTCAAATGTAATTTGGTCCCCCAAAAAAATGATTTGGTAAATTTTTTTGAAAAAATGAGAAATTGCTGGTCAACTTTTAACCCTTATAACTTCCTAGCAAAAAAATATGTTTCAAAAATTGTGTTGATATAAAGTAGATACAGTATGTGGGAAATGTTATTTATTAAATATTTTGTGTGACATACAGTAACTCTCTGATTTAAGGGCATACAAATAAAAAGTTTGAAATTAACAAAAAAATTGCAAAAATTTCTCAACTTTTGCCAAATTTCAGTTTTTTTCCCAAATAAACGCAAGTAAAGAAAAAATGTTACCACTAACATGAAATACAATATGTCATAACAAAGCAGTCTCAGAATCACTAGGATCCGTTGAAGTGTTCCAGAGTTGTTACCTCATAAAGTGACAGTAGTCAGAATTGTAAAAATTTGGCCTGGTCATGAAGGTGCAAACAGGCTTGGAGTAATGGGGTTAATGTCGCAGGAGGGCAAGCATTATGAGCTGACAGACCTACCCTGTAAACACTTTGGCTCACATATAAGATACTTTAGCAACAAGCATTTAAACAATGGGAGAGCATGGGTGGATTTTGTTTTGAAACATCCATCATGTTCCCCATAAGGCTGTGGGCATTCACCTTTGGGTGCACATAGGCTGGTTTCACATTTGCGGTTGTGTCTTCAGCGTTTCTACCGCATAGTTCCGCATGCATCTTGTTTTCCTATCTTTAACATTGGGGACGCAGGTACATGCGATTGGATGCTTTTTGCTGTGTTTGATGATGCATGCGTCGTTTCGTCGTCAGCGGCTAGGCGCGGTAAACGCAACATGTTGCAATTTTGGAGGCGTCAATTTGCTGCCTTGTTTGCGGAAGTAATGCGTCGAAAAAATGCATTGCAGTCTATGCGAACACATGCGTTCACAAGCACACGCGTTTGTTTGCGTTTGTGAATGCATATGTTTCCCCAGAATAAGCTTATTCTGGGGAAACATATGCATTCACAAACGCAAACAAACGCACCCCCCACACAAGATAGATAAAAAGAGGGAGTGTGCATTGGCAGTCCACAACTCTGCAGACTGCAAACAAGTAAAGAAGAAGCTCTGACCTGTGACTCTGACCAATGCCTGTATTTTCTTTTATCTCTCTTTATATGTACTAATAATTTCTATCTCTTTTTCCTTCTAGCATTCATAAGAATGACTTCATCTTCTTCAGAGGAGCGCCCTGTCCCTGAACATGCTGGACAGGAAAGTGAAGTGAGTACTCACCTCTACAGGTATTGGTAAGTATTCTCTGTCACATCTACACATGTGGCAACATTTTTTTTTCTTTTTCAGAACAGTTCTTCAACTGCAGCAGAGGCCGAGCAGGAGCATGAGCAGGATCAGCAAGGACAAGTTCGGGTGGCTAGGCGGCATGTAAGTATACCTGACTGATTGTACTCTGTTTATTGTATCCTGACTGTACTATTCTTGCCTGTCCATTTCTTCACTTTGATTATTTCTGTACCTTTTTGGTCTTGACTACTTTTGTTCTTTTTTTCTTGACTTTACTTATTCTTGCCTCCTTTCTGTCTCTGTTGTTTTCTTTCTTTTCCTTTTTTTAATCTCTCCAACATTGTCTTTCTTTCTTTTCTAGGTTTCAGAACGGGATGAAGACCTCATTGACAATGACATCCTCATCTCCCTGGTCCATGAGCGAGTCCCGCTGTGGGACATTCGGGTTTCACAGCACTGGGACAAAGTGTGGATCCGGCGACTATGGAATGAGGTGGCCAAAGCAGGGGCGGACACAGACTGTAGTGCGCCCCTGTGCAAGAAATTTTTCGGGGGCCCCCCGTCCTTCATAGGGCAACAAAGTTATGTAAACATATAGATAGGTAATATATATAGGCAACCCCGTTTCCCTTTGTTTCATAATGCTCTCCCCCATATGCGGTCTACTTTTGGCATAGTGCTTCTCACCCCATGTGGCCCCCCAGTTTATGCTGCTTCTTCCCCTATGTGGGCCGCCCGATTCATGTTTCTTCTCCCCCCCATGAGCCGTCCCATTCATGAGCAGCCAAGCATCTCCCCCAGGGCCCCCCCATTCATGAGCAATCATGCTTCTCCCCAGGGGCCCCCCTTTCATAAGTAGCCATGCTTCTCCCCAGGGGCCCCCCATTCATAAGCAGCCAAGGCCATGCTTCCCTTCTCCCCAGGCCAGGGGCCCCCCATTCATGAGCAGCCAGGCCATCATGCTTCAGTTCTCCCCCAGGACGGAGCTCCCCAAAATCATGCCTGCCATGTTCAGTTCTCCCCGACCCCAGGAGCCCCCCAAAATCATGCCTGCGCCTCGGTCCCAGTCCCTCAGTCCTGCTCAGCTCTGGTAGTACTCTTACCTGGAGCAGGCAGGGCAGGCCAGACCAAGAGGATCCATCCATTCCACACTGTCCAGTGTCCGCACATTCCTGAACTGCTGCAGCATATGGGCAGGGGCAGGGCTGCCACTAGGAATTTCTGGGCCCCATACTGGGAAAATTTTTGAGGCCCCGTAATTCTCCGCCCAGGCTCCACCCCAGCCCTGCCTCCACCCTAAAAACTGCCCACAGTCCCACCGCCCTCTCTTGGAAAACTCCACTTCTCACCAATCACACATTAACAGTTCCCATCACCAGATCACACATATAGCCGGCAGATTTTTTTTTCCGCCAAAATATTTTTTAAGCCGCCATCACAAAACTGTAGACACTTTTGGCCGAGCTCTACTCTACTGTAACCTTTTAAATATTTGTTAAAACATGTAATACAATTTAGGTACATTTGTATTAATTTTTCAATTTTTAAAATGACCAATAATATCACATACAATGGACAAATACCACGGCACCATGACCAGACACAATATTACCACCACATAGTGACCTATAATTAATACCACATACATGGAACAAATACCGCCACACCAGGACCAGACTATATATTACTACCACAGTGACCGAATAATATCACATACAAGGAACAAATACCACCGCACCATGACCAGACCACATATTACCACCACAAAGTGACCAAATAATAGCACATACAAGGGACAAATATCGCAACACCATGTCCAGACCACATATTACCACCACATAGTGACTGAATACTACAATACTGATCAGTAATAAAAAAAAAATACTATCGCCATACGTGCCATTATACACAGGGGATCTGTACTTACTATCCATTGTCTGTGTACTGGTAATACAGTGATTAATGACATTATACACAGGAGCTCTGTATATAACGTACAGGCTATACAGTGATCACTGGTGACATTATACACAGGACCTCTGTATATAGTATACAGTGTATAGGGTCAGTTTATAGGTAACACACTAACTCACCAGTGATGTCTCTAGGTAAAGTCCTTCATCCTTGCTTTTCATCTTTTATCCAGCACAGATCACCATCACTTCTTCCAGCCAGGGCTCGTCTCTGCAGGAAATAACACAGTTATCTAGAGCTCCACTTGCAGAACACATTACTTATTTTTTTCCCAACTTCTACATTACATCACATGAAGAAAAAAAAGGCAACATAGTATCACTCTACACAGTAACATGACTGCCCCCATTTAAAACAGTATACTCAAAAAAATAAAATAAATACATCACTGCATTAATAATATCCTTTAATTAGCCCTGATGGTAATAATATCCCCCATCCTGGCCACCGTGTGTCTCATTCCTGGCTTCAGCCATATGTTCTCCCATCCCACCCTCATGAGTATCCATTGTGCCCCATGTGATCTCCCCATCTGTCTCCATCGTATCCATCCTGCCCCATGATCCTGTCCCATCTGTCTGCAATCCTGCCCCATCTGTCTCCAATCCTGCCCCATCTGTCTCTATTTTGCCATTTCCAATCATGCCCCTTGTGTCTTTCATCCTGCCCCCTTTGTCTCCAATCCTGCCCCCAATGTCTCCAATCCTGCCCTGTCTCCATCCTGCCCCCGTCTCCATCCTGCCCGCGTCTCCAATCCTGCCCTGTCTCCATCCTGTCCTGTCTCCAATCCTGCCCCATCTCCATCTTGCCCCCAATGTCTCCAATCCTGCCCCCAATGTCTCCATCCTGCCCCCAATGTCTCCATCCTGCCCCATCCTACCTGCCCCATCTCCATCCTGCCCCCATCTCCAATCCTGCCCTGTCTCCATCCTGTCCCATCTCCAATCCTGCCCCATCTCCATCTTGCCCCCATTGTCTCCAATCCTGCCCCCAATGTCTCCATCCTGCCCCCAATGTCTCCATCCTGCCCCATCCTTCCTGCCCCATCTCCATCCTGCCCCCATCTCCAATCCTGCCCTGTCTTCATCTTGTCCTGTCTCCAATCCTGCCCCATCTCCATCTTGCCCCCAATGTTTCCAATCCTGCCCCCAATGTCTCCAATCCTGCCGCCAATGTCTCCATCCTGCCCCCAATGTCTCCATCCTGCCCCATCTCCATCCTGCCCCCAATGTCTCCATCCTGCCCCATCTCCATCCTGCCCCATCTCCATCCTGCCCCCAATGTCTCCAATCATGCCCCGTCTCCAATCCTGCCCCATTTCCATCCTGTCCTTGCCTCCAATCCTGCCCCATCTCCAATCCTGCCCCATCTCCATCCTGCCCCATCTCCATCCTGACCCCAATGTCTTCAATCCTGCCCCCGTCTCCAATCCTGTCCGTCTCCATCTTGCCTCCCTGTGTATGGCAGGATGGAGACACATGGTCCATGTATCTCCATCCTGCGGGGAAACATAATAATTAAATTAAAAAAAATAAAAAGTCTTATCTGGCCACTCCTGCTGGAAGATGCAGCTCCTGTGTGAGCTCAGCTATTGCTAAAGGACCTGTGGTGATGTCATCGTCATGTGATCAGGGGGTGGAGCTGATCAATGGTGAAGGCCTGTGATCAGCTCCGCCCCCTGATCACATGACGATGATGTCACCACAGGTCCTCCAACGCTTTGACGCTGCTCTTCTCTCCCCTCCTCCTGCGCTCCACATGGCTAATTTAAAAACTGAATAATTAGCCATGTGGTGCAGGAGGCTGGAGGGGCTCCTCTCTCCCCCGGGGCCCCTATTCATTGAACGGTCTGCATGGGCGGTAGGTCCGCCCCTGGGCCAAAGAGATGATGGATGGGACAGCTCCCCAAATCGGGTCCGCAAGGCATTTCGTAAGTATTGCAATGCTGTGTAATGCAGCAGTGACCTTGACTGGGATCACATGATTGTGTGATGTGAGAAACTCCCGAGAGTTTCTAGCATCACACACAGTTGTGTGATCCCGGCCAAAAGTGCATTGTCTAAACGTTTTTTTTTTTTACAGTGCTCAAAGTCAAAACACGTTGGCGTTCGATGAAGGATCGCTTCAACAAGGACCTTCGTCAGGAGTACCGGGTTCCCAGTGGTTCTGGAGCAAGGATCAGAAAATATAAGTACCACCGCATGCTGTCATTTTTGAGACCGGTCCTTGCCCAGAGAACGTAAGTATTTTTGTGGTCTATTGGATTGTGTTGTATTGCCTGCTCTGTATATTTCTATTCCACAGGAGTTGGCGCTTTTAATATTGTAAATGTTTGGTACTAATATTTTTGTTTACTTTTCAAAGCACCTGGAGCAGCACCCTTGAACCTGGTTCATCAAATAGCCATGGACCCGTCCCAGCCATCCACCATCGAAGCAGCAATTGGGCCTTCAACACAGACTGGAGACCAGGAAGCTGGTCCATCAGGTGTTCCCCTGTCCCAGGCTTCTGCCAGTTCTTTTTCGGCGTATCCCCACCAGCGGCAGAAGGCCTCGGACAGGACACTCATGCCCGAGTTTTTGCACTTGAGCTCGATCTTTCATGATGGACTCAAGGCGATGGGAGATAGACTGGATAATGGCTTCAACCTTATGAAGACTCTTATCTAGGATGTAAACCAAAGCCTTGACCAAGTGAAAGCCGACCTCCAAAGGGCAGCACATCACTTTTTCAATCAAATTGCACAGTGCATGTCGGAACACCTTACTCCTGATCTCCAGCTGAATGCCATGCAGGCCTGCAATGCTGCTTACATGCAGGCTATGCAGCAGAGTCAGTATTTTCAGCAGTCAGTGGTGGCATTTCCACCTGTGCCATCACTGACATGCTTGACCTCAATGCCAAGCTCTGCTGCATACCACTGCACGGCCACCACCATTCCAAGCCCTGCCGGACACCACTACAGCGCCACCACTATGCCGAGTGCTGTTGGACAGCCCACCGCCACTGCCATGCCAAGTGCTGCTTCTGCTTGGACATCCTCCACCGCCACCAGCATGCAGCATCAGTACCTGGACCCTGCTTGGACATCCTCCACCACCACCAGCATGCAGCAGCAGCACCCGGACCCTGCTTGGACATCCTCCACCACCACCAGCATGCAGCAGCAGCACCTGGACCCTGCTTGGACATCCTCCACCACCACCACCAGCATGCAGCAGCAGCTCCCGAACCCTACTTGGACATCCTCCACCACCACCAGCATGCAGCAGCAGCACTTGGACCCTGCTTGGACATCCTTCACCACCACCAGCATGCAGCAGCAGCACCCGGACCCTGCCAGGCCGTCCACCAGGACCAGGCCGCAGGAAGACAACACACCCAGGCTCCCCAGAAACCAGCACAGATCACAACCAAAAAAGGCAAAAAAAAACAAGGACTCTCGCACTCCCTCACCTCTCAATGTGTCTGTGATGTCAGGTTTGTCTCTCCCTTCCAGTGTGTCTCTCCCGTCCCATGCCTCCAGTTCCATCCATGACCTCCCTGACCCCATTAGTTTGATTGCCCCTTCTCCTGCAACCCCTACGTCATCTTTACCCAGCCAGGCATCCCAACTAAACACCCCCCAGTTACGTCACTCTACCCCCAGCCGCTGCAGTTAATTTGAAATTTTTTAAAATAAATTTATTGTTTTGTTTGCCCCTAATACTGTTTGGTTATTTGTTTATTTCGCCGAAGGCAACACACACCCTGCGCCGTAATAACACTGCGCCGAACACTTTAGTATTTGACACCACATAGTTCCAGGAATGACACAGCTTGAAAACTGAAGCTTTTCTTCTTGTGTCTGTGGAGCTATGAGTTGTCAAAAACTAATATTACTTGTATTTTCTCCAGCATCTCTTCAGTCTGCTTAATGTATGTGACGCAGACTGAAGAGACAATGGAGGTAATACAAGGCATATCTATAGTCACCTGGCCCGCTGTCAGAAATAGTGAATTCAGGATGCACAAAACAGAGCATCCTTAATTAACTATTTCTGACACCTGGCCTGGTGAATATAGATATACCTTGTATTATCTCCATTGTCTCTTCAGTCTACGTAATCTATTTAAAACAGACTGAATAAACAATGGAGGTCATAGATAATATTTGGCCAAATTTTATTCTAAGAGTCTCATAAATTTTTTCTATAATTCTAAAGCTGTATTGCAATTCTAATTACGTATATTCCACATTGACATGCCTTAGCATGATAGAGTGCAACCATTCTTTGTATATTGTATATGGGGGTAGCTCCTCTTGGTATGCACCTATTCACATTAGTTTGGATGTGCCAGTTTTTTTGTCTCTTGTATGTTAGCTTACTGACCGAGCACTCCGCCCTCCACCAGGTGGTGATTTTAATTATAGCAGGTCCCTACTTACCCATAAATGCAGGCATTGCTGACAGAGGTGTCCACATTCACCCAGGAATTCAGACATCAGCCTAAGGCTAGTTTCACAATAGCGTTTATGAGCGCAGCGACGGCCTGCGCACGGCCAACGCTAAGCCCCGCCCCCTGCCGCGCCCCGCCGGTAGCTCCGCCCACCGGCGCATGATGCTGCATGCGCCCTGCATCCCCTATCTTTATCACAGGGGGCGCAGGCCATGCGCAGTATGCGTTTGGCGGCGCATGCGCCTTTTTGACGGTGTGCCGACGCAACCAAACTGCAGCAGGTTGCGTTTGGCGCAGGTCGGCGCACCGTCAAAAGGACGCATGCGCCGCCAAACGCATACTGCGCACGGCCTTCGCCCCCAGTGATAAAGATACTGGACGCAGGGCGCATGCAGCGTCATGCGCCGGTGGGCGGAGCTACCGGTGGGGCGCGGCAGGGGGTGGGGCTTAGCGGCGGCCGTGCTCAGGCCGTCGCTGCGCTCATAAACGCTAGTGTGAAACTAGCCTTAGAGAGGTATTCACACAGTGTAGGTACCCATCAGATTTGAGGCCGCCTTGACGTTGGCTGGTGGGCAGATAATATTTGGCCAAATGTTATTCTAAGAGTCTCATAAATTTTTTCTATAATTCTAAAGCTGTATTGCAATTCTAATTACATATATTCCACATTGACATGCCTTAGCATGATAGAGTGCAACCATTCTTTGTATATTGTATATGGGGGTAGCTCCTCTTGGTATGCACCTATTCACATTAGTTTGGATGTGCCAGTCAGTTTTTTTGTCTCTCTAAGGCATATCTATACTCACCAGGCCATTTTTCAGAAATAGTGAGTTCAGGATGCTGGGTTTGGTGCATCCTGAATTCAATATTTCTGACAGCTGGCCAGGTGAGTATAGATATGCTTTATATTACCTCCAGCATCTCTTCAGTTTACATAATCTATTTGACACAGATTGAAGAGACGATGCAGGTCATACAATGCATATCTATACTCACCTGGACAGGTGTCAGAAATAGTGAATTCACGATGCTGGGTTTTTGTACATCATGAACTCACTATTTCTGACACCTGGCCTGGTGAGTATAGATATGCCTTGTATTATACCTCCATCATCTCTTCAGTCTGCGTCCAATAGATACTGCAGAAGAGACGCAGGATGTAATGACGTCAACTACCTTACCACTCACATAATAAGTGGTTTTGAGAGGAAAAACATAGGAGACTCGGTACAGGTAGAAAAAAAAGTTATTTATTAACAACAAACATTAGGAACATTTTAAACATAACTGGTACATACCCAAACCCAACAGAACATTTTATACCATATCATCTTGCCACGCCACATGTCCGATGTCAGAAACAAAGTAGGCAGCAAATTGCTCCCTCATGTGGGCAAGTTCAACTGTTGACCGAAGAGGGTGATGCTGGTAATCTGGCAATGCGTTTGCAACTGGTTCATCCAGTTCAATGTTGGGTCGCTCCTTAGCCATTATGTAATTGTGGAGCACCACACAGGCTTTGACCACCTCATCTACTGTCTACATTTTTAGATTAATAGCTGTCCCAAGAATGCTTCATTTGGAGACAAGAATCCCAAAGGAACACTCAACTGTTCTTCGGGCCCTGGTCAGTTTGTAGTTAAAAATCCTTTTAGTGTGGTTCAAGTCCCGACTGGACTATGGCTTCAGTAGGTTTTCATACATCTGAAAGGCCTCATCCCCAACCATAACAAATGGCATCGGTGGGCCTTGAGTGTTGGAGAGAGGTCGTGGCAGGGGTAAATTAAAATTTTTTCCATACAAGCATCTGCCCATATCAGAGTTTTTAAAAGTCTGGGAGTCATTGCCACGGCGAAAACTTCAATGTCCACGGTGATAAATCGACAGTCTGTATCTGCTATGGCCATGAGCACTACAGAAAAATATTTTTTGTAGTTAAAGTACTCCGATGCGGTTCTGGCAGGTTTGGTAATCCGTATGTGCTTTCCATCCACTAATCCCAAACAGTTGGGGAAATTACACACTTGCCAGAATTTGTCGGCAATTTCCAGCCACATTTCTGCGGTGGGTAGGGGGATAAATTCATCCCGGAGAATGTTCCACAAAGCCCGGCAGGTGTCCGCAACAATTCCAGAGAGGGTGGAAATTCCTAGCCGGTACTGAAAATGGAGCGATGAAAGTGTCTCTCCGGTAGCCAGGAATCTGCCAAACAGAGAAAGAAAAAAATTAAGAAGCTAAACAGATAAAGTTGAAAATAATTAATACAAGGCAGAACAATAATAATTATGACAGGCGTTTGTTTAGAATTAGAGTTGAGCGAAACGGGTCGAAAAAATTCAAAAGTCGCCGACTTTTGGCAAAGTCGGGTTTCATGAAACGAAACCCGACCCTAGGATGAGGTCGGCCACGAGGTCGGCGACTTACGCGCCAAAGTCGCGTTTCAAAAGTTTGTTTTGCGCTCTTTTTCAGCCAATCAGGATCCACGGACACTGTGGGCAACGTGATGACCTAGGCACGGGTCACCACCATCTTTCAGAAGGGCATGCAAGTGATTGGCTTGCTTTGGTGGGCGTCACAGGGGGTATAAAAGGGCGTGCACGCCGACCGCCATCTTACTTCTGCCGATCTTAGTATAGGGAGAGGTTGCTGCTGATTCTGTAGGGAGAGCGTTAGGCAGGGAAGAAGACAAAAAAACTGCTTCTGCTGCTAGCGATTTGGCCTGCACAACACACAAGTCACTGTGTGTGCAGTGCAAGGGGAGGCTATATTGTGGTGTATCAGTGGTGTTGGTTGTTGGGCTGCCTTTTAAGGCTTCCTGACACGCTGGCATTGCTGTTTACCCACTGCTCCGCAAACTGCTTTTTTAAAAGCAATCCAATCTCCCTTATCCTCTAGTCACTTTTGTCACAGCTGTGCCATCGAGCCTGTCACATAGCACTCAGATATCAGTGGGCCTCACACAATCCACAAGTGTCCAGTGTCCAAAAGTGTGCGAAGAGATTCAAAATCTCCATTATCCTCTCGTCACTTTGGTCACAGGCAGCTGTGCCATCGAGCGTGTCACATAGCGCTCAGATATCAGTGGGCCTCACACAATCCACAAGTGTCCAGTGTCCAAAAGTGTGCGCAGAGATTCAAAATCTACATTATCCTCTCGTCACTTTGGTCACAGGCAGCTGTGCCATCGAGCGTGTCCCATAGCGCTCAGATATCAGTGGGCCTCACACAATCCACAAGTGTCCAGTGTCCAAAAGTGTGCGCAGAGATTCAAAATCTCCATTATCCTCTCGTCACTTTGGTCACAGGCAGCTGTGCCATCGAGCGTGTCACATAGCGCTCAGATATCATTGGGCCTCACACAATCCACAAGTGTCCAGTGTCCAAAAGTGTGCGCAGAGATTCAAAATCTCCATTATCCTCTCGTCACTTTGGTCACAGGCAGCTGTGCCATCAAGCGTGTCACATAGCGCTCAGATATCAGTGGGCCTCACACAATCCACAAGTGTCCAGTGTCCAAAAGTGTGCGCAGAGATTCAAAATCTCCATTATCCTCTCGTCACTTTTGTCACAGGCAGCTGTGCCATCGAGCCTGTCACATAGCGCTCAGATATCAGTGGGCCTCACACAATCCACAAGTGTCCAGTGTCCAAAAGTGTGCGCAGAGATTCAAAATCTCCATTATCCTCTCGTCACTTTGGTCACAGGCAGCTGTGCCATCGAGCGTGTCACATAGCGCTCAGATATCAGTGGGCCTCACACAATCCACAAGTGTCCAGTGTCCAAAAGTGTGCGCAGAGATTCAAAATCTCCATTATCCTCTCGTCACTTTTGTCACAGGCAGCTGTGCCATCGAGCCTGTCACATAGCGCTCAGATATCAGTGGACCTCACACAATCCACAAGTGTCCAGTGTCCAAAAGTGTGCGCAGAGATTCAAAATCTCCATTATCCTCTCGTCATTTTGGTCACAGGCAGCTGTGCCATCGAGCGTGTCACATAGCGCTCAGATATCAGTGGGCCTCACACAATCCACAAGTGTCCAGTGTCCAAAAGTGTGCGCAGAGATTCAAAATCTCCATTATCCTCTCGTCACTTTGGTCACAGGCAGCTGTGCCATCGAGTGTGTCACATAGCGCTCAGATATCAGTGGGCCTCACACAATCCACAAGTGTCCAGTGTCCAAAAGTGTGCGCAGAGATTCAAAATCTCCATTATCCTCTCGTCACTTTGGTCACAGGCAGCTGTGCCATCGAGCCTGTCACATAGCGCTCAGATATCAGTGGGCCTCACACAATCCAAAAGTGTCCACTGTCCACAAGTGTGTGCAGAAATTCTAAATCTCCCCTGTCCTATAGACACCTTGTACCTTGTTTTACATTACTATATAGTTTGTTGGATTTTGTCTACATTTCTACCAAAAATGAGGAAGGCTGGTGGAAGAGGCCATGGAATTGGGCGGGGGTTGGCAGCTGGTAATGATGGTGTTGGTGGTGGATCTGATGGTAGTGGCAAGAGCAAAATAGGACCGAATGCAGGAGGTGCTGACCCTGCATCATCGTCTGGCTACATAAGGCCTCGAACGCTTAGTTTTCTAGGAGTTGGCAAACCGCTTTTAAAGGCAGAGCATCAGGAAAAAGTTTTGTCTTACATTGCTGACTCAGCCTCCAGCTCTATCGCCTCCTCTTCTTCAGTTGTAAAAAGTAAAAGCACTGAGTCGTCATTGGAGGCTCATGTTCATGAACCACACCTTTCCTTGTGTCCTTCACCCCAACCAAGATTGAAGGATGATGCAGGCCATACTACTGATTACTCCATGGAGCTGTTTTCACATACCATGCCTGGATTATCAAGTGAAATGGAGAATTACCCAGGCCAAGATGAATCTGACATGGAGTGCACTGATGCACAGCCGCTGATGGATGATTCTGCTGGTACATTCACTCAGAGCACTACATTGTCCTCGCAGTAACAGAGCCAGATTTTGACCCTGATGAGACTCAGGTGCCCCTTCCCGCACACTATACCACCATACACGGTGACACAGAGAAAGGTGCACATGACATAGAAGAGGAGGTCATGGATGACCCAGTTGTTGACCCAGATTGGCATCCATTGGGGGAAGAGGGTGCTGCTTCCAATAGCTCAGATGAGGAGCATCCACAGCAGACATCGACATCGCAACAGCTGTTATCTGGCAGGCCCGGAGCACTCCAAAGACAGGTTCCAAACATCAAAAGAGTTGCTGGACAGCTTGTCCAGGGGGTCAAAAGATCACAGTGTGCTAGGCCGCAAAATGTCTGCCAAAGTAGGAAGAGTGCAGTGTGGCACTTTTTTGAACAAAATCCTCATGATCAGGCCAAGGTTATCTGTAAGAAGTGCGCAAAGACCTTTAGCCGAGGGAAAAATCTGAAAAATTTGAATACCAGTTGCATGCTTAGACATTTAACCAGCATGCACTTGCAAGCGTGGACACAACACCAAACCTCAAGTGCCACATGTGCAACTGATCACAACGAAGGTAGTCAGCAATGCTACATTGTTTCCCCCACTGTAAGCCCACCGGTTAGCACAGCAGCAAATGTTGAGGTGTCTTTGCAAGACCACAGCAGTCAGGGAATCCCACTGTTATATCAACGAAAGACTGATTCTAGGCCATCAGAAAGAACACCAACTCCATCACCATCATCAACCCTCTCTCAGTCCGCCCTGTCCACCGCTACTTCCACCATATGCAGCTCTCAAGTCCAGCTCACCCTCCCAGACACTATGAGTAGGTCAAGAAAGTACTCAGTCTCTCATCCGCGTACACTGGGTTTGAACGCCCACATTGCCAAACTAATCTCGTTTGAGATGATGCCCTTTCGGTTGGTGGAAAGCACAGCTTTCCGCGAACTCATGGCCTATGCAGTACCACGCTATGACCTACCCAGTCGCCACTTCTTCTCTCGCAAAGCCATCCCAGCCCTCCACCATCATGTGAAAGACCGCATTGTCCATGCACTCAAGCAGTCAGTGAGCGGAAAGGTGCACCTCACAACTGATGCATGGTCCAGTCGGCATGGCCAGGGCCGTTACGTGTCCATCACTGCGCACTGGGTTAATGTGGTGGATGCAGGGTCCACAGGGGACAGCGGTGGTGGGACAGTGCTGCCTAGCCCACGGTATAGGAAACAGTTGGCTGTAGGCGTTCGACCCTCCTCCTCCTCCTCCTGAAGCGAAAGCTCGTCCACAGAGCGCAGTCGTACGAGCACTCCATCTGCAGCTGCCACTGTTGCACACGATGTGTCCCCCTATCGAGCAGCTAGTGGAAAGCGTCAGCAGGCTGTGTTGCAGATGATGTGCTGGGCGACAGACACACCGCCGAGGTGCTGGCCGAGTACTTGAAGCGACAAACTGAGTCATGGCTGGGCAGTGTACATCTTGAGGCAGGCAAGGTAGTTAGTGATAACGGCCGTAATTTTGTGGCAGCCATAGCCCTTTCAAAACTCAGCCACATACCTTGCTTGGCTCACACCTTGAACCTGGTGGTGCAGTGCTTCCTCAAAAATTATCCGGAGTTAACAGCCCTGCTCCAGAAGGTGCGAAGACTGTGCGCGCACATCCGCCGGTCGCCTGTACACTCCGTTCGTATGCAGAAGCTGCAGCGATTGCTCCACCTTCCCAACCACCGCCTCATTATCGACATTGCAACAAGGTGGAACTCCACCCTGCACATGGTGGAGCGGCTGTGCGAGCAGAGGCAGGCCATAATGCATTTGTGGGAGTATACACGGCCAGGCACTTTGAGAGCAGACATGGAGTTGACAGGCATGCAGTGGTCGAAGCTGAAAGACCTTTGTAAAGTCCTTCAGTGTTTTGAGGAATGCACACGGCTGGTAAGCGCAGACGACGCCATCCTAAGCATGAGCATCCCACTTATGCGTCTGCTCATGCAAACTTTGACGCACCTTAAGGAGCAGGCGTCTGCAGCCAATGTTGATGAGGAGGAAGAGGAGGAGGGAATCCTTGATGACATTCAGCCATTGTCTGCTCAGGGACCTCTCCTGGACGAGGTGGAGGAAGAAGAGGAGGAGGAGGAGGATGAAGGGGATGATTACTTAGGGGAGGAGGATGCATCTCGTGGGGCAAGTGAAAATGTTGGCGTGGCAAGGTCTGGTACAGGGTTTGTGCGTGACTGGAGGGATGTGGATTTGCCAGAAAGTGCTCCTCCACCCAGCACTCGCAGTGCATCATTGACACCGGGAACATTGGCCCACATGTCAGATTATGCCTTGCGGATCCTAAAAAGGGATCCCCGCATTGCCAAAATGATGAACGATGACGACTACTGGTTGGCCAGCATCCTGGATCCACGCTATAAAGGCAAATTACAAAACATCATGCCACAGGAGAACCTTGACCTAATATTGGCTAATAAACAAGCAACTCTGGTAAATCGGTTGCTTGAGGCATTCCCAGCACACAGCAGCGGTGATGGTTCTCACACGAGCCGTACGGGCCGGGGGCAGCTTGGCAGAGGTGTTCGTGGTGCACACAGCAGAAGTGGCGTTGGAGACAGGGGTTTCATGACAATGTTGTGGACTGATTTTTCAAATACTGCTCACACAACTGGTAATACTGCATCGATGGAAAGTGACAGGAGACAGCAGTTGTCAACTATGGTTACAAACTACTTTTCCTCCCATATCGATGTTCTCCCACACAGGTCATTCCCCTTTGACTATTGGGCCGCTAAACTGGACACCTGGCCTGAATTGGCCCAATATGCCTTACAGGAGCTCGCTTGCCCAGCTGCAAGTGTGCTATCGGAAAGAGTCTTCAGTGCAGCTGGATCAATCCTGACAGAAAAAAGGACCCGTCTGTCAACCCAAAATGTGGATGATCTAACCTTCATTAAAATGAACCACGCATGGGTTTCCAAGGATTTTGTCCCACCTTCCCCTGATGACACATAGGGTGACAGAAAAATGGCTTGCTTTGGTCCACCTCTTCCTGGTACTTCACCTATTTCGCCTTTTGCATCAGCTGAATGTCCAACAAGAACATATGCCACTTTCTAAAACTCCCTAACTGTGCTGCCTCCCCCCCCATGGCCGGGGTCACCACCTACCGCACGACACCGTGCGAGTGCCGTTGCCCTGGACAGGTGGGTAGGCCGACTCTTGGGCACGGGCACTGGCACAGGGTCCCTCATAGTGCAATCAAGTGTCTCTGACGGTGGTGGTGCACACCCGCCGTCAGACACACCGCTGTACTATGAGGGGCCCAGTGCCAGTACCGACGCCCACGAGTGGGCCCCCCTTGCTTGGGCAGGGCCCCAGCATTTGCAATCTTTACCTCTCCCTGCTCCTCCGCTGTGTAATCTGGGCCATCAAATCCATACTGTGCCTGACACCGTCTGAGCCTGCCTCCTGAGACATATATTTTGAATGTGTACGCTATCCATACATGTTATCCAGGGATACGGTACCCTTTCTAACCTTTGTGCAATCACGTGCAATCCATACTGTGCCTGACACCGTCTGAGCCTGCCTCCTGAGACATATATTTTGAATGTGTACGCTATCCATACATGTTATCCAGGGATACGGTACCCTTTCTAACCTTTGTGCAATCACGTGCAATCCATACTGGGCCTGACACCGTCTGAGCCTGCCTCCTGGCCTATGCAGTACCACGCTATGACCTACCCAGTCGCCACTTCTTCTCTCGCAAAGCCATCCCAGCCCTCCACCATCATGTGAAAGACCGCATTGTCCATGCACTCAAGCAGTCAGTGAGCGGAAAGGTGCACCTCACAACTGATGCATGGTCCAGTCGGCATGGCCAGGGCCGTTACGTGTCCATCACTGCGCACTGGGTTAATGTGGTGGATGCAGGGTCCACAGGGGACAGCGGTGGTGGGACAGTGCTGCCTAGCCCACGGTATAGGAAACAGTTGGCTGTGGGCGTTCGACCCTCCTCCTCCTCCTCCTCCTCCTGAAGCGAAAGCTCGTCCACAGAGCGCAGTCGTACGAGCACTCCATCTGCAGCTGCCACTGTTGCACACGATGTGTCCCCCTATCGAGCAGCTAGTGGAAAGCGTCAGCAGGCTGTGTTGCAGATGATGTGTTTGGGCGACAGACACACCGCCGAGGTGCTGGCCGAGTACTTGAAGCGACAAACTGAGTCATGGCTGGGCAGTGTACATCTTGAGGCAGGCAAGGTAGTTAGTGATAACGGCCGTAATTTTGTGGCAGCCATAGCCCTTTCAAAACTCAGCCACATACCTTGCTTGGCTCACACCTTGAACCTGGTGGTGCAGTGCTTCCTCAAAAATTATCCGGAGTTAACAGCCCTGCTCCAGAAGGTGCGAAGACTGTGCGCGCACATCCGCCGGTCGCCTGTACACTCCATTCGTATGGAGAAGCTGCAGCGATTGCTCCACCTTCCCAACCACCGCCTCATTATCGACATTGCAACAAGGTGGAACTCCACCCTGCACATGGTGGAGCGGCTGTGCGAGCAGAGGCAGGCCATAATGCATTTGTGGGAGGATACACGGCCAGGCACTTTGAGAGCAGACATGGAGTTGACAGGCATGCAGTGGTCGAAGCTGAAAGACCTTAGTAAAGTCCTTCAGTGTTTTGAGGAATGCACACGGCTGGTAAGCGCAGACGACGCCATCCTAAGCATGAGCATCCCACTTATGCGTCTGCTCATGCAAACTTTGACGCACCTTAAGGAGCAGGCGTCTGCAGCCAATGTTGATGAGGAGGAAGAGGAGGAGGGAATCCTTGATGACATTCAGCCATTGTCTGCTCAGGGACCTCTCCTGGACGAGGTGGAGGAAGAAGAGGAGGAGGAGGAGGATGAAGGGGATGATTACTTAGGGGAGGAGGATGCATCTCGTGGGGCAAGTGAAAATGTTGGCGTGGCAAGGTCTGGTACAGGGTTTGTGCGTGACTGGAGGGATGTGGATTTGCCAGAAAGTGCTCCTCCACCCAGCACTCGCAGTGCATCATTGACACCGGGAACATTGGCCCACATGTCAGATTATGCCTTGCGGATCCTAAAAAGGGATCCCCGCATTGCCAAAATGATGAACGATGACGACTACTGGTTGGCCAGCATCCTGGATCCACGCTATAAAGGCAAATTACAAAACATCATGCCACAGGAGAACCTTGACCTAATATTGGCTAATAAACAAGCAACTCTGGTAAATCGGTTGCTTGAGGCATTCCCAGCACACAGCAGCGGTGATGGTTCTCACACGAGCCGTACGGGCCGGGGGCAGCTTGGCAGAGGTGTTCGTGGTGCACACAGCAGAAGTGGCGTTGGAGACAGGGGTTTCATGACAATGTTGTGGACTGATTTTTCAAATACTGCTCACACAACTGGTAATACTGCATCAATGGAAAGTGACAGGAGACAGCAGTTGTCAACTATGGTTACAAACTACTTTTCCTCCCATATCGATGTTCTCCCACACAGGTCATTCCCCTTTGACTATTGGGCCGCTAAACTGGACACCTGGCCTGAATTGGCCCAATATGCCTTACAGGAGCTCGCTTGCCCAGCTGCAAGTGTGCTATCGGAAAGAGTCTTCAGTGCAGCTGGATCAATCCTGACAGAAAAAAGGACCCGTCTGTCAACCCAAAATGTGGATGATCTAACCTTCATTAAAATGAACCACGCATGGGTTTCCAAGGATTTTGTCCCACCTTCCCCTGATGACACATAGGGTGACAGAAAAATGGCTTGCTTTGGTCCACCTCTTCCTGGTACTTCACCTATTTCGCCTTTTGCATCAGCTGAATGTCCAACAAGAACATATGCCACTTTCTAAAACTCCCTAACTGTGCTGCCTCCCCCCCCATGGCCGGGGTCACCACCTACCGCACGACACCGTGCGAGTGCCGTTGCCCTGGACAGGTGGGTAGGCCGACTCTTGGGCACGGGCACTGGCACAGGGTCCCTCATAGTGCAATCAAGTGTCTCTGACGGTGGTGGTGCACACCCGCCGTCAGACACACCGCTGTACTATGAGGGGCCCAGTGCCAGTACCGACGCCCACGAGTGGGCCCCCCTTGCTTGGGCAGGGCCCCAGCATTTGCAATCTTTACCTCTCCCTGCTCCTCCGCTGTGTAATCTGGGCCATCAAATCCATACTGTGCCTGACACCGTCTGAGCCTGCCTCCTGAGACATATATTTTGAATGTGTACGCTATCCATACATGTTATCCAGGGATACGGTACCCTTTCTAACCTTTGTGCAATCACGTGCAATCCATACTGTGCCTGACACCGTCTGAGCCTGCCTCCTGAGACATATATTTTGAATGTGTACGCTATCCATACATGTTATCCAGGGATACGGTACCCTTTCTAACCTTTGTGCAATCACGTGCAATCCATACTGGGCCTGACACCGTCTGAGCCTGCCTCCTGAGACATATATTTTGAATGTGTACGCTATCCATACATGTTATCCGGGGATACGGTACCCTTTCTAACCTTTGTGCAATCACGTGCAATCCATACTGGGCCTAACACGTCTGAGCCTGCCTCCTGAGACATATATTTTGAATGTGTACGCTATCCATACATGTTATCCAGGGATACGGTACCCTTTCTAACCTTTGTGCAATCACGTGCAATCCATACTGTGCCTGACACCGTCTGAGCCTGCCTCCTGAGACATATATTTTGAATGTGTACGCTATCCATACATGTTATCCAGGGATACGGTACCCTTTCTAACCTTTGTGCAATCACGTGCAATCCATACTGGGCCTGACACCGTCTGAGCCTGCCTCCTGAGACATATATTTTGAATGTGTACGCTATCCATACATGTTATCCGGGGATACGGTACCCTTTCTAACCTTTGTGCAATCACGTGCAATCCATACTGGGCCTAACACCGTCTGAGCCTGCCTCCTGAGACATATATTTTGAATGTGTACGCTATCCATACATGTTATCCAGGGATACGGTACCCTTTCTAACCTTTGTGCAATCACGTGCAATCCATACTGGGCCTAACACCGTCTGAGCCTGCCTCCTGAGACATATATTTTGAATGTGTACGCTATCCATACATGTTATCCAGGGATACGGTACCCTTTCTAACCTTTGTGCAATCACGTGCAATCCATACTGGGCCTGACACCGGCTGGCGAGCTGTTAAGCAAGCTACAGCACCTGTCCAGACAAGTACAGGGATTCCCTAGCGAGGAGACTTATTTGATTGTTTTCAATGTTGGGACAGCAATTTTTGGGGAGCACTATACTCTGGAGAATGATAGATGGGGCCCACCATACACTGGAACATTCCAAAGGTGGACATCAGACACTGGAGCAGCATTTACAGGGCCCATTATACACTAGAGCATTAGAAATGGGGCCCATTATGTTTGGAGCATTATTTGGGCCCATAAGACAGTGGAGCTTCATCCATGGGGACCAACATATACTGTAGCATTATGTGGAGCTCATCATATACTGTTTCAAACATTATATGGGACCAATGATTCTGTATGGAGAAATAGATGGGCCTCGTCATGAGATGTAAAAAGTGAGGTATTTTTCATTGTACTATACCGCTATTTATCTGCCGTATCGGAGCATGATGAGTTGTGGTATGTGTTAAAGGGGCACTCTTTCGCCCAGGGCACATGAAAACCTGGAGCCAGCCCTCCCCCCCCCACAACTTTAGCCAAATAACCCCCATTTTTCAGTGCGTAACTTGTATTATGAAGTTAATTAAGGTTGACAAGCTTAAGTAAGAAGAATTGATCTTTTGGCATTCAAATGGGCACTGTAGGTGTGTTTCCTGTCCTCCTCTCACTGCCGACTTTTATTCCCCATTGACTCACATTGGGTTTCGTGTTTTGGGACGACCCCGACTTTCCCCTATAATCGGACGATCTTGCTCGACCCGACTTTTGGAAAAGTCGGGTTTCACGAAACGAAACGCGACCCTAAAAAACCAAAAGTCGCTCAACTCTATTTAGAATTATTACGTACCTTAATGTGACCAAGAGACGTTCCTCTGTAATAATTGCTCTACGGAGCTGGGTGTCCTGTCTCCGGATGGCTCCTTGGACACGACCAAGCAAATCCCGGAAGGTCTCGAGACATCCTGGTATATTCCGGAAATTTCTCCAGGTTGGCATCGAGCTCGTTGTATAGGGTGTGGTAGGCTCCACAACTCTCCCGGACTTCAATAATGGGGTGTCTCCAATAACGCCGACGCCGTCTTCTCTATCTTTCTCTATTCCTTTGTTGCTCACAAGCAAATGCATAGGCAAGAAACAGCTTGATACTTAAATCCAGGTTGAAATAAAAGCTCTACATGCGAAGATCCATCGTGACACAGGATACAGGAGCTAAATCTGAAGATTTCAGCTGTCAAAGGGACTTTATAAAGATATCCCATAAGACATGCCCACTGTTGTCCCATTGGTGGTGTCTGTTTATCTAGTTTTTTCGCCTGTAAAATTTTCCGCCATGCGCACAAAAAATGCAAACTCATGCAAAACGCATGCAAACACTGCTGTTTTTTTGACCGCATGCGTAAGCTAATGCGTCTAAAAACTGCAGCGTTTGCACGCGTTTGCATGCGATTTTGCGTGCATTTGAGGTTGTGGAAGATACGCTGCGGATTCAACCGCAAATGTGAAACAAGCCTTACTGCAGGCTGAGAAACACTTCTAGAGAAGACCTTCCATGCAATTTCTGGTCTGAAAAAGGTGTCACTGTTCCAAGAGCACCTTGATTCATGAAAAGTATGTAGACATTTATTGAAAACTATGCCAGTGTGCAAAGATTCAGCATAGTCACTTCTTTCTTTTATTAGTTAGCAATAGCTGAACTTATTCATTTTTCTGTATTTCACAGTTAAAATGTGGTACTATATGCAGATAAGTGAGGGGTAGTCATATTACTGTAGATTAGGAGTTACTTTGAACACATTAGAAGCCAGATACATTTTCATAAACCAAGAAAAAAATTTAATTACATACATGTTAATAAAAAACAACTAAAAAAATTCCCTTGTCGCCAGCATGAGCTGTATAATAAATAAAAAGGCAGCTTTATGGCATTCTACTTTGGAATTATCGTATCCGAGTTAACTAATAAATTTGTACACTATTAAATAATGAGCGTATGCTATTTAGATTAGCGGTTTTACAATGTTACAATGGATGACTTTTTAGCATTATCCATTGCATTCTGTATAGAAATATGAGTCAATTTCAATTTATCTAGTGGACAAATTCATTACAACCGTAACAAGCTCATAAATGGTAAAAGGTCTCACTGCTAAAATTATGCACTGCTCATACTGTTTAAATACCCAGTTGTGCATTAATGCAAGTGACTTGACAATTTATTACTCTGCTACGTAGTACAGTCTCAACAGAAAACCGCTAACATGCCAGAGCTACCAGCTGCTGCTGAAAATTGGCAGAATGTTTGTCCAGGAAAGATATACAGTATGCTAGTAAAGTATAAAATTTTTCCTACATTTTCATGTGAAGCAATATATATATTTTTTTTCCTTAAGTAGTTCCCAAATTGTCCCCACTTACTCTGTTAGGCCAATTTCACACGTCCATTTTTTCCGGTACCAGAAAAAAACGGATTGGAGATGACAATGTTTGTGTGTCCATGTGTGCAATACTTGCGGCACACGAGTGGCAACTGTGTGCCACCCGTGTGCCGCATCAGTACCACACGGACATGTGCCAGGGAAGAAGTGGTACAGTAAGTGCTGTTCCCCGGCCCCAGGGGGCTGAAGATGGCTCTCATCATTCTCTGCTCTGCTGGCGATCAGCTCTAGCAGGGGTGAATGATGAGAGTTATATTCAAGTGATAACAATGACAGCAGGCGGCAGCTGATTTGACTGTTACTCAAATCAGCCTACACCTGCTGCCACTAATAACAGTGACAGCAGAAGCGGCTAATGGGAGTATTCCTCACCCACCGCCTGTGCTATAAATAAATAAATGAAAAAAATGGCATGGGTTTCCCTGTATTTTCTATAACCAGCCAGGCAAAACTCACACAGCTGGGGGCTGCAGCCCTCAGCTGTCAGTAATAGCAAGGCTGGTTATCAAGAATAGAGGGGTCCCAATGCTGTGGTTTTTTTTTAATTATTTAAATAATTTTAAAAAACGGTGTGTGTTCCCCCCTATTTTTTGACAACCAGCCTTGCTAAAGCTGACAGCTGGGGGCTGCTATTCTCAGGCTGGTAAGGGCTATTGATATTGACTCCCCCAGCCTAAAAATAGCAGCCCTCAGCTGCCCCGGAAAGGCACATCTATTAGATGAGCCAATTCTGGCATTTTGCCCGGCTCTTCCCACTTGCCCTGTAGCTTGAAAATGGAAAACTGTGTTTTGTTTTATTTCTAATAAAAGAATTTTATTCTGCCTGTCTTTTTTTACAATACAACTATAGGATTATTAATGGATATGTGTCTTATAGACACTTCTCCATTACTAAGCTGTGGACTTGATGTTTACTGACAATACAATGGAGACATCAACTCCACAAATATGAACCCCACTTGCCACCACTACAGGGCAAGTGGGAAGAGCCATGCAAAGCACCAGAATTGGCCCATCTAATAGATGTGCCTTTTCTCGGTGGCTGCAGGCTGCTCTTTTTAGGTTGGGGAGTTATCTATCAGCTTTAGCAAAGCTGGTTGTCAAAAATGGGGAGGAACCCAGCAGTTTTTATTAATTATTTATTTAAATAATTTAAAAAAAACAGCATGCGGACCCCTCTATTCTTGATTACCAGCCTTGCGATCGCTGACAGCTGAGGGTTGCAACCCCCAGCTGTCAGTTTTGCCTGGCTGGTTATAGAAAATACTTTTATTTATTTATAGCGCAGGTGGTGGGTGAAGAATACTCTCATCAGCCGCTCCTGCTGTCACTGTTATTAGCTGCAGCAGGTGTAGGTTCATGGGAGTAATAGTCCCAAAAGCCACTGCCTGATGTCATTGTTCTCACTTGCATACAACTCTCATCATTCTGCCCTGCTTACGCTGATCGCCGACAGAGCAGGGGAGCATGATGAGAGCGGTTTTCGGTACTCGGCGCCGGGGAACAGCGCTTACTGTACCGACTCTTCCCTGGTACCGGTGTGTGTCACACGTATGACATCCATGTGTGTCATCCGAGTGCATGTGTGCTGGATGTTTTGCAGCCCATGCTGATGGTAAAAAACAGACGTCAGCGTGTTTTGCTCACTGACACACGGTCCGTTGAAACTCACTGACATGTGCACAGACCCATTCATTTGAATGGATCTACATGTGTCAGTGTCTCCGGTACGTGTGAAAACTGTCACCACACGTACTGGAGACATGGATGTGAGAAAGAACCCTTACAGATATTGCAGATGAGGCTCCTATTCATGCAACTTTACAATAAAATCTTAACACAAAGCTAATTCAGACATCAGGTTTTCATAAAGGAATTCTATTTTTGTTTTTCATTGATAGAACCTATACCCATTATAGTCTATGAGAATGTTCAGATGTCCATGTACAGTAGTTTTTCAGATAATGCATGTCTATGGTTCTGCGAAAAAATCAGACAGCACTCGGTTGTCATCTGTATGCAGTCCAATTTCCAAGTTTGATTAAAGAAGCTTGAGAAAACCTTGTATGCTAAAAAACTGATGGAACTTGGTAAAAAGTGACACATTAACCAAACACTAAAAAAATCCCTCCTTTTCATGTGTACAAAACAAATCAAAGATGTTTGAATTAGCCTTTATTGTTCTTAGGATATACTGTAGATCTTACCAAGTGCCAGGGCCCTGAGCAGGCGGGTCCCGGAACTTGCGATACTTATCTCGCCCAGTTCCACTGCTGCGGCGCCTTTCTCAAACTCTGACTGTGATGTTCAGGTCAGAGGGCACGATTACGTCAGTACTGTGCGCCCTCTGCCTAAACAGTCACAGTACAGAGAGACGGAAGGTGATGACTAGTGTTGAGCATTCCGATACCGCAAGTATCGGGTATCGGCCGATACTTGCTGAATCGGAATTCCGATACCGACTTCCGATATTTTTTCAATATCGGAAGTCGGCATCGGAATCGGAAGTTCAAAGTTGATTGACAGCCGAAATGACGTCATCATGATGCGCGGTGTGTGCGCATCATGATGCGCCGTCATTTCGGGCCTTCCGGGGGTCTCTGCCGGCCTGCCGGGGGGCTGTGTGGACTGCCCGGGGTCTGTACCGGCCTGCCGGGGGGCTGTGCCAGCCTGCCGGTGGTCTGTGCACCCTGTGGGGGTCTGTACCGGCCTGCCGGGGGGCTGTGCCGGCCTGCCGGTGGTCTGTGCACCCTGTGGGGGTCTGTACCGGCCTGCCGGGGGGCTGTGCCGGCCTGCCGGGGGGCTGTGCTGATGTCCGGGGGTCTGTGCAAGCATCGTCCGATGGGACTATAAGTCCCATCTGGCGATGCCTGCTACCATGACAGTGATTGACACATTAGCCAATGATGGGACAGTAGTAGTCCCATCATCCGGCTAATGTGTTAAATGTTAAAAAAAAATAAAATACTACATACATACTACATACATACTACATGCATGCTACATACATACTACATGCTACATACATACTACATATATACTACATGCATGCTACATACATACTACATGCTACATACATACTACATATATACTACATGCATGCTGCATACATACTACATACATACTACATACATACCACATATATACTACATACATACTACATGCATGCTACATACATACTACATACATACTACATACATACTACATGCATGCTACATACATAACACATACATACTACATACATACTACATACATACCACATATATACTACATACATACTACATGCATGCTACATACATACTACATACATACTACATACATACTACATGCATGCTACATACATAACACATATATACTACATGCATGCTACATACATACTACATGCTACATACATACTACATATATACTACATACATACTACATACATACTACATGCATGCTACATACATACTACATGCTACATACATACTACATATATACTACATGCATGCTACATACATACTACATGCTACATACATACTACATATATACTACATACATACTACATGCATGCTACATGCATGCTACATACATACTACATGCTACATACATACTACATATATACTACATGCATGCTACATACATACTACATGCTACATACATACTACATATATACTACATACATACTACATACATGCTACATACATACTGCATGCTACATACATACTACATACATACTACATACATACCACATATATACTACATACATACTACATGCATGCTACATACATACCACATACATACTACATACATACTACATACATACTACATGCATGCTACATACATAACACATATATACTACATGCATGCTACATACATACTACATGCTACATACATACCACATACATACTACATACATACTACATACATACTACATGCATGCTACATACATACTACATGCTACATACATACTACATATATACTACATGCATGCTACATACATACTACATGCTACATACATACTACATATATACTACATACATACTACATGCATGCTACATACATACTACATGCTACATACATACCACATACATACTACATACATACTACATGCTACATACATACTACATATATACTACATGCATGCTACATACATACTGCATGCTACATGCATGCTACATACATACTACATACATACTACATGCTACATACATACCACATATATACTACATACATACTACATACAATACATTCATACAATACATACATAGACATACAGTACATATAACATAGAGTAACATACTTACCAATACTTTTCACATTGTTCCCCGAAGCCATTGTCTTTTACGGAATAAATATTAACATAACAAACCACAAAAATACTCACCCACGATCCGAAGCAGTCCACGAGTGTGTCCCACGACGATCTTGGGTAGAGAACTGCAGCATCAGCTGATGCTGCCGTTCTCTACGGGCTGCAGGAATCCAATGACGGAAGGTAGGTATCCTTCCGCACTGTATTCCTCCGCCACTTAAAAAAAAAAAAGTCCCTAGTCTCACTTTATGCCATTGCTGCGTGGGAAATTCCCACACATTAGCCGGATGATGGGACTACTACTGTCCCATCATTGGCTAATGTGTCAATCACTGTCATGGTAGCAGGCATCGCCCGATGGGACTTGTAGTCCCATCGGACGATGCCTGCACAGACCCCCGAAGCCTGCACAGACCACCATCAGGCCGGCACAGCCCCCGGCAGGCCGGCACAGCCCACCGGAGCCTGCACAGACCACCGGCAGGCTGGCACAGCCCCCCGGCAGGCCGGCACAGCCCACCGGAGCCTGCACAGACCACCGGCAGGCCGGCACAGCCCCCCGGCAGGCCGGCACAGACCACCGGAGCCTGCACAGACCCCCTGGCAGGCCGGCACAGCCCCCCGAAAGGCCCGTACAGACCCCAGAGAGGCTGTACAAGGCAAAAACAGGGTTTTTCTTATTCCGATACCGGAAGTCCCATAGACTTGAATGGGACTTCCGGTATCGGAATTGGCGATACCGATACTTTTTTTTAAGATTGGCCGATCCATTCCGATCCGATACTTTGAAGTATCGGACGGTATCGCTCAACTCTAGTGATGACACTGAGGAGTCCAGAGCAGAGCAGCGGCCATTGAGGAGAGGTGAGTATTTAATTTTATTTTTATGTTTGGAGCATCTTATAGGTCCAATTACATATGGAGCATCTTGTGGGGTCAATTACATATGGAGCAGTATATGGGGCCAATTACATATGGAACAGTATATTGGGCCAATTACTTATGGAGCATCTTATGGGGTCAATTACATATGAAGCATCTTATGGGGACAATTATATATGGAGCCCATTCAGTTTGGAGCAATATATGGGGCCCATCATATACTGGAGCATTGTATTGTTCCCTTCATGAACTGTATGGAGCATTATTGTGATGACTCCTGGAGTGGATCCTCTGGGTCGTGGCACCAACCCTCCCAGGGTGAGCTGACCTAGTGAGAACCACCCCCTATACAGGGAGTGTCAGGGGCAAGCCCAAGGGGGTAAGGTACCACGACTGCTGGCACCAGGTGGCCGGCTCACAGGAGACACAAATGAGTGTGTCTGCAGGAGCGTGTAAAGCGTGGACACAGAGACATGTGGTGTACAGGACGGTACAGGGTGTACTCGTGAACACAAGGTGTGTACACGGGAGTGCGCTAGATACAGGATAGTGCAAGATGGGTACATGGGAGCACGTATGGCGTGTAGCGACTAGTACGTCCGGGTGTGAGTCAAGCAGGATGCATGCAAAGGAGCATGTCAGAGTATTGAGTTAGACAGCAGGTGTGCCAGAAGGTGTAACTGAGTACAGGAACAGAGTGTGTGCCAGGAGGCACAACTGAGTATAAGACAGAGCACAGGATCAGGGTGCGTGCCAGGAGGCACAATTGAGTATAAGACAGAGCACAGGAACAGGGTGTGTGCCAGGAGGCACAACTGAGTATAAGACAGAGCACAGGAACAGAGTGTGTGCCAGGAGGCACAACTGAGCACAAGGCAGAGTGCAGGTTCAGAGCATGTGCCAAGAGGCACAGCAGAGTACAAAGCAGAGTACAGGTTCGGAGCGTGTGCCAAGATGCACAATAGAGTACAAGGCAGAGGACCCGAATACAGCGCACAGCCAGGCAGGGACACGGCACACCAAGCCAGGAAGTACAACAATAATCAGGCACCTCCCATAGGAAGAGGTAGCCTAATATAGCACATGATCACTAGGGCTTCCGGGTCAAGTCCTCCAATACCATAGAGAGGACGGACCTGGAGACAGAGCTGAGAAGAGCGCGTGTGCGCACACAGAACATGGAGAAAAAAATGAACCTAAGTACGAGAGGTGCGCGTGAGGACCCGGCGGGACCCCAGGAGCGGCCGCAGCTCCGGAAGAGATGACGTCGGGACCGAGGTCCCGCCCTCACGTGAGCACGGCGTGACAATTATATGGGGTCTATTTCGTGTGAAGCATTATATGGGGTCCATTATTCTGTATGGCGTAATATATGGTGCTCATTATACTATATGGCACATTATATGGGGCTCATTATACTGTATGGAGCAAAATATGGGACTCATTATACTGTATGGAGCACTATATGGGGTCCATTTTTCTGTGTGGAGCACTATGTGGTTTATATACCTTCCCCCTGCAGTCTCTCACAATTGAAGTGAAACTACGATAAAAATTACAGACCTCTTCATTCTTTGGAAGCGGGAAAACTTGTAAAATCGGGAGTGTATCAAGTACTTATTGTGATGGTCACGTGTGACTGGACACACCGCCTCCAGCAGGGCGAATTTCTCTGACAGACGTAACCCTGGATACACCGCCTCCAGTAGGGTGAATTTAAATAATATAACGTGCAGCCAGATACACCGCCTCCAGCAGGCGAATTTCAGAATTACACATGTATCTGGATACACCGCCTCCAGCAGGGCAAATTTAAATAAAGGGAAAGACCAGAGAAACCAATACAATAGAGGGCCCTGTGATTGGGAACGGGGACGTGGAGACCTCCTGCACTCCCCTGAGCCAGTCTCTACACTCCAAACAGTCCCTATACAGGCTCCGCACCTGTCGCCGATCTGGATACCTAAGAACCCTAGCTCGCCCTGCACCTAGTCCTTTCTAGTGAAATGGACGGTGCAGAAACGAATCCCACCACTGCACTAAAATACACAAAAGGAAAGGTACAAACAGGGATAACACCACTTAGCTTTGCTCTGTTGCTCTTGCTCCCAGCAACAGAGTCCACCACCAGAATTCAGCTTTCCTCTTGAATAGCTGTTACTTCACCAAGCTTTGTCAGAGCTGCAAGGAACACCCCTCTGTAATTCCTTCCTTCACCAGACTTTACACCAGAGCTCTCCTGAGCTGCAAGGAACTCCTCTCTGTAGTTCCTTCCTTCACCAGTCTTGGTTGGAAATGAGCAATATCACCAACAGTGATTGCAACACCTGACACTCTTTTATAGGTCAGAGCCAGAGCAATCACACCTGCTTCATAATCACCTGCACTAAACTAAAGTAATCAGAGTGCAATGACCCTAACAGCCACCGGGGCAAAACTAGAACTGAAACCACCACAGTGCAATGACCCTAATGGCCACCGGGGGAAAATCAACCCCAAGCACACAGCTTAAGGAAAAAAAGGTTACTTGTGCATTTATCTGTCATAATCCAACCTGGATCATGACAGTACCCTCCCTTAATGAGGGGCCTCCGGACCCTCAAGAACACTCCTCATCAGGGAACCACCTACAGCGGGGATGCGCAGATCCAGAGTTCACATGTTGTGAATGAGTCACCGGAGGAGGAAAAAACAAAAATGCAAGCTAAGTCCAGAAAACCAGAGAGGTTGGTAACTAGCGGATTGCAGACCCCTGATCCTATTCACAACAACTAACAGTAGCTGTGGAGCGTTCCTACGGTGGTCCTAGACGCCTCTTCACAGCCGGAGAACTAAATAAGCCTAAAGAAAGAAAGGGGAAATCTAAACTGCCCCAGAGCAGGCCCCAAAGCAATAGACAGCCCCCAACAACTATTGTCAGTGAAAACAGATGAAAACACAAACACAGACAGAAAGACAGGCAGAGCAAACGATGGGGCCCAACTAACTAGATAGGAAAGGACAGAAAAGATGCTGGCTGCAATCCGCAAAAACCCGACCAAAAATGTCCCAACACGTCTGATAGGAAAAATGGCCCTGAAGTCACTAGACTTCAAAATCCCTATATCAGCACTCCGATATATTCTGAAGACAGAGCAAAAGAGATTTAACCGATCAGGGACAAAAATGGAAATTCAGTAGAGCCCCATCCGGGGCTGGCAGAACACAAAACTAAGCAAATCAGACAAAATCTCATGGAACAATAACAGAGCAAAACTTAACTTTAGAAGAGAGGAACTGAACTGGAGGCCAGAGCTCAGAGCAGAGAAATCACCAGCAACCCTACAGGGCGTCGGCTGCCTTATATCCACTCAGAGATTCCGGATGTCCAATCGCAATCCACCTGTTCAGGTGACAGGTTTCTCCCATCCAAATCAGTTTCACCACCTCCTTTCACCAGCAGAGGGAGTTCATCGGACATCAAAGGTGAACGAGAAAATGAGCTCACAACATCACACCTGCAACTACCTGCATGTCAGATTGATGACAAACGAGCACCGCTGATATTGGCAATGTATGTTCTGGAGGCACCACACATCTCCGAAGCGCCGACCTGGGGAACGAGTAGTGTATGTGTATGTTTGGGGTTAACTTGAGCTGGTAAGACTCCGCAACACACTTCCACTGGATGTTTTTTGGTGGCAACCCATACATGCTCGTTCACACACAGGTCCGGACCTGAACGTTTATTGCCACACATTCGTTTGTCACAATTCAGTGAACTCTTACTGGAACTGACAACAGAGGCGTCCCCCTGTGTCACCACACTCACACCCCAGCAATTCACCAAGGGGTACACCACCCTCCAACCCTTTCCACCACGAGGTCTGCGCCTCCCAGGGTTGGCTTTGCCCCCGGTGGCTATTAGGATTATTGCACTGTGGTGTCGTTTGTTCTAGTTTGCCGCCGGTGGTGGTGAGCGTCATTGCAATCTGGTTTCTTTAGTTAAGTGCAAATGATTTAATGCAGGTGTAATTGTTGGCTCTTACTTATAAAAGAGTCACAGGTGTTGCAATCACTGTTGCTGATAGTGTTCATTTCAACCATGCTTGGTGGAGGAAGGAGCTGGAGAGCGTTCCTTGCAGCACTGTCTTAGCCCTGGTGTGGAAGGAGTCAGAGGGGATTTCCTTGTGGCTCTGACAGAGCTTGGTGGCAGCTATTCGGGAAGAGAGCTGCTTTCTGGTGGTGGACTTTGTTGCCAGGAGCAAGTGCAACAGAGTAAAGCTAAGTGGTGTTCCCCTGTTTGTTTTTCCTTGGTGTGTATTAGTGCAGCGGTGGGGCCAGTGCCTGCGCCACTCAGCTCCCTAGCAAGGGATAGGTGTAGGGTGTGCCAGGGCGACAGGTTCCTGAGCGGCGCCCGGTGCGGAACCGGCATAGGGAACGTTAGGAGCGTTAGGGACACTGACTCAGGGGAGTGCAGGAGGTCTCCACGTACCCTTTCCCTATCGCAGGGCCCACCGTTGTAATGGTTTCCCCTTTTCCCGTGTCTTGTTGTTTTAGTTACCGGCCTGCTGGTCGCGTCACACAGGACGGGCATCGTGACATTGGTGAGGGTTGAGACTTGCCCCCACTCTCCTGCAGCACATCCTCTGCTCTCGCAGGAGAGGAAGGGGACTCTTGTAGAGAGACGGCAGAGACAGTAGCCCCTAGGCAGCAGCCCTCACACGACTGCCCCCAGCTGACTACTTCCCTAGCCCGCCAATCTATTACCGGGTTGTGTTTTTTCCACCAAGGGAGGCCTAAAACGATAGGTAGTGGCATTCCCTCCAAGACGTAGCATGAGAACGACTCCTCATGATGTCCTATACGTAGAGGGATATTTTCTACGACTTGAGTCAAGCTCCCCTGGCTCAGTGGAACAGAGTTTATGGCCTGGACGCTTATAGGCTGGGCTAGCGTCCTACACTTCAGACCATGAGTCTGAACAAAGCGAGCATCCACCAGACTGACTCCTGCTTCGCTGTCCACAAGCACTGGTATCACCTCCGGTACCCCGCTAGCCAACACCTCTGCTGACATAGTACCTTGGGAGGGCAAAATGGAGGAAATATACACTCCCTGGTCGCCTCCCTCCAAGCGACCAGGGAGATGCAGCTTCTGAGATGACACAGATAATTTGGCATGCATTGGGCGAGCCTTAAGGACATGACCAGTCTGCCCACAGTAAAAACATGCCTCCACCACTCCCTGAACCATAGGCAGGCCTGAACACAAACTAGCTCCTCCTACTTGCATAGGTTCATCTGGAGACTTGGCACACACTGGGCAGGCTCTCATGAAATGGTCCAGCTTCCCACAGGAAAAGCATACCCCCCCACCACGGCGAACCGCAGACAACCCCTTTTTTGTACCAACAAGACCGGGCTGCTTGGGTTCCTCCATCCGCACTGGTGGGTCCTCCTCCCTAGCAAGGACTACAGGGGGCACCTTTTGTGTATGTGTCTCCCTAAGGCGTCTATCCACCCGGATGGCAAGGGACATGGTGGCCTCCAGCGACCTGGGGGTGGCGTACTGCACCAGAGTATCCTGCAACTTTGGAGACAGACCCTGCACAAATTGACTCCTAAGTGCAGGGTCATTCCACTGAGTGCCAGTGGCCCACCTCCTAAACTCTGAGCAGTACTCCTCAGCAACCCGGGCTCCCTGTTTACACCTACGGAGTCAGGTTTCCGCTAGGGAGACACCATCAGGATCCCCATACACTAGCGCCAAGCCGCAAAAAACTCATCCACGGACTCTAATGATGATGAATCGTCTGGTAGGGAGAAGGCCCAGGATTGGGGATCACCCTTAAGAAGGGACATAATGATTCCCACCTGTTGCTCTTCACTCCCTGATGAACGAGGGTGCAGCCTGAAGTATAGTTTACAGGCTTGCTGAAATACCAAGAATTGAGCTCTCCCTCCAGAAAACCTGTCAGGGAGGGATATCTTGGGTTCTGGCTGAGCCTGTTCCTGAACCAAGCCCCCAAAGCCCACCAACAGCTGCAGCACCAACTCACCGCGCAGCCCCCTAATCTCATCAGTAAAGATCTGCAGCATTTGGGCAAAGGTCTGCCTTGGGTCCATGGCTCAGCAGAACAAAAATGTATGGTTGGTGATAATGTGATGGTCACGTGTGACTGGACACACCGCCTCCAGCAGGGCGAATTTCTCTGACACACGTGACCCTGGATACACCACCTCCAGTAGGACGAATTTAAATAATATAACGTGCAGCCGGATACACCGCCTCGAGCAGGCGAATTTCAGAATTACACGTGTATCTGTATACACCGCCTCTAGCAGGGCGAATTTCCCACAAGTGAAACCAATACAATGGAGGGCCCTGCGATAGGGAACGAGGATGTGGAGACCTGCTGCACTCCCCTGAGCCAGTCTCTACACTCCTAACAGTCCCTATACAGGCTCCGCACCTGTCACCGAGCTGTATAACTAAGAACCCTAGCTCGCCTTGCACCTAGCCCTTTCTAGTGAAATGGATGGTGCAGAAACTAATCCCACCGCTGCACCAAAACACACAAAAGGAAAGGTACAAACAGGGATAACACCACTTAGCTTTGCTCTGTTGCTCTTGCTCCCAGCAACAGAGTCCACCACCAGAATTCAGCTTTCCTCTTGAATAGCTGCTACTTCACCAAGTTTTGTCAGAGCTTCAAGGAACACCCCTCTGTAATTCCTTCCTTCACCAGACTTTACACCAGAGCTCTCCTGAGCTGCAAGCAACTCCTCTCTGTAGCTCCTTCCTTCACCAGTCTTGGTTGGAAATGAGCAATATCACCAACAGTGATTGCAACACCTGACACTCTTTTATAGGTCAGAGCCAGAGCAATCACACCTGCTTCATAATCACGTGCACTAAAGCAACCAGAGTGCAATGACCCTAACGGCCACCGGGGGCAAAATTAGAACTGAAGCCACCACAGTGCAATGACCCTAATGGCCACCGGGGGCAAAACCAACCCCAAGCACACAGCTTAAGGAAAAAAAAAGGTTACTTGTGCATTTATCTGTCATAATCCATCTCCTTGGAGCTAAGAATATTGAGGCTGATGCTTTATAGTGTAGTTTTGTTCTGGAGTTGAGGGACAAAAATCCAGTCAAAATTCTTAGTGAAGTAGTGGTGGTGGGTGCTCTGGGGATTGATTTCAGACAGAGCATTGTCGAAGCTCAGGTTGCTGCACCAGTGTGTTTGCCACCCGGCAAGCTTTTTGTGCCTTCCTCGCTTTGCACTAATCTTCTTACTGAAGTGCATGACTGTGTTGACTGGATATCCTGGTTCCTCTGCCACTCAAAGAGCTGTTTACAGGTCCTTTTGGTGGCAGAGTGCTCAAAAGGATGCTGATCAGTAGTTCCATAAGTGCAGAGTCGGCGCCAGGTCTAAAGCCTCTCGCTAGGCCTCAGGAGGGTTTCTTTTGCCTAATGAGGTTCTTTCTCAACCTTGGACTTGGTAATACTGTAGTATGGTTGGTGGACTGTTTAACAAGATGGTTCACTTGGTTCCTTTACTAAAATCGCTTCTGGCTAAGAGTTTAGCTACATTGTTTATCTCTCACGTCGTTAAGTTACATGGTGTTCCTAAAAACATTATTTCCAGTAGGGGGGTTCAGTTTATGGCTACCCTTTTACTGTAGTTTTGTTCAAGATCAGTAATAAAGCTTTCATTCTCCTCAGGTTATCATCCTGAGAGTAATGGTCGGACTGAGAGAATGAACCAAGAATTAGAACAATATTTAAGATGTTTAGTTTCATCTAATCAAGAGGACTGGATGGATTTTCTTTGTCTAGCTGAATTCGCTCTCAGTTACTAAAACTTTACCATACCTCCCAACTTTTGAAGAAGGCAAAGAGGGATAAAGGTGGCGGGTAGAGTTGAGCGACTTTTGCTTTTTTAGGGTCGAGTTTCGTTTCATGAAACCCGACTTTTCCAAAAGTCGGGTCGAGCAAAATCGGCCGACTATAGAGAAAAGTCGGGGGTCCGAATAAAACATGAAACCCAATGTAAGTCAATGGGGAATTAAAGTCGGCAGTGAGAGGAGGACAGGAAACACACCTACAGTGCCCATTTGAATGCCAAAAACATCAATTCTTATTACTTAAGCTTGTCAACCTTAATTAACTTCATAATACTAGTTACGCACTGAAAAATGGGGGTTATTTGGCTAAAGTTGTGGGGGGGTAGGACTGGCTCCAGGTTTTCATGTGCCCTGGGCAAAAGAGCGCCCCTTTAACACATACCACAACTCATGATGCTCCGATACGGCAGAGAAATAGCGGTATAGTACAATGAAAAATACTTCACTTTTTACATCTCATGATGAGGCCCATCTATTTCTCCATACAGAATCATTGGTCCCATATAATGTTTGAAACAGTATATGATGAGCTCCACATAATGCTACAGTATATGTTGGTCCCCATGGATGAAGCTCCACTGTCTTATGGGCCCAAATAATGCTCCAAACATAATGGGCCCCATTTCTAATGCTCTAGTGTATAATGGGCCCTGTAAATGCTGCTCCAGTGTCTGATGTCCACCTTTGGAATGTTCCAGTGTATGGTGGGCCCCATCTATCATTCTCCAGAGTATAGTGCTCCCCAAAAATTGCTATCCCAACATTGAAAACAATTAAATAAGTCTCCTCGCTAGGGAATCCCTGTACTAGTCTGGACTCCTCGTCGTCCCCATCTTCCATCTCACTGCACAGTATTTCAACCTTGCAAGTGCTGTGATCCTGAGCAAGCAGGGGGGGCCCACTCGTTGGCGATGGCACTGGCACAGGGCCCCTGATAGTACGGCGGTGTGTCTGACGACGGGTGGGCCGAACCTGCACTTTCACCTGCAGCTTCCTCTTTGTCACCGTGTAAGATGGAACTGTATATGGGAAGGGTAACCTGAGTTTCATCAGGGTCAGATTCAGGCCGTGTAGCATGCGAGGGGAATGTAGTGGTCTGGGTCAATGTACCAGCAGATTCATCGAGCAGTGGCTGGGCATCACTGCACTTGTGTCGCCCCCAGGAGTACGGTCGCCACAGTAGCATTACCTTCCTCCTAGGGAGTGTGATGTCATGCTTGGGAGCAACGAAGGATCTCTCTAGCAGGTTAACTGATTGGGCGGCGTTATTCCCACGAGTCACGACCCTCCAAACAGCGTTCATGAAGGCAAAGTGTTTGTTTTACGTGGGCAGTATGGTTGCAAAGCTGAACCTTAAAGGAATGTCCAGAAGGGCACCACCAGGAGTGGAGCCTACGGCGTAATTTGGCTCAACACGGGCAACCTCAACCATCCAGCAACAAAAAAGAAGCACACATTGCAAGCTTAATTCCGTTAACGAACGAGACTCCGTCATGCCCCGCGGTCCGAGTCCGGCTTACTAGAGGGACACACGAGGCTCTGGCATGTGAGATTGGCCAATAACTGGTGTGTCATGACCTTACATGTCCGTGGCTGCATGTGCGCTACACTGAAAAGGTCAGCGTTTGTTGCTTACAGGTGCAGATAACCCGCTGAACAACATTAGTGATGGGGATCTGGGATTACAATTATTACCCACGAACGATGATTTCCCAGTAAGTGCAGGTTAACCGCAGTTCCGGAATTAGGCCTAACCGTCATTCCTGAAAAAATGAAAAACTTACATGTGCAAACCACAGGTGCTGTAGCTTGCTTAACAGTTCGCCAGCCGTTCTCAGGCCCAGTATGGATTAAACGTGATTGCACAAAGGTGAGAAAGGGTACCGTATCCCCGGATAACATGTATGGATAGCATAGTGTACACATTCAAAATATATGTCTATAGATCAGGAGGCAGGCTCAAACGGTGTCAGGCCCAGTATGGATTACACATGATTGCACAAAGGTGAGAAAGGGTACCGTATCCCCGGATAACATGTATGGATAGCATAGTGTACACATTCAAAATATATGTCTATAGATCAGGAGGCAGGCTCAGACGGTGTCAGGCCCAGTATGGATTACACGCGATTGCACAAAGGTGAGAAAGGGTACCGTATCACCGGATAACATGTATGGATAGCATAGTGTACACATTCAAAATATATGTCTATAGATCAGGAGGCAGGCTCAAACGGTGTCAGGCCCAGTATGGATTACACGTGATTGCACAAAGGTGAGAAAGGGTACCGTATCCCCGGATAACATGTATGGATAGCATAGTGTACACATTCAAAATATATGTCTATAGATCAGGAGGCAGGCTCAGACGGTGTCAGGCCCAGTATGGATTACACGTGATTGCACAAAGGTGAGAAAGGGTACCGTATCACCAGATAACATGTATGGATAGCATAGTGTACACATTCAAAATATATGTCTATAGATCAGGAGGCAGGCTCAAACGGTGTCAGGCCCAGTATGGATTACACGTGATTGCACAAAGGTGAGAAAGGGTACCGTATCCCTGGATAACATGTATGGATAGCATAGTGTACACATTCAAAATATATGTCTATAGATTAGGAGGCAGGCTCAGACGGTGTCAGGCCCAGTATGGATTACACGTGATTGCACAAAGGTGAGAAAGGGTACCGTATCCCCGGATAACATGTATGGATAGCATAGTGTACACATTCAAAATATATGTCTATAGATCAGGAGGCAGGCTCAGACGGTGTCAGGCCCAGTATGGATTACACGTGATTGCACAAAGGTGAGAAAGGGTACCGTATCACCGGATAACATGTATGGATAGTATAGTGTACACATTCAAAATATATGTCTATAGATCAGGAGGCAGGCTCAAACGGTGTCAGGCCCAGTATGGATTACACGTGATTGCACAAAGGTGAGAAAGGGTACCGTATCCCCGGATAACATGTATGGATAAAATAGTGTACACATTCAAAATATATGTGTCATGATCCAGTGTTGGATCTGGCAGTATTAAAAGCACAAAGTGAACTTTTTTTACTTTGGTTAAGTTCAAAGGTGTTTTGACTGTCCCCGGTGGTGGTGAGTGGTATCGCACCTTAGCTTTAGTTTTAGGTTAACGTGCACTTAATTATTATTCAGGTGTTGGACTCTATAAATGGGTCTCAGGGTGTTCACTCACTGCTGGTGATACTGATTCATTTATTCTGAGTTTGTGAGAGCCTGGTGAAAGGATGGAGCTGAGGAGGAGTCCTGCGCAGCTTAGCCAGGGGGGACGTGTGTCAGCGATGGTGTCTGGACGAAGGGCTGGCATGGCGTGGTGGAGTCGCAGTGATGGTGTCAGCGGGAAGCGTCTGCATGGTCTGGTGGAGTGGCTACTATGGAGAGTGGCACTCACCATGTGGGACTTGGCTGCTGAGCTGGACTCAAGCATGCTTGACTTCGTGTCAGAAGCTGAACTCATCCTTGGAACTCTGTTATTAAGCTGCAGCAACTGGTGGTGGACTCTGCTCCTAGGCAGCACTATGGTGCAGGATCCTGTTATGGTGATGGATCCGGGTGGAGGAGAAGACGCACGCAGGTGGAGGGCTCTGTTGCAGGAGCATAAGCACAGAGCATAAAGCTAAGTGGTGTCCGACTGTATTGTCTCTTTCCCTCATGTGTGTTATTAGTGCAGTGGTGGGATCAGTTTCCGCACCGACCTATTCCCTAGTGAGGGTTTAGGGTCAGGGCGAGCTAGGGCGTTGAGGTACGCGTGCGGCGCCCACTGCGAAACCGGCATAGGGAATGTCAGGAGTGCAGGGACACTGGCTCAGGGGAGCTCAGGAGGTCTCCAATTCCCTTTTCCCTATCGCAGGGCCCACCACTGTTAATGTTTCCCAGGTTCCCCCTTTATTATTTAAATTCGCCTTACTGGAGGCGGGGTTTCCAGATTTTATGTATAACGTGTAATTCCCAAATTTGCCAGGTGGAGGCGGCGTATCCACCTGCACGTTTTATTATTTAAATGCGCCCCACTGGAGGCGGTGTTTCCAGGGTCACATGTGTTATGGGTTCGCCCAGCGGAAACATCTGCGTCCTGACACACGTGATCATGACAATATGTCTATAGATCAGGAGGCAGGCTCAGACGGTGTCAGGCCCAGTATGGATTACACGTGATTGCACAAAGGTGAGAAAGGGTACCGTATCACCGGATAACATGTATGGATAGCATAGTGTACACATTCAAAATATATGTCTATAGATCAGGAGGCAGGCTCAAACGGTGTCAGGCCCAGTATGGATTACACGTGATTGCACAAAGGTGAGAAAGGGTACCGTATCCCCGGATAACATGTTTGGATAGCATAGTGTACACATTCAAAATATATGTCTATAGATCAGGAGGCAGGCTCAGACGGTGTCAGGCCCAGTATGGATTACACGTGATTGCACAAAGGTGAGAAAGGGTACCGTATCCCCGGATAACATGTATGGATAGCATAGTGTACACATTCAAAATATATGTCTATAGATCAGGAGGCAGGCTCAGACGGTGTCAGGCCCAGTATGGATTACACGTGATTGCACAAAGGTGAGAAAGGGTACCGTATCCCCGGATAACATGTATGGATAGCATAGTGTACACATTCAAAATATATGTCTATAGATCAGGAGGCAGGCTCAGACGGTGTCAGGCCCAGCATGGATTTGACGGCCCAGACTACACAGCGGAGGAGCAGGGAGAGGTAAAGATTGCAAATGCTGGGGCCCTGCCCAAGCAAGGGGGCCTACTCGTGGGCGTCGGTACTGGCACTGGGCCCCTCATAGTACGGCGGTGTTTCTGACGGTGGGTGTGCACCACCACCATCAGAGACACTTGATTGCACTATGAGGGACCCTGTGCCAGTGCCCGTGCCCAAGATTCGGCCTACCCACCTGTCCAGGGCAACGGCACTCGCACGGTTTCGTGCGCTAGGTGGTGACCCCAGCCATGGGGGGGGGAGGCAGCACAGTTAGGGAGTTTTAGAAAGTGGCATATGTTGATGTTGGACATTCAGCTGATGCAAAAGGCGAAATTGTTCAAGTCCCAGGAAAAGGAGGACCAAAGCAAACCATTTTTCTGTCACCCTATGTGTCATCAGGGGAAGGTGGGACAAAATCCTTGGAAACCCATGCATGGTTCATTTTAATGAAGGTTAGATCATCCACATTTTGGGTTGACAGTCGGGTCCTTTTTTCTGTCAGGATTGATCCAGCTGCACTGAAGACTCTTTCCGATAGCACACTTGTAGCTGGGCAAGCGAGCTCCTGTAAGGCCAGGTGTCCAGTTTAGCTGCCCAATAGTCAAAGGGGAATGACCTGTGCGGGAGAACATCGATATGGGAGGAAAAGTAGTTTGTAACCATAGTTGACAACTGCTGTCTCCTGTCACTTTCCATCGATGCAGTATTACCAGTTGTGTGAGCGGTACTTGAAAAATCAGTCCACAACATTGTCATGAAACCCCTGTCTCCAACGCCACTTCTGCTGTGTGCACCACGAACACCTCTGCCAAGCTGCCCCCAGCCCGTACGGCTCGTGTGAGAACCATCACCGCTGCTGTGTGCTGGGAATGCCTCAACCAACCGATTTACCAGAGTTGCTTGTTTATTAGCCAATATTAGGTCAAGGTTCTCGTGTGACATGATGTTTTGTAATTTGCCTTTATAACGTGGATCCAGGATGCTGGCCAACCAGTAGTCGTCATCGTTCATCATTTTGGCAATGCGGGGGTCCCTTTTTAGGATCTGCAAGGCATAATCTGACATGTGGGCCAATGTTCCCGGTGTCAATGATGCACTGCGAGTGCTGGTTGGAGGAGCACTTTCTGGCGAATCCACATCCCTCCAGTCACGCACAAACCCTGTACCAGACCTTGCCACGCCAACATTTTCACTTGCCCCACGAGATGCATCCTCCTCCCCTAAGTAATCATCCCCATCATCATCCTCCTCCTCCTCTTCTTCCTCCACCTCGTCCAGGAGAGGTCCCTGAGCAGACAATGGCTGAATGTCATCAAGGATTCCCTCCTCCTCTTCCTCCTCATTAACATTGGTTGCAGACGCCTGCTCCTTAAGGTGCATCAAAGTTTGCATGAGCAGACGCATAAGTGGGATGCTCATGCTTAGGATGGCGTCGTCTGCGCTTACCAGCCATGTGCATTCCTCAAAACACTGAAGGACTTTACAGAGGTCTTTCAGCTTCAACCACTGCACACCTGTCAACTCCATGTCTGCTCTCAAAGTGCCTGCCCGTGTATCCTCCCACAAATGCATTATGGCCTGCCTCTGTTCGCTCAACCATGTGCAGGGTGGAGTTCCACCTTGTTGCAATGTCGATAATGAGGCGGTGGTTGGGAAGGTGGAGCAATCGCTGCAGCTTCTGCATACGAATGGAGTGTACAGGCGACCGGCGGATGTGCGCGCACAGTCTTCGCACCTTCTGGAACAGGGCTGTTAACTCCGGATAATTTTTGAGGAAGCACTGCTCCACCAGGTTCAAGGTGTGAGCCAAGCAAGGTATGTGGCTGAGTTTTGAAAGAGCTATGGCTGCCACAAAATTATGTCCGTTATCACTAACTACCTTGCCTGCCTCAAGATGTATACTGCCCAGCCATGACTCAATTTGTCGCTGAAAGTACTCGGCTAGCACCTCCGCGGTGTGTCTGTCGCCCAAACACATCATCTGCAACACAGCCTGCTGACGCTTTCCACTAGCTGCTCGATTGGGGGACACCTCGTGTGCAACAGTGGCAGCTGCAGATGGAGTGCTCGTACGACTGCGCTCTTTGGACGAGCTTTCGCTTCTGGAGGAGGAGGAGGAGGGTGGAACGCCTACAGCCAACTGTTTCCTATACTGTGGGCTAGGCAGCACTGTCCCACCACCGCTGTCCCCTGTGGACCCTGCATCCACCACATTAACCCAGTGCACAGTGATGGACACGTAACGACCCTAGCCATGCCGACTGGACCATGCATCTGTTGTGAGGTGCACCTTTCCACTCACTGACTGCTTGAGTGCATGGACAATGCGGTCTTTCACATGATGGTGGAGGGCTGGGATGGCTTTGCGAGAGAAGAAATGGAGACTGGGTAGGTCATAGCGTGGTACTGCATAGGCCATGAGTTCGCGGAAAGCTGCGCTTTCCACCAACCGATAGGGCATCATCTCTAACGAGATTAGTTTGGCAATGTGGGCGTTCAAACCCAGTGTACGCGGATGAGAGACTGAGTACTTTCTTGACCTACTCATAGTCTCAGGGAGGGTGAGCTGGACTTGAGAGCTGCATATGGTGGAACTAGCGGTGGACAGGGCGGACTGAGAGAGGGTTGATGATGGTGATGGAGTTGGTGTTCTTTCTGATGGCCTAGATTCAGTCTTTCGTTGATATAACAGTGGGTTTCCCTGACTGCTTTGGCCTTGCAACGACACCTCAACATTTGCTGCTGTGCTAACCGGTGGGCTTACAGTGGGGGAAACAATGTAGCGTTGCTGACTACCTTCTTTGTGTCATGATCCCAGTGCAGGTTTTTGAGCTGCACACCGGGGGTTAATGTCTGGAGATGTGTGTAGGTTTTGACCTGCACACTTGGGGTTAATGATTGTGGCCTCTTTCTGGTTCTGGGAGAGCTTCATAAACCCCTGGGTAGCTTTAATCCCTGCCAGTTATACTTTTGCCTTTGGCCTAGTGTGCTGACCCCTGTGTGCCTGTTTGTTGCTATAGCTTGTTTATATGGTTCTGACCCGGCTCTTTTTCCCGTTGTGAGTTTGCCTGTTGATTTTGTACTGCGTTATTATCTGTGTATGACTCATTGCCTGTGACCTGACTACTCTCTGCTCGCCCCTTTGGTACCTTGTAGCTATATCTGTGTACGACTCATTGCCTGTGACCTGACTACTCTCTGCTCGCCCCTTTGGTACCTTGCAGCTTTCTCTGTGTGTGACTCATTGGCTACGTCTTGACTATTCTCCCTGTCTATGCCCCCTGGTAACTTTGTCTCGCAGTTACTCTGCTAGGAATTGTCTTGTAGCTCCTAGCTCTGTGGAGTTTAGGCCACGCCTCTAGCAGTCACGTGCTTCAGGTCCTGCGGCTCTGAAGTACGCATCTACTCGACTGCTGCCCGCTCCACAGGTAGCTTTGAGCACGCTTTCACTTTACTCAGGACACGCGCACTGGCTCAGTGAGCAAGTTCAGTGCGGTGTCTCTGACACTTTGTGATCAGTTGCACATGTGGTACTTGAGGTTTGGTGTTGTGCCCACGCTTGCAAGTGCATGCTGGTTAAATGTCTAAGCATGCAACTGGTATTCAAATTTTTCAGATTTTTCCCTCGGCTAAAGGTCTTTGCGCACTTCTTACAGATAACCTTGGCCTGATCATGAGGATTTTGTTCAAAAAAGTGCCACACTGCACTCTTCCTACTTTGGAAGACATTTTGCGGCCTAGCACGCTGTGCTATTTTGACCGTCTGGACAAGCTGTCCAGCAACTCTTTTGATTTTTGGAACCTGTCTTTGGAGTGCTCCGGGCCTGCCAGATAACAGCTGTTGCAATGTCGATGTCTGCTGTGGATGCTCCACCTCCTCATCTGAGCTATTGGAAGCAGCACCCTCTTCCCCCAATGGATGCCAATCTGGGTCAACAACTGGGTCATCCATCACCTCCTCTTCAATGTCATGTGCACCTTTCTCTGTGTCACCGTGTATGGTGGTATAGTATGCGGGAAGGGGCACCTGAGTCTCATCAGGGTCAGAATCTGGCTCATTACACTGCGAGGACAATGTAGTGCTCTGACTGAATGTACCAGCAGACTCATCTATCAGTGGCTGTGCATCAGTGCACTCCATGTCAGATTCATCTTGGACTGGGGAATTCACCATTTCACTTGATAACCCAGGCATGGTATGTGAAAACAGCTCCATGGAGCAATCAGTTGTATGGCCTACGTCATCCTTCAATCTTGGTTGGGGTGAAGGACACAAGGAAAGGTGTGGTTCATGAACATGACCCTCCAATGACGACTCAGTGCTTTTATTTTTTACAACTTCAGAAGAGGAGGCGATAGAGCTGGAGGCTGAGTCAGCAATGTAAGCCAAAACTTTCTCCTGAAGCTCTGGCTTTAAAAGAGTTTTGCCAACTCCTAGAAAACTAAGCCTTCGAGGCCTTGTGGAGCCAGACGATGATGCAGGCTCAACACCTCCTGCATTCGGTCGTATTTTGCTTTTGCCACTACCATCATATCCACCACCAACACCATCATTACCAGCTGGCAACCCCCGCCCAATTCCACGGCCTCTTCCACCAGCCTTCCTCATTTTTGGTAAAAATGTACACAAAATCCCACAAACTATATAGTAATATAAAACAAGGTGTATATAGGACAGGCGAGACGTAGAATTTCTGAACACACTTGTGGACACTGTTGGATTGTGTGAGGCCCAGTTAATATCACACCGCTATGTCACAGGCTCAATGTCGCAGGTGTGAAAAATGTCACTATAGGACAGGGGAGATGTAGAATTTCTGAACACACTTGTGGACAGTGATGTGTGAGGCCCAGTTAATATCACACCACTATGTCACAGGCTCAATGTCGCAGGTGTGAAAAATGTCACTATAGGACAGGGGAGATGTAGAATTTCAGAAGACACTTGTGGACACTGTTGGATTTTGTGAGGCCCAGTTAATATCACACCGCTATGTCACAGGCTCAATGTCGCAGGTGTGAAAAATGTCACTATAGGACAGGGGAGAGGTAGAATTTCTGAATACACTTGTGGACACTGGTGTGTGAGGCCTAGTTAATATCACACCGCTATGTCACAGGCTCAATGTCGTAGGTGTGAAAAATGTCACTATAGGACAGGGGAGATGTAGAATTTCTGAACACACTTGTGGACACTGTTGGATTGTGTGAGGCCCAGTTAATATCACACCGCTATGTCACAGGCTCAATGTCACAGGTGTGAAAAATGTCACTATAGGACAGGGGAGATGTAGAATTTCTGAACACACTTGCAGACACTGTTGTGTGAGGCCCAGTTAATATCACACCGCTATGTCACAGGCTCAATGTCGTAGGTGTGAAAAATGTCACTATAGGACAGGGGAGATGTAGAATTTCTGAACACACTTGTGGACACTGTTGGATTGTGTGAGGCCCAGTTAATATCACACCGCTGTGTCACAGGCTCAATGTCGCAGGTGTGAAAAATGTCACTATAGGACAGGGGAGATGTAGAATTTCTGAACACACTTGTGGACACTGTTGGATTGTGTGAGGCCCAGTTAATATCACACCGCTATGTCACAGGCTCAATGTCGCAGGTGTGAAAAATGTCACTATAGGACAGGGGAGATGTAGAATTTCTGAACACACTTGTGGACACTGTTGTGTGAGGCCCAGTTAATATCACACCGCTATGTCACAGGCTCAATGTCACAGGTGTGAAAAATGTCACTATAGGACAGGGGAGATGTAGAATTTCTGAACACACTTGTGGACACTGTTGGATTGTGTGAGGCCCAGTGAATATCACACTGCTATCTCACAGGCTCAATGTCGCAGGTGTGAAAAATGTCACTATAGGACAGGGGAGATGTAGAATTTCTGAACACACTTGTGGACACTGTTGGATTGTGTGAGGCCCAGTGAATATCACACCGCTATGTCACAGGCAGAAATTGGCTAGTGTATGACAAACTACAAGGTGTATATAGAATTGGGCAGAATAGGAATCTCCCTAGAGTGTAGGTCAGTAAGAACAGAACATGTCCTCGACTTATCCTTACAGAGTGACACACAGATAGCTTCACTGTGGCCGTGATAACAGCCGTTACATGGTACTGAGAGAGGAGCGTGCACGTACACCGCTGTCCGGTGTCCGTAAAATTGTCAAGCTCCGTGTTTTTTAAGTATACGGACTGACACACGCTGTCTCTCTATAGTTTTGAATGTGATCAAACAGCAAATAAACTTAACTGTTTGAAAAGCAGACAAAACTAGAAGGTGGAGGTCTGTAAGAACAGAACATGTCCTCGACTTATTCTTACAGAGTCACACACAGATAGCTTCACTGTGGCCGTGATAACAGCCGTTACACGGTACTGTGTGAGGAGCGTACACCGCTGTATGGTGTGAAAAAATGCACGCTCAGTACCTCACCAGGACAAAAAAAAATTTGGATTGCTTTTAAAAAAGCAGTTTGCAGAGCAGTGGGAAAACAGCATTGCAGCTATCAGGAAGCCTTATAAGGCAGCCTAACAACCAACACAGTGATCCAGCAAAATATAGCCTCCCCTTGCACTGCACACACAGTGACTGGTGTGTTGTACAGGCAAAATCGCTAGCAGCAGAAGCAGTTTTTGGTGTCTTCTTCCCTGCCTAATGCTCTCCCTACAGAATCATCATCAGCAGCAGCTCTCCCTATTCTGAGATCAGCATGAGTAACATGGCGGTCGGCGTGCACGCCCTTTTATACCCCCTGTGACGCCCCCCAAAGCAAGCCAATCACTTGCATGCCCTTCTCAAAGATGGTGGTGACCCCTGCCTATGTCATCACGTTGCCCACAGTGTCCGTGGATTCTGATTGGCTGAAAAAGGGCGGAAAACAAACTTTTGAAACTCGACTTTGGCGCTAAAGTCGCCGAGCTCGTGGCCGACCTCACCCTAGGGTCGGGTTTCGTTTCATGAAACCTGACTTTACCAAAAGTCGGCGACTTTTGAAATTTTTTGACCCGTTTCGCTCAACTCTAGCGGCGGCGCTTAGCGCGCCGCATCAAATTTTAGGTCACGCCCCTAGCCACACCTATTTTGAAGCCACACCCATTCACACACACCATTTCCTCACTCCTCTGTCCACCCCAAACTCCTGTGTCCCCTCTGCACTCCTCTGTCCACCCCAAACTCCTCTGTTCTCCTCTGTCCACCCCAGACTTCTGTGTCCCCTCTGTACTCCTCTGTCCACCCCAAACTCCTGTGTCTACCCCAGACTCCTCTGTTCTCCTCTGTCCACCCCAGATTTCTTTGTCCCCTCTGTACTCCACTGTCCACCCCAAACTCCTGTGTCTACCCCAGACTCCTCTGTTCTCCTCTGTCCACCCCAGATTCCTGTGTCCCCTCTGTACTCCTCTGTCCACCCCAAACTCCTGTGTTTACCCCAGACTCCTCTGTTCTCCTCTGTCCACCCCAGACTCCTCTGTCCCCTCTAGTCCTCTCTGGACTCCTTTCTCTCCCTCAGACTCCTCAGTCCCCTCTGGACTTATCTGACCCCTCTAGTCCTGTGTCCCTTCTGTCCCCTCCGGACTTCTCTTTCTCCCCCAGACTCCACTGTCCCCTCCAGACCTCTCTGTCCCCTCCGGACTCCTCTCTGTCCCCTCCAGAACTCTCTGTCCCCGAGACTCCACTGTCCTCCCCAGATTCAGCGTGTTCCGTGTACCTGAGCGCCTGACCGCGTCCTCACAGCACCACACGCTCTCTGGGCACTTGCTGCCAGACGGGGGGGGGTCTCCTTGGTGATATACGGTAGCTGTAGATACGGGTTCTTGCTTCCTGGGGCTGGGCTGGAGGTGAGCTCTGTGCTCCCTGTGGATGTGACGCGGCGATCCCCGCACTGTGTGCGGCCTCTGCTGTATTTTATGGTCATACACCGCGATCGCGAGATAGAAAGCTTCCTGGCCGGGACGGCGGGATAAGGACCAGAAATCAGGTCTGTCCCATGGGAATCGGGAGGGTTGGGACCTATGCCTTTACTGCTACCGATGCCTTGCCTTACTTTTGTTGTGGGAGTTTTCATCCAGCTTTTGGAGTTTTTTTGGTTTGCAGTCTGAGTTCCCAGAGGAGGAAAGATAATCTTCTTGTTCAGGGGCGGGCTGGGCCGGGTGGCAGGAGGGCATATGCCCCCAGGGCCGGTGCCTAAGCAGCTGCACAGGGCCGCTGGAGGACGGGCAATGATTTTAATACATAGCGCACCTGTAGTGCGCGGTCAGGTCATCCCGCCCGACATGCAGGCTGCCTGGCTGCAGCACTATGTGATGAGCAGGCGGCCCCAGGCTGGCAATAGGCTGAAGGTAAATCGGGCTGCCGCGGCCCCTTTAAATGTTTCTGCAGCCACAGGCTGGGCACAGCCAGGGAGCCATAGAGAGAAGTTGCAGGGAAGCTTCCGGCTCTGTTCCACTTCCTGCAGCCGCTTCCTGGAGGAGGAGAATGACAGCTCCACTCCTCAGCGGCTCCAGCTGCTGGATGCCTTCTGCTCTAAATTCTGCTGCCTGGATCCATGGAGTTCCTGCACTGCTTGCAGGTGGGCACCTTCGCATGATTCATGTCCTGACCTTCCTGACTGCTTCACCTTCTGTGTGGGCTCCTTCATCCTGGGTGGTAAGAGGGTGTATTATGCCAGATTGCCAGCTATCATAGACATTACTGCAGCTCTCCCCATTACAGGTGCAGTAATGCTGTCACTCAGGGCTGTGGGGGCTGCACATGATGAAGGGGGGTGAATGGGGCTGCACATGATGGAGGGGGGGAGTGGGGCTGTACATGATGGAGGGGGTGAATATGGCTGCACATGATGGAGGGGGGGAGTGGGGCTGCACATGATGGAGGGGGGGAGTGGGGCTGCACATGATGGAGGGGGGTGAATATGGCTGCACATGATAGAGGGGGGAGTGGGGCTGCACATGATTGAGGGGGGAGTGGGGCTGCACATGATGAAGTGGGGGGTAAGGAGGACTGCACATGATGAAGTGTGTCTGAGGGGTGATTGCACATGATGAAATGGAAGGAGGATAGGGGACTGCAAATGATGAAGCGGCACTGCAGATGAAGTGAGGGGGTGATAGGGGTCTGCAATGGATGAAGTAAGGGGACTTCAAATTAAAGTGGGGGGACTGCAAATGATGAAGTGAGGAAGAGGATGGGGACTGCAAATGATAAATTCAGTGTGAGGGATGGGGCACAGCAATATAATTGAAGGTACGGGGTGAGGAGAGAAAATGAATTGAAGGTGGGGGCTGGGGAGAGCAAATGATGATCTATGGGGAGAACAAATAATGAATTTTGAGAGTGGGGGAGTAAATGATGTATTGAATGTGGGGTAGAGCACTTGATAATGAATAGAGGGTGGGAGAGAAAGACATGACAATGAATTGAGGCGGGAGGGGCATGTAAATATAATGAATCGGGGTTAGGGTTAGAGCAGGAGGTACATAGTGGGGGGCCTTGAGAATGAAGTGCCTGGTAATGAATTGGGGGAAAGAGTACAGGTGCTAATTAATTTATATATTAAATGGGGAAAGTGGCATTTATAGTTAGAGGGTGCACAGTGGTGGATTATTATTTATATTTGGAATGGTGGGTTGCATAATAACCAATTATATGTTGATTGTGGGTGCACCTCTGTATTCAGATGTGTAGTGTAGAAGAAAGGGAAAAAGTGGGGAATGTGCTCTGGAAGTGGTGCTCTAGGTAACTGTTATTTTATGCAGACACGAGTCCTGGCTGGAAGAAGTGATGGCGGTCTGTGCTGGATGAAAAAGAAGAACAAAGATGAAGGACTTCACATAGAGACGTCACTGGTGAGTCAGTTTGTTACCTGTACACTGACACTATACACTGTATACTATATACAGAGCTCATGTGTATGTCACTTGTCACTAGCAGTGGTGATCACTGTATTACCTGTACACTGACACTATACACTGTATGCTATATACAGCAGTCCTGTGCATAATGTCACTGGCGATCGCTGTATTACCTGTACACTGACACTACAAACAGAGCTCCTGTGTATAATGTCACTGGTGATGCCTGTATTACCTGTACACTTACACTATATACAGAGCTCCCGTGTATAATGTCACTGGTGATCACTGTATTACCTGTACACTATATACTATACTAGCTGAAGAGCCAGGCGCTGCCCGGGCATAGTAACTAACTGTGGTTAGTTATAGCAAATTATAATTATCCTCCATCCCATAGTCCCTTGCCCATATACCCATCATACATATCCTCCATCCCATAGTCGAGTGCCCATAAACCCATCACACATCCTCCATCCCATAGTCCCATGCCCATATACCCATCACACATCCTCCATCCCATAGTCCCTTGCCTATATACCCATCATACATATTCGACATCCCATAGTCCCATGCCCATATACCCATCATACATATTCGCCATCCCATAGTCGAGTGCCCATATACCCATCACACATCCTTCATCTCACAGTCCCATGCCCATATACCCGTCATACATATCCTTCATCCTATTGTCCCGTGCCCATATACCCATCATACATATCCTCCATCCCATAGTCCCATGCCCATATACCCATCATACATATCCTCCATCCTATAGTCCCGTGCCCATATACCCGTCATACCTATCCTCCGTCCCATAGTCCCGTGCCCATATACCCATCATACATATCCTTCATCCTATAGTCCCGTGCCCATATACCCGTCATACATATCCTCCACCCATAGTCCCGTGCCCATATACCCATTATGACATCATCATCACCATGGCAACCGTTATGACATAACCATCACCATTGCAACCTTTGATGAATCAGCGTCGCCATGGCAACAATTGTGACATCATAATGGAGGGCGGGGCATGATGCACACACACTTTTTCCCCATTATGTAGATAGGGGCAAAATTGTTTGGTGAATTGGAATGCGTGGGGTTAAAATTTCGCCTCACAACATAGCCTAGGACACTCTCGGGGTCCAGACGTGTGACTGTGCCAAATTTTGTGGCTGTAGCTGCGACGGTGCGGATGCCAATGCCGGACATACATACATACATACATGCATGCATGCATGCATGCATACATACATACACACACTTGAGCTTTATATATTAGATTCAGAGCTCCTGTGTGTAATGTCACTGGTGATCCCTGTATTACCTGTACACTGACACTATATACAGAGCTTCTGTGTATAATATCACTAGTAATCACTGTATGAGGCTAGTTTCACACTAGCGTTTCTTCCACGCAGCGCATGGCGCCGCTAAGCCCCGCCCCCTGCCAGCTCCCTGCCCGCCCCATCCGGTCATAGCCGCCTACTATCGCACATGGACGCTTGCGATCTGCGCACCCTATCTTTAGCATAGGGTGCACAGATCGTGCGCTGGCCGTGCGCTAGTAGGATTTTGACGTGCGCTGCGCACTTTTGAAGGTGCGCCGAGCGCGCCGAAATGCAACATGCTGCGTTCGGCGCACACGGGCGCACCTTCAAAAGCGCGCAGCGCACGCCAAAATCCTGCCAGCGCATGATCTGCGCACCCTATGCTAAAGATAGGGTGCGCAGATTGCAAGCGTCTATGTGTGATAGTAGGCGGCGATGACCGAATGGGGCGGGCAGGGAGCCGGCAGGGGGCGGGGCTTAGCGGCACAGTGCGCTGCGTGGAATAAACGCTAGTGTGAAACTAGCCTTACCTGTACACTGACAGTAAATAGAGTTCCTGTATATAATGGCACTTAATATTGTGGGTTTTTTTAATTAATGATCGGTATTGTAGTATTCAGTCACTATGTGGTGGCAATATGTGGTCTGACCAAGGTGTGGTGATATTTGTTCCTTGTAAGTGGTATTATTCGGTCACTATGTGGTGGTAATATTTGGTCTGGCCAAGGTGTGGCGGTATTTGTTCCTTGTATGTGGTATTATTCGGTCACTATGTGGTGGTAATATGTGGTCTGGTCATGGTGTGACGATGTTTGTCCCTTGTATGTGGTATTAATGGTTATGAATGTGATCTGGTGTTTCATGGGAACTGTTAATATCTGATTGGTGAGGATGTGGTGGTGAAGTTGCGTTTTTCAAAGAGTGGGCGGTGGGACTGTGGATTCTCAAGGGAACCCAAAAATTTTGCCAGTATGGGGCCCCGAAATTCCTAGTGGAAAGCCCGGTCTGTCTCATAAGCTGCAGACCGCAGCTTCCTGAGACTTCAGTGTGCTCACGCAGGCATATCTCATGACGCTCTGCAGACCGGTAGAGGAAATGGAGGCTGCAATGCCGGGAATCAGGATGAGGTGAGTATAAACTTCATTATTTTTAATATGGAAAACTGGGGCCATCCTAATATATATATATATATATATATATATATATATATATATATATATATATATATATATATATATGGGAGAACTGGGGCTATTATGATATACATATGGGGATAACTGGGACAGTCATACAATATATATATATATGGGGAGAACTGGGGCCATCATACTATATGTGATGAGAAATGGGGCCATCATACTACGTAGATATGTGGGGAGAACTGGGGCCATTGCACTATATTTATGGTGGGAACTGGGGCCAATGCACTATATATCTCATATCTCTGTGGTAAGCTTTGTTCTGCTCCCATATTTCTGGGGTAAACTCAGTTCTGCTCCAAATCTCTGTAGTAAGCTGGGTTCTGCTTCCATACCGCTGTAGTAAGCTCGGTTCTGCTCCCATATCTCTGTAGTATTCTCTGTTCTGATCCGTATCTCTGTAGTAAGCTCTGTTCTGCTCCTATATCTTTGTAGTAAGCTTGGTTCTGCTCCCTTATCTCTGGAGTAAGCTCGGTCCTGCTCCCATATTTCTGTAGTAAGCTTGGTTCTGCTCCTATATCTCTGGAGTAAGCTCGGTTCTGTTCCCAAATCTCTGGAGTAAGCTCCGTTCTGCTCCCAAACCTTTGGAGTAAGCTCTATTCTGTTCCCATATCTCTGGAGTAAGCTCTGTTCTGCTTCCATATCTCTGAAGTAAGCTCTGTTCTGCTCCCAAACCTTTGGAGTAAGCTCTGTTCTGTTCCCATATCTCTGTAGTAAGCTCGGTTCTGCTCCCAAATCTCTGGAGAAAGCTCCGTTTTGCTCCCAAATCTTTTGAGTAAGCTCTGTTCTGTTCCCATATCTCTGGAGTAAGCTCTGTTCTGCTCCCATATCTCTGGAGTATTCTCCGTGCTGATCCGTACCTTTGGAGTAAGCTCTATTCTGTTCCCATATCTCTGGAGTAAGCTCTGTTCTGCTTCCATATCTCTGAAGTAAGCTCGGTTCTGCTCCCAAATCTTTGGAGTAAGCTCTGTTCTGTTCCCATATCTCTGGAGTAAGCTCTGTTCTGCTCCCATATCTCTGGAGTAAGCTCCATTCTGCTCCTATATCTCTGTAGTAAGCTTGGTTCTGCTCCCATATCTCTGTAGTAAGCTGTGTTCTGTTCCCATATCTCTGTAGTAAGCTCGGTTCTGCTCCCATATCTATGCAGCAAGCTCCTTACTGTTCCCATATCTATGTACCAGCCTAGTTTTAAATCCTGTTATCTCTGCTGCTTTAATGCAATAGCCAGAGTTAAGGAGGGCCAGCGCAACTCGAGGGCCACTGCAACCCTAGGGCCACTGCCTTGTGATTGACCCCCAGGCTGAAAAGTGCCAGCCAGACCCTGTTCTTGTTTGTTTAAGGTTTGAAGAGAAGTTGAAAAACTTCTTTTGATGACTTGCATCAGGCCAAGAAAACTGTGAATCACAGAGGTAGGAGGGCCCCAGTCTTTCAGATGGGACATTTTGTTTGGTTAGCCTCAAAAAATCTTCGTCTTAAAGTTCCATCAAGGAAATGTTCTCTTAAATTTGTTGGGCCATATAAGGTAATTAAGATAATGAATCCTGTGATGGTCAAGCTCCAACTCCCAGGTGCGACGAGGATTAATGACTCCTTCCAATCCTCTCTTGTTCAAAAGTTATATTTTTAAACACTGTGCTTATCTTCTGTTTCTTTTTAGGAAGCATGCATCATTTTCTCTAACAGTACATTCTTAATCCTTTATTTTGCAGTTCATGATTTGTTTTACTTACTCTGGAATCTTTCTATTTCAGTACACTTTCCATTCTGTAGGTAATTTGCACTCTCCTCTGCCCTACGGTTCTTTCGGAAGAATGTGAAGTGGTCTTTCAGGCAGCATAGGTTAGGTCTGAAACACAAAGAAAAAACACAGTATGACAAACGTGCAAAAATACTCTGCTGTAAAAAATATCTAACAGTAGACAGCAAGTGCTAATAAAAGATAATAACCAAACAGGGTATTTAGTTGATACGTTTTTTGCAAAAAATGTATACTAAGCCACTCCACCAACTTCACGGTATACCCATCTCGGAGCAGTCCTATCTATTGTATTTAAAACCTGATCATGTGAACAGTACCTATATGAGCAGGATTCAGAAAGACGCTTCCTGATATGGGCACGCAGTGCAAGACGGCTCTTTATGTGCATGTCACACGAGAGGGACGGGAATCTCTCAAACCTTGCATAAGCAAGGAACTAATTGATTAAAAACACACGTGACATGCACAAAAGTGAACAGGTGGGTTGGACAGTATTCACACCACCCAAGGACTGAAACACAAAGAAAAAACACAGTATGACAAACGTGCAAAAATATTCTGCTGTAAAAAATATATAATAGTAGACAGCAAGTGCTAATAAAAGATAACAAAAACAGGGTATTTAGCTAATACGTGTTTTGCAAAAAAATGTATACTAAGCCATCTTACCAACGTACTGAAATACAAAGAAAAAACACAGTATGACAAACATGCAAAAATATTTTTTACTGCAGAGTATTTTTGCACGTTTGTCATACTCACACGTTTAACAGACCCACCAGCGATCAGGACCAGCGTGCACGCTGGTTTACAGGGTAAACAGCAGGTATCTAAGAGCCGTGCAGCTCTTAGATATCCACTGTTTACATTGGATACCAGCTTGCTCGCTGGTCCTGATCGCTGGTGGGTCTGTCTACAGCTCACCAGCGATCAGCTAACTATGTCCCAGCGATCCCATCCACGTCAGATCGTTGGTGTGATCGCTGGGACATTGATGTGTGTAACGGGGCCTTAAGTTGCAGTTATTAGTGTGTTACCTATTTTGCTGAGTGAGTTTGTATATTATCATAACAATGGACTAGCAGTGTATGCTTCTCAACAGTTATTTCATAAGCTGTTTAATTGGCTGCATGGGATATTCCCTCGTTATACTATCATCAATTAAGCAGGTAAAAAGTCTGATTCCAGGTATGGCATTTGTGTTTGGAAGATGTTGCTGCAAACCTACAACATGCAATACAAGGAGCTCTCTCTCACTGGAAGAGAAACAGACCATCATAAGGCTGAAAAAAGAAGAAATAAGAAATCCATCAGAGAAATAACAGAAATGTTAGGAGTGACCAAATCAACAATTTGGCACATTCTGTTAAAAAAAAGACCGCACTGGTGAGCTTGGGTAGTCAAAAAGGCCTGGGTATTCAAGGTTCAACAGTGGTGGATGATCACAGACTCCTTTACATGGTGAATAAAAATCCCTTCACAATATCCACCCAAATGAAGAAAACTCTCCAGGAGGTAGGTGTTTCATTATCTAAGACTACCATAAAGAGAAGACTTCACCAGAGCAAATACAGAGAAATTACCACAAGGTGCAAACCATGAATCAGCTATAAAAATAGAAAGGTCAGATTAGACTTTGCCAAAAAAAATCTGAAGACAACAGCCAGGTTCTGGAAAAACATTTTTAGACCGATTTAAAATCAGCTTGTACCAGAATGATGGGGAAAAAAAGTATGGAGAAGGCTTTCAACGGCTCATGTTCCAAAGCACAACACATCCTGTGAAAAACATAGTCGAGGCAGTGTGATGGCATTGACAGGCATGGCTTCCAATCGCATTGTGTCATAAGTCAGAAGCATCCAGATGAATTCTAAAGTGTACAGGGTTACACTTTCTGCTCAGAGTCAACCAAATGCAGCAATGTTGATTGGACAGCGCTTCACAGCACAGATGGACAGTGACAAAAACATATTGCGGAAACAACCAAGGAGTTTTTAAGGCAAAAAGTGGAATATTTTGCTATGGCCGAGTCAAACCAGATCTCAACCCCATTAAGTGTGCATTTCTACCGCTTAAGACAAAACTTATAGGAGAGAGACCCACCAAAAACAAGCAACAACTGAAGTCAGATGCTGAAACCCAATGTTTTGTGACATCAATTTTTTCAGACTTCAGGCACCCATTGTTTGCAAAGGATTCTCTACAAAGTATTAAAAATGAATGTACATATGCATTACGAAAAAACATTAAAAAATCTGGGCTAATCACGTTTATAACCCTGTTGTTTGCTGATATTGAAAGAAACTGGACTTACGATGTGGGAGTGGCGTTTAAAGTTGCAGATCATCAACTGCATTAGTGGAAAAAGTAGAGAAAACTGCACAACCCATTTCCTTTAGGAAAAAAGCATCCAAATTTTATTTAATTTAAACAAGCAAAAGGGTAGCAATGTTTTGAACTTTTGACTTTCAGACTCCATATCTCACCATCCACTGCTGCTTCGAACGTAAGACTTCCATCATTTTCTAGACAATCATCTTGGCTATCTCATATATAACTTTAACTTGCATTTATTTAGCATAAGATTAGTTATGCAGATTTTTGTCATGTCACTGCATTATTACTGTTTTGCTCCTAAAAATCTAAATTTTAATTATTATTATTTTGTTAGTAGAGTTGAGCGAAACAGGTCGGCCAGATTCATAAGTTGCCGACTTATGGAAAAGTCGGGTTTCGCCGACCGAAACCCGACCACAGCGAGAAGTCAGCCATGCAGTCGGCAAAACGAGCGCCAAAGTCGGATTTCCCAGAATGCTTGTGTAGGGTTGGTGGGGCGAGCTGGGGGGGTGGTCCCTCTTCTTACCGCGCAGAGACGAAACAGAGACAAGATGGAGGCAGGTACTGGGTACAACAGGTCCAAGTTTATTTCTGCGCGCTGTCCGTCTGACGGCCCTCGCAACACATCGCCATATCGCTCTCTCTCGGCCCTCCGCATCCAGAGCCGCTTCAAGACACAGCACAGTACCTCACTCATGGCCCTCTATATCCAGAGCCGCTTCACACACCGTGTTTCTCCCCGGGGACGTATATATACGTCCTGTCCTTTCTCCTTTCCTGACGTAGTTACAGCTTCCAACACTGTGGCTGCCCTAAGCCAAATCACTACCAGTCCGTTCACTGGTCAGATGTCATACTTTACACGGTGTGCCTATTCCCTTTATCTCGTCTCTGTTGCGGTGTATCTGTCAGGACCACCCCCCTGTTGTTCTCTCTCCTCAGTCCCCCTGGTCTGGATTCACCTCACAGCGCACAGACCGTCGCAGTCCTCCTGTCACTGCGGCTCCCCCTGGGGACTGGAACTTTCTGGAACCCTCCCTCAGTATTTATAGCTAACCCGGTTCCTTGAAACTGTCACTGTCACCACGCCCCCATGACCAACGGTTTCTAAAGCCCTAAGCTGATGTCAAGTCCTTTGCTCACACTCCTCCCTGCCATCTAATGGTCAACCCAAGGTACTGCACGTCCACTACACTTTCCTAGCTGTTTCCCCACTGTAATAACCGACACCTACCTACACTGTGCAAACCTTTCCTTCTTCTCTCTGACTAGTCTGTCCATCAGGTCACCTTCCCTACACTTGCACGTGACTTTTTTCAGCCACTGAGCAAGGACATACACTGTGGGCAATGAGATGACATGTGCAGCGTCCGGGGAGAGAGAGAGAGTTTTTGTGCACTTTTAAAAAGCGGTCCGGCATGTAGGTGATATAGAAGAGTTAATGGTTTGCCTTTATATCCCTTTAATTGCCTTTAAGACTTCAATTGCCTTTTGCCTATTATTGCTATGTATTATTCTTATGTAGACTACTAGTCTCTGTCTTCAAGGAAACTATACTTGTTATAATATTTGTTCTCAACAACATGTTCTGGGTACATTGTAAACAAGGTACGACCCTGAGGTGATGGTGGGGGCCAAATGAGCTCCATAGAGTCACATATTGTTGTAAATGGTATAAAACATTCCTTGTATTTCATTATATCAGATAAAGTGATTTTACCACGGCTTGTGTGTTGAAGTCTCTTTGTCTCCAAGTGCTTGCAACAGAAAGGGCGAAAAACCTGGTAATTCGGACTCACTGGTGATCTGGCACAGCTGACGCTTGGTCAGAACAAAAGCAGCTACGACAGTTTTTGGCGCCCAACGTGGTGCCGTGGAAACCAGCCTATTCGGAATCCGTATGTGGGAGCTTCCTGGGAGGTTGAAAATGCAGAATCCAGGCTGCAGCAGGTGAGAACATTTGTTCTTACATTGATTCTGCATCTGCAACCTTTCTAAGGATGTCTACATATCTCTGGGTAAGACTGTACAAACATGGTTCAAAAGAACCCACATCACCAGTGAGTGGTGAGTATGTCTGTATGAGAGTTGAATAATAGAGTAATAAGATAATAATTGTCATCTGTATTATCTGTTAAACTGTTCTGGCAATATACTAATATACTAACTGGTTGTGTACTGGTGTACTGTTTAGCACAAAGTCTGGGATAGACTCTGTGCAGTGGTTATTTTGGATTGGCAGTAAATTTGTATAAGGCTGTGGTTTTTGGTTGCTCTGGTTTTCAATGTTTCTTGTTGTTTAAGAAGTTGGCTTTGGTGTTCTCGGAGTGTCAGTGGACACTGCTGTAGGTTAAAGTGTCAATCAAATCAAAAGTGCAAGATAGTCAGGCTGTGTGAATCCTTGTATATATGTCTATGAGAACCTCTGAATAAGATGAGAGGTGAGCAATTGAGTATAAAAAATCCCTGAATGAGTACGTATGAATGAATCATCACACATCATTTTTGTGTCAAGAGATTTGTTACCTTTCTAGTTGTGGTGGAATCCCGGACAGATGCGTTATAGATATTTCAAATCTACATCTGAGACTGAATGAATTGAGTAATGATATAGCTCGTGTTATATGTGGCATTACATTGTAAAGTTTCCTGAATGCATTTGGCCAGAAAAGGGCAAGACTCAGTTAATCTCATTATACAGTTATCTGCTCTTACAGTGAAATCCCGTGATTTTGAGTTTCTTTGTAGAAATTGATTTTGATAAGTCTAAAGAACTACGGAATTCTGTGAAGGACGCTGCATTCTGATGGGAGGGGGGAATGATGCCGCTGCGCAGTTTTTCTTCTCCCTTCGCTCTTATCTCTGCTGAGTGTGAGCTGTGCTCAAAATTCTCTGTAATTCTATCCGTAAGGTACGCATTGAAAGATTTGTGCATTTTAAAGCAACAGTACTTAATTGAAGTGGAATGAAATTTTGTAAGTTGGAAGATTGAAAGTAAAATATGGTGCCTAATTTAGAAGGAAATTGAAAGTGATTGTTTGGTCATTGATGTGTTTGTTTGGTCATTAATGTGTTTTGAACCTCCTTCTAGTTGTGTGATTGAATTGTATAGCAAATTGTGGATCAACAAAGTAGGTAGCCGACTGTATGGCTGATAAAGTAGGTCAGAGGCCTATCACACCTGGGCCTTCTTACTTTAGTCAGCGGGTTTTTTTGTTGTGGGTGAGAGGCGAGGGCAAGGAGCCCTATGGATATACATTGGCAGGCTCGCTCTGACTTGCTACGTGTGGCCGCCCGTAGATATGGTTAGGCACACTAGAGGGGCATTTCAGAATAAAGGTGAACTGTCTAAAGTTGAAGTAGCCTTCCAACAACAATCCATGGAGCTGGGCTGGAGGGAAAAAGGCCAATTCCTTCTAGCCAGCTGATCTAACGGGTGAGAGGCAGAGAGCCTTCTCGTTACTTCCTGTAGGTCTACCGGGTGAGAGGCAAGGAGCCTTCCCGCTACACCTTGGCAGGCTCGCTCTGACTTGCTACGTGTGACCGCCCGTAGATATGGTTAGGCACACTAGAGGGGCATTTCAGAATAAAGGTGAGCTGTCGGTAGAAAAAGGTTGAAGCCATGGCAACTTTTTCTGTGTACAGTCGGTGCCCCCAATGGGATCCAAGACAGCTATGCAAATTGTAAAAGACAGAGAAGAAAGGAAGCAGTGAAAACAAGTGGGACCAATATTGAAAAAGGCAAAAATACCAGAGTGTGAATGTTTGGATGTACAAAAAGGCACAGACAAGGGAAGAAAATAGCAAGTGAATAAATGATGTTTGAGAATGTGCAGCAGTATGGAAGGTGTATTATGAATGTTTTGATTGACAAAGTGTAACCAGAGACCCAGTCAAAACAGATGGACTTGTAAACACTGTGATCAGACTCAGACAAACCCAGACTGAATAGCTACTTGTGTGACCTGTGCTACTGACCTAAGCGAATTGCACTAAATCCTATCCAGACAAGATCATAAGAAGCTGACATAATAGTGTGGATAGTGGGTAGAGGGGACATTGACCTTCGAGGAGTAAGCTGACAGTAGACATCAGACAACCAACCCCATCAGGACCTAGAAGTGCGACTAGAATAAGAAAGATGCAGGTGTATTATCCCTGGAGCATCTCTGACCAGCTAGCTTTGTTGAAGCAGCTGCCTGACCCTGAGGACCAATCATTCCCGTTTTACAGACCCATAAAGGAAATACAGCAGACATATAAGTGTACCTGGGCAGACCTAGAGAGGTTGGTGAGTTTAAAGGCAGGTGACGCACTAGGACATATAATTAAGACACACACAGATGTGATAAAGAATCAGGCTTGGGGCATGGATGATAAATCTGCACGGTCTGGGGAGACGTACTGTGAGTCACTAAGACAATGGGCTACAGTGGAACAATCAGAGCAGTCCGTACTCCTGACTAAGGTGACACAGCAAAAAGGAGAGAGGGTAGAGATGTACTTTGGACTGTTACAGCTGAAATGGGCAGACATGGGGTACATTTGCATAAACCCACTTGATGTTAGAATACTGTTGAATGCATTCATTGACGGTATGAACAAAGACTTACGAGACGCAGTACAGACAGCCAGACCTGAATGGAGATATGTAGATCCGAAAAGACCTCCTTAAGGTAGCTAAAGAAGTTGAGCAAACAAGGACAATAAGACGACCTGTCATGTATGCTGGAGCACAAGGAAAAAAGTGGAGACGTAATAAGGGACCTAAGGACATAGAAACAGTGAGGTGCTGGAATTGTGGTACTTACAAAACTTATTGTTAGTGACAATACCCCTATGAATTTACTGGGAGCAGATTTGCTGAGTGCGATCCCGGCCATCATACAGTACTCTCCTGAGGGTATTACAGTCACAAGTCCCCTCTCAGATAAACATTTGTGTAAGATTGCGGCAATGGTGTATATGACAAAAGCGGTGAAACTAACACCTGACACCAAAATGCCTGAGGATGAAGAAATGGGACAGGTGCCAGACACTGTTTGGGCAAGGGGGGAAAAATGATGTGGGTCGGTAGCCCATTCCCCCTGTCATGATTAAATTGAAAAAAAAAAAGGAACCACTCCTCCTTGTTTTAAGCAATTCCCCTTGAGCCTAGCCAAATCAATTGCCCCGAGCAGAGATATTAGATAGTATGTTAAGGCAGGGGTTCTGGTGCAAAGAAACCCCCCTGGACTGCAAAGATCTTCCCCCTGCGACACCACTTTGTATCCCATTAGGGAAAAAAGGACTCAAGGGTTTGCTGACACTTACAGAAAGGTTCATGACTTAAGGGCTATTAATGATGATACAGTGAGTGTGACCTCAATCGTCCCTAACACACACACACAATACTGTCACAGATCCCAGTAATGTCAAAATGTTTCAAAGTCATTGGTTTAGCAGGTGCATTTTTCTCTGTACCCCTGCACCCTGACTGTCAGTATCTTTTTCCTTTACTCATAAAGATGAACAATATTGTTGGACAGTCCTCCCACAAAGGGGGAAAGAAATCCCCTGCCATCTATTCAGTAGCAATGGCAGGGATCCTTGAGTAGTGGCAATCACCTTATTCGCAGATTGTACTATTACAGTACGTGGATGACCCTAAGGGTTGCAAGGTCTCACATGACAAATTACAGTATTACAAACAAAAGGTGACATTTGTTGGGACATTATATTGCCGAAGGTACCAGACATCTGACAGGAAACAGGCAATTCAAAATCTCCCTCTACCCAGGTCACATCAGCATCTATGCACTTTCCTAGGTTTAGTGACCTACAGTAGGCCTTGGATAAGGTCCGCTTCACAAATATTCCAACCACTTTATGAATGCTTGTCATCAGACTCGGGACCTCACACAAAATTGATTGTGTCTGTGCGGTAGGAGCAGCTGCACTACTACTAGGAAAGGCATGTGAGATCACACTGACGTTTCTTTTGACAATCTATTCCCCACATGACATCCATGCCATAATCGTACAAGTTCAACCAAAACATCTGTCTATGGCCAGACAGCTCCGACTTGAGTGTGCTCTACTAATTCCTGAGTATGTCACCCTCAAAAGATGTAACGTTCTGAATCCAGCCACCCTCCTGCCTGTGGATTCAGAAAAGGGGGAATTCCTGACCGTATTAGCAAGTGAGGAAGAGTACTTTGACATGACGCATGAACATGTCTGCATAGAACTGATGAGTCAGGAGACAGTTGGGTTTGCACACGTTCAAGAAAAACCTGTTCCTAATGCAGACTTTGAGTTTCTTTTTTTGTAGATGTCTCCAGATACCACCAGGATGGACGATTCTACACTGGATATGCAGTAGTATCCTCACATGAGGTAATCCGAGCGGAACCACTCTCTCCTCAAATGTCGGCACAGGAGGCAGAGTTGAAGGCACTCACTGAGGCGTGTAGAGCCGCTGCAGGTAAAGTCGCTAATATTTTCACAGATTCGAAGCCCATTAAAAATGCAGAGCTGGTGAAACAATTGATGGAGGCATTGATGTTACCAGTCCAGGTTGGCATTGTCAAGGTAAAAGCACACACAAAGGTGACTCCGTGGAGGTAGAGGGCAATAGAAGGGCGAACGAGGCTGCTAAAATAGCACAAGGCGGCCTAGAGAGAGCAGTGGACGGTGGCGGGGAGTCAGCGTATTCCAGCCACATTGGGTCTAGATGTCCTGAAATCCCTCCGGCAAAAGGCTGCCCAAACAGAGAAGGTACACCGGGGGAGACTGGGAGCTGAGCTGAACTCAAATGGAGTATGGGAAAATAAGGATAAATTGTGCCCACCAAAGTCCCTGTTCCAAATCATGGCGCAAGCAGCACATGGCCCCACTCACACCTCAAAAAGTCACATGTGTGCCATGGTGGATGCCTTCTGGATCGCTCCTGGTTTCAGTTACGCAGCCGCGAAACTTGTACAATCATGCCTCATCTGTCCACAGCACAACCCAGGTAAAACAGTAAAAGTCACTAAGAAAGCGACACCTAGGCCTCCCTACCCGTTTCAGAGACTGCAGATTGACGACATACAGCTACCAAGGTAGGAGTGTATGCAAATATCCTAGTATGTGTAGATCTCTTCTCTGGTTGGCCGGAAGCCTATCCGGTAAAATGTGCAAATGCTAAAACGACTTCAGACAAACTGATGAAAGAACTGATCTGCAGGTATGGTGTCCCAGAAGCCACAGAAACAGATAGGGGTACACACTTCACGGGAGAAATAATGAGGGAAGTCATGCAGGCCCTGGGTGTACAGCAAACATTTCATACACCATATAGGCCACAAAGTAGTGGGAAAGTAGAAAGACTAAATGGGACACTTAAACTGAAAATTCAAAAGGCCATGGCAGACACAGGAAAGAGCTGGGTAGAGTGCTTGCCTCTTGCACTCTTTTCAGTCAGACACACTCCAAATAGAAAGACAGGCTTGTCTCCCTTTGAAGTCCTGTTTGGTAGTGCACCAAAGACTGGTCTGTACTTCCCACAGGTGCTACAAATGCAACACGGTGCTATGACAGCCTACGTCCAGGCCTTGCAGGAAAGACTTAATGTGGTGCATAAACATGTGTTCTCATACATTCCAGATCCTAATGCCAGTGCAGATGTGTATCAGCTAAATCCAGGTGATTGGGTGGTTATACGCAGACACGTGAGAAGGAGCCTGGACCCACGATTTGACGGCCCCTTCCAAGTCCAGCTGACCACATCCACCTCAGTAAAACTTGAGGGAAAGCCCACCTGGATCCACGCCAGTCACTGCAAGAAGGTCCTGTCAACAGCAGAATGACTGTTCTCCTCATCACCTTGCTGGCAGTGACAGGATTACTGCACTCTACAGAGACACAGGACAAACTCTTAAATGCTGATTGGGACAACAAACTTATTCGGCATCATGCTCTTCTTATAAAGGACATGGAAGGACAGAAACCGAAAGACTGTTGAATCTGTACACACAGCCCAGTATCTGCGAGGACTATGCTGTACTTGGCCTTACCTCTGGAGCCATGGGAGGTATTAACCCCACACTGCATGCATGAGACTTGGACTCAATCTAGGTTTTGGGGAAAAGATGTGCACCGTGATATATCTGCTTCATTGGCTGTAATCAGATGGGCCGCTAATCCCTGGTTTCAGTTTAATATAACGCGGCCTAAAGGTACAAATGTGGCGGCGGGAATATGATTCAGATGTCGGAAATATGGTCGCCAGGAGGAGGACTGAAATCGCTCACTCAGACCCTATTCCCAATGATGGACTGTAGTTCAGTCTTCAACACACTGGAGCAGACACCTGTGGTGAGGACAATAATTGCTTCCGCATATACACTCGCGATCAAACACAGGTTAATGATACGGTGTACCAAGATGGTGTTGAAGGCTGTAAATCATCTACGGGTAAAATAATAAGGAAAGAAAGGGGTAAATGTACATCTGGTATAAGTGGAAAACAAATGAAAAATACTTGGTGTGCCCATAAGCCTATGTCAGGACTTTTGAGTTTATACCAATGTATACAGACCCCTGGTCACGTTTGTGTTCTCCCCGAAGGAGTATTCTTGGTTTGCGGACATCATGTCTACAGGTGGGTGAGCCCGGACATAAGAGGGGTTTGCACTCTTGCTAAACTGACACCAGCCACTTTCATAGTTCCTCATAGTAAAATAGACACAGCAGCAGTCCCAATTCATACTTTGTATAGAAGGGCTGCAGACAATAAGCCCTGGCCAAATGGTAGGCCGCATCTAGTAGAAATGGGGATAACAAATAAAATATTCAGTAGTATGCTAATATACCCCTTCATAACACAACTGTGGGATAAATTAGTGGAAGCTACCGACTACCTGGACGATCAGATTTTCCAGATTCTTGAAGTTCTTAATGAAACTAATACAATACAGAGACAATTAATCATAGTTACTAACCAGCAAACTATAGTACTAGATTACCTGACAGCAAAAGAAGGAGGAATGTGTCAAATAATTGGTCCCACCTGTTGTAATTATATCGACCCTGCTGGCAATCACCAGATCAGGGCCAGTATAGACAAAATAGGTGAACTTAGAGACCAATGGTTAAAGCAACACAGTGCAACCAGAGACTCCTGGTGAGGTAACACATTCTCTTTTCTAAATCGAGCAAATTGGTTTAATGGCCTTGCAGGATGGATTTTTTTTTGGCATTATATAGACTTGTATGCAAAGTTTGTTGTTTTGCTTATTGTTTTATGTAGCCGTAAAAGCGCTAATATATGTATTACTTAAGTTACTGAATAATGTAAGTGTAAAAAAAAAAAAAAAAAAGAATCTAAGGCTGAACCTCCTGTAGTGTATCATAGACCCCAGGTAGCCATTACTGATGGGAAAGTGAGTGTCCACACTGAGGGTGGATGGGCGAAGCAGGTAGGAAGCCCCCTTATGAGTACTAGACTCATGAGACAGTAGCTCCTTTGTGGACATCAGCTGACCCTGTGGCAAAGGTTATACCATTTACAAAAGGGGGAAATTGATATAGAAGAGTTAATGGTTTGCCTTTATATCCCTTTAATTGCCTTTAACCCCTTCACCCCCAAGGGTGGTTTGCACGTTCATGACCGGGCCAATTTTTACAATTCTGACCACTGTACCTTTATGAGGTCATAACTCTGGAACGCTTCCATGGATCCCGGTGATTCTGACATTGTTTTCTCGTGACATATTGTACTTCATGTTAGTGGTAAAATTTCATTCAAATAACTTGCGTTTATTTGTGAGAAAAATGGAAATTTGGCAAAAATTTTGAAAATTTCGCAATTTTCCAACTTTGAATTTTGATGCCCTTAAATTACAGAGATACGGCACACAAAAAACTTGATAACTAACATTTCCCACATGTTTACTTTACATCAGCACAATTTTGGAACCAATTTTTTTTTTTCTTAGGAAGTTATAAGGGTTAAAAGTTGACCAGCGATTTCTCATTTTTACAACACCATTTTATTTTTAGGACCACATCACATTTGAAGCCACTTTGAGGGGTCTATATGATAGAAAATACCCAAAAGTGACACCATTCTAAAAACTGCACCCCTTAAGGTGCTCAAAACCACATTCAAAAAGTTTATTAACCCTTTAGGTGCGTCACAGGAATTTTTTTGAATATTTAAAAAAAAATGAACATCTAACTTTTTTTCATAAAAAAAATAATTCAGGTTCAATTTTTTTATTTTACCAAGGGTAACAGGAGAAATTGGACTGCAAAAGTTATTGTGCAATTTGTCCTGAGTACGCAGATACCTGATATGTGGGGGGGAACGACTGTTTCGGTGCATGGCAGAGCTCAGAATGGAAGGAGCGCCGTTTGACTTTTTCAATGCAAAATTGGCTGGAATTCAGATTGGACACCATGTCACGTTTGGAGAGTCCCTGAAGTACCTAAACAGTGTAAACCCCCTACAAGTGACCCCATTTTGGAAACTAGACCCCCCAAGGAACTTATCTAGATATGTGGTGAGAACTTTGAACCCACAAGGTCTTTACAGAAGTTTATAACGTACAGCGGTACAATTAAAAAATCATATTTTTTCCACAAAAATGATCTTTTCACCCCAATTTTTATTTTCCCAAGGGTAACAGGACCCTAAAAGTTATTGTGCAATTTGTCCTGAGTACGCTGATACCCCACATGTGGGGGTAAACCACTATTTGGGCGCATGGCAGAGCTCGGAAGGGAAGCAGCGCCATTTGACGTTTTTGGCTGGAATTGAGATCGGACACCATGTCGCGTTTGGAAAACCCCTGATGTACCAAAACAGTGGAAACCCCCCACAAATGACACCATTTTGGAAACTAGACTTATCTAGATTTGTGGTGAGAACTTTGAACCCCCATGGGCTTCACAGAAGTTTATAACATAAAGCCATACAATTAAAAAATCATATTTTTTCCACAAAAATGATCTTTTCACCCTCAATTCTTATTTTTTCAAGGGTAACAGGACCCTAAAAGTTATTGTGCAATTTGTCCTGAGTACGCTGATACCCCACATGTGGGGGTAAACAACTATTTGGGTGCATGGCAGAGCTCGGAAGGGAAGCAGCGCCATTTGACGTTTTTGGCTGGAATTGAGATCGGACACCATGTCGCGTTTGGAAAACTCCTGATGTACCAAAACAGTGGAAACCCCCCACAAATGACACCATTTTGGAAACTAGACCCCCTAAGGAACTTATCTAGATGTGTGGTGAGCACTTTGACCCCCCCAGTGCTTCACAGAAGTTTATAACACCCGGGCGTGAAAATAAAAAATTCGTATTTTTTCCACAAACATGATCTTTTAGTCACCATTTTTTTATTTTCCCAAGGGTACCAGGAGAAATTGGACCCCAAAAGTTGTTGTCCAATTTGTCCTGAGTATGCTGATACCCCATATGTGGGAGAAAACTACTGTATGGGCACACGTCGGGGCTCGGAAGGGAAGTAGTGACGTTTTGGAATGCAGACTTTGATGGAATGGTCTGCGGGTGTCATGTTGCCTTTGGAGAGCCCCTAATGTACCTAAACAGTGGAAACCCCCCACAAATGACACCATTTTGTAAACTAGACCCCCCAAGGAACTTATCTAGATGTGTGGTGAGCACTTTGAACTCCCCAGTGCTTCACAGAAGTTTATAACGCCCGGGTGTGAAAATAAAAAATTCGTATTTTTTCCACAAACATGATCTTTTAGTCACCATTTTTTTATTTTCCCAAGGGTACCAGGAGAAATTGGACCTTAAAAGTTGTTGTCCAATTTGTCCTGAGTATGCTGATACCCCATATGTGGGAGAAAACTACTGTATGAGCACACATCGGGGCTCGGAAGGGAAGTAGTGACGTTTTGGAATGCAGACTTTGATGGAATGGTCTGCGGGTGTCATGTTGCCTTTGGAGAGCCCCTAATGTACCTAAACAGTGGAAACCCCCACAAGTGACCCTATTTTGGAAACGAGACCCCCTAAGGAACTTATCTAGATGTGTGGTGAGCGCTTTGAACCCCCAAGGGCTTCACAGAAGTTTATAATGCCCGGGCATGAAAATAAAAAAATCGTATTTTTTCCAAAAACATGATCAATTAGTCCCCAATTTTTTCATTTTCCCAAGGGTAACGGGAGAAATTGGACCCCCAAAAGTTGTTGTCCAATTTGGCCTGAGTACGCTGACACCCCATATGTGGGAGAAAACTACTGTATGGACACACGTCGGGGCTCGGAAGGGAAGCAGTGACGTTTTGGAATGCAGACTTTGATGGAATGGTCTGCGGGTGTCATGTGCGTTTGGAGAGCCCCTGATGTACCTAAACTATTGAAACTCCCCACAAGTGACCCCATTTTGGACACTAGACCCCCCACGGAACTTATCTAGATGTGTGGTGAGCACTTTGAACCCCCAAGTGCTTCACAGAAGTTTATAACACTCGGACGTGAAAATAAAAAAATCATTTTTTTCCACAAAAATGATATTTTTGCCCCCAATTTTTTATTTTCCTAAGGGTAACAGGAGAAATTGGACCCCAAAAATTGTTTTGCAATTTGTCCTGAGTAGGCTGATACCTTACATGTGGGGGTAAAACACTGTTTGGGCGCATGGCAGAGCTTGGAAGGGAAGGAGCACCATATGACTTTTTCAACTCATAATTGGCTGGAATTGAGATCAGACGCCATGTTGCATTTGGAGAGCCCCTGATGTGCCCAAACAGTGGAAACCCCCAATTCTAACTCCAACCCGAACCCCAACATGCCCCTAACCCTAACCCTAGCCCTAACCCTAACCCTAGCCCTAACCCTAACCCTAGCCCTAGCCCTAACCCTAACCCTACCCTAACCCTAACCCTAGCCCTAACCCTAACCCTACCCCAACACACCCCTAGCCCTAACCCTAATGGAAAAATGGAAATAAATACATTTTTTTTATTTTATTATTTTTTCCTAACTAAGGGGGTGATAACGGGGGGTTTGATTTACTATTTATGGCGGTTTTTATATTTGGCAGCTGTCGCACGCTAAAATACGCTTTTTATTGTAAAAATAGTTTTTGCATCACCACATATTGAGAGCTATAATTTTTCCGTATTTTGACCCACCGAGTCATGTGAGGTCTTATTTTTTGCGGGATGAGTTGACGTTTTTATTGGTACCATTTTCGGGCACGTGAAATTTTTTGATCGCTTTTTATTCCGATTTTTGGGATGCAGAATGAACAAAAACCAGCATTTCATGAATTTTTCACCGTTCCGCGTGCGGTAAAATTGATAAAGCGGTTTTATTCTTCGGGTCGGTACGGTTACAGCGATACCTCATTTAGGTCGTTTTTTTATGTTTTTGTCGGTTTTATGCAATGAAAACTATTTTATATAAAAAATAATTATTTTTGCATCGCTTTATTCAGCGAGCTATAACTTTTTTTTTCGCTGATGATGCTGTGTGGCAGCTTTCAGTGGTACCATGGATATTTATATGCGTCTTTTTGATCGCGCGTTATTACACTTTTTGTTTGGCAGTATGATAATAAATCATTATTTTTTCCTTCGTTTTTTATTTTTATTTTTTAAGGGGTTCGCTAAAGGGGTTAACTAATGGGACAGTTTTATAGGGCGGGTCGTTACGGACGCGGCGATACCTAATATGTGTACTTTTATTGTTTTTTTTTTTATTATTTCCAAAAAATGGATTTATTGGGGGAATATTTTTTTTTTTTTTCTAATTTATTTGGCGATTTTTTTTAAATTATTTTTACACTTTTTTTTATTTTTTTTTTACTTTATTAAATAGTCCCAGGTGGGACATCACTGTCCTGTGACAGATCGCTGATCTGTCACATCACAGATCACTGTGACAGATCAGCGATCTGACACAGGCACTGCAGAAGGCTTCCTCATGCCTGCGCTTTGCAGGCACTGAGGAAGTCAGCTTCCTGCAGGCCGCTGAAGGCCCTCGTCGCCATCTTGGATTCGGGGGCCTGGAGGAAAGGAGTTCCCCGCAGCAGCGCTGCACATTGCGCTGCCGTGGGGGGCTCAGGGAAGCACGGAGGGAGCCCCCTCCCTGCCGATGCTTCCCTTTAACTCCCGGTACACCGTGATCATGTTTGATCGCGGTGTGCAAGGGGTTAACGTGTCGGGGGCGGTCCGTGACCGCCCCTGACACATTGTGCCGGGTGTCAGCTGTGATAATCAGCTGACTCCCGGCCGCGATCAGCGGCGCTCACCACGTGGGCGCCGCTGATCGCGCCGACGTACTATCCCGTCCATGGGCATAGGGGCCCAGGTCCCATGGACGGGATAGTACGTCGGATGGCAGAAAGGGGTTAAGACTTCAATTGCCTTTTGCCTAATATTACTATGTATTATTCTTATGTAGACTACTAGTCTCTGTCTTCAAGGAAACTATACTTGTTATCATATTTGTTCTCAACAACATGTTCTGGGTACATTGTAAACAAGATACGACCCTGAGATGATGGTGGGGGCCAAATGAGCTCCATAGAGTCACATATTGTTGTAAATGGTATAAAACATTCTTTGTATTTCATTACATCAGATAAAGTGATTTGACCACAGCTTGTGTGTTGAAGTCTCTTTGTCTCCAAGTGCTGGCAACAGAAAGGGCGAAAAACCTGGTAATTCGGACTCATTGGTGATCTGGCAGAGCTGATGCTTGGTCAGAACAAAAGCAGCTAAGACATAGGTGTGTTTACTGTCCTCCACTTCCTGCCGACTTTGCTTCCCCATTGACTTGCATTGGGTTTCGTGTTTCAGTTGGACCTTCGACTTCACGATAGTTGGCCGATTTAATTCGACTCGACTTTTGAGAAAGCCGGGTTTCATGAAACCCGAGTCGACCCTAAAAAAGGCAAAGTCGCTCATCTCTATTTGTTAGTATTTTTTAAGTCGATCTGTGAGGAGCTGGCCCTGGACTAAAGACTATTGGATCAATCGCCGTAGAACAGAGTCCACGGCTCTAAGGGATACGGACTTTTTCCAGCACGGAGCACCGGTACATTGATCTCATTGTTGTAGTTTAGTAGAGATTTGATTGCTTGTAAGTTTAAGGGGCACAAATCTCTCCTGAAGAGTGTACAGCCTGATGAATCAATGTTTCCATTCAGTGATAACAAGCAGATGAAGAAGTGCAGGCTGGATCTCATGTATACATAAGGGCCCTGTCACACATAGCGACTCACCAGCAATCCCGACAACGATATCAACGTGTCAGGATCGATGGTGAGTCGCTACATGATCGCTGGTGAGCTGTCAAACAGACAGCTTCACCAGCGATAAGCACCAGCGCGCGGCGTCGCTGTGTACTTTAGTTACCAGCGCGCTGATGCAGGGAGCTGGTAACTAAGGTATACATCGGGTTTCTAAGGGATGTGCGTCACTTAGAAACCCGATGTGTACCTTAGTTACCAGCTCCCTGCATCAGCGTGCTGGTAACTAAGGTACACAAAGGGTTTCTAAGTGACGCCCGTCCCTTAGAAACCCGATGTGTACCTTAGTTACCAGCTGATCGCTGGTCTCCCGCCTGTCACACGCAGCGTTGTGTGCTGGCCAGCAGAAGACCAGCGATCAGAGAAATGTCCAGGGCTTTCCAACAGCGATCAGCGATACCGGCAGGGGGGCTGGTCGCTGATAGGTGTCACACACAGCGATCACGCTGGTGAGATAACTGTTGCGTCACAAAACTTGTGACTCAGCAGCGATCTCGCTAGCGAGATCGCTATGTGTGACGGAGCCCTAAGACCTACATTAGCATTTCTGTCCTGCATCTGGTGGAGGCATTTGTGTCTTTGTTCCTCTCGGCAGGGAGCATCCCTAATACACAACCTTGCAGACAGACTGGAGACTGGGCTTCTGGAACATTTTTCAGCAAATGTTTAAGGGGTATGCGTGAACACTTCTGTCCATCCAGCGGGTGACCCCAGGAGAGGGAGAACAATAAGCCACATGTTTAGTGTGTGAGTTGGTGCAGCGACGTCGAGGGGTGAGGATCTATTGTTGAGGTCCTGGTGCCCATGTATGGATGGCCTATGGAGAGTGGAGATCGGTTGCCAGCTGCATCTGGATACACATTCTATGGTCGTGGCATCTGTCATCTGGATTTGAGTAACTATCCTAAGGACTGTTGTTGCTGGCTCGAACTAGATACACATTTTTGGTCATAGAATCTGTCAACTGAAGGAGCATAACAAGAGAGAGAAACAGCCGCACTCAAAATAAGTCTTGTTTGGTCTTGCAGATAGTGCTAGAGTTTATTCAAAATTCACCACAGGGTAACTCTGCATTGACTCACCACCACAGCGGGTGCCATCCCTACAAAACCTTAAGCCCCAGCTGGGACTTCTGCTTTCGATATACAGCCTCTTGGTCCTTTTTTCCTAGCATTTAAGTGAGGTTTGATAAAGACCCGGAACAGGGTTGAAATGTTACCTCATACCTCATTAACCTCGTACCTCATTATCACTCTATTTGTATTACCCTGTGGTGAATTTTGAATAAACTCTAGCACTATCTGCAAGACCAAACAAGACTTATTTTGAATGCAGCTGTTTCCCTCTCTTGTCATGATTTCTGGACTGAGTCCAGGTTCAGCCAGCACCTGATTTTTCAGTTGAGTGCACGTCATTCATTCCTTTATTTATCTGGAGGAGCATAGGCTGTGACTGCAGACTATACCAGCAGGAGATACCAAAGCTGTGGGTCAACCAAAAGCTGGGTGAGAGTGGGTATCGCCTGGTATGGGGCAGTGAAACTACCGGTTCTGGGTTGAGATCTTATGGACTCATCTCATTGTTGCCATCTACCTGGAGTTATTGTATGACCGTGGATGGAAGAAATAAAACTAATTGCATCGTTATCCTGCCTAAGTGAGTAATACAACCCACAACCTCAGATATTCACACAACTTTTGGCTTTCAATACTGCCTGAATCCTTCTCTGTATGCTCTCAGTAAGATTCAAGCATATCTTGACTGAAAAATGATCCCAGGTCTCTTCTACACATTCCCAAAGTTGGTACACACTGGTCGAATCACTTGGGTATGTTTAAAGCTTTTTCTTCAACTCTACCCACAAGTGTTCAATTGGATTGAGGTCTTTGGACTGTGGGGGCCAATCCAGCACCTCTATTTCATTGTTATTAAACCATTTCTTCACCAATATTGATGTATGTTTGGGGGTGTTGCAATCTTGAGCCTATTCTTATGATGGTACTGAAGTGGATGCTTCTTCACATTTATTTGGGCCACCATTCCAGACCTATGTAACATGCATCACATGGTGCTTGTATGAATGTTTGCGATTTCACTATTACAAAAATTACAAGCCACCTCCACTGCCATGTTTGTTGCACTCAGGCCCTCCTGTGATGTATATGCCCCAGTGTCTTGTGATGTATGTGTGGCGCCCCTGAGGCTTCAGTCGCCACAGAGGTACTGCACCTTCTCCTAAGGTGTAGTGCCCCACCATCCAGGTAGGCTGGGAACTCCTTTCCGCATTCCAACACCTGCACCCCACACACAGGATAGTTCAGCAGGGACCCATCCATGCTTTATGCTGGAAAGGTCATAGGGTGCCTTTTGTTGTCTCTGGCTTCGTAACACAAGAGGTGCTGGGGAGGCGGGTGGAGTTAGATATAAAAGAGTGGGAAGAGTGAGAGTTAGTGGTTAGTTGGTTAGAGGAGAGAGAAGAGAGAAGATGGGTGTCTGAGGGACGTGCTGCAGCAGGTCCCAGTGATCTGGACTGCTGGCATGAGAAAGACCAGAGAAAGAGACTGATAAGATTGATAACCTAACCTTCCATAAGAGAGAGAACAGATCAGAACGAAGGAGAATAGAAGGACAGTGGGAAGCAGGTTGAGAAAGAGAGAACCCTTCCAGTCCGGAGAGCGCAAAGGCCGGGGACCGGTCCCCGAGGTTGATTGGAACTTTATGTCCGGCAACAGACACCGGAGGAGTAGTGAGCCGCTAACGCCTTGCTCCCATCATAGACTTGGGACACAACAGAAACTGAATAGAGAGCCGGGACGCAGTGAGGAGTCCCCGAGCAGGCTACAGCTGTCTGTCATACAAGTAAAGACTATGAACACCTAGAGAGAGGCATTCCAGGGTAACTAAGTACTGGAGTGCTTCGCACCTAAAGGCGCATTGGAGGAGTCGTTCAGTAAAGTACATGTTGGCAGAGTGTGGAAGGGAGAATCCTATCCTGCCTGGAGGTTGGCTCGAGCCCTGACCTGGAGAACACAGTAAGGAGGCAGACAGTTGTGTGAACTGCAAACAGTGAGTAAAGCTTTGGAACCGCATACTCTGGTGTCCTCCAGTTATTCCCGCACCACTACACCTGGGTACCAGCTGCCATACCATTCTGCGCCTCTCCTCATCCATTGCACCTACACTGCCCTGGGACTACAGCTCCACCTGTGGGGAGCTATACCATCTATGCTGCACCACACCATCAGTCCCAGTGGATCTGCATGCAGCGTTGGCTTACCACCTTACTTGCCAAACACCATGGGTGGCGTCACAAACTATTCATATAAACTTTAACACCATTAACATCACCGCCATTGATATTGGGCGCCCAGGGCCACGGAGCGGGTCACCGCTGCTGTGACACAATCCCGCCTTGACACCGGCCCGGTACCGAGTACCCCGCTGCCCTGGGTGTGCGAGGGCAACCCATATGTGCCTCCAGCATCTCATTTGATGTATATGTCCCAGCATCTCTTGATGTATATGCTCCAGCATCTCATGTGATGTATTTGTCTGGGCCCCAGGGCCGGTTTTAGGCAAAGTAGTGCCCTACTTTTGCTAATCTCTCTGGGTATTGTAGTTCCCCCATCCCCTTTATTAATTTTGTTGCCCTCCTTTGTACCCGCTCTAGTTCCATTATATCCTTCCTGAGCACCGGTGCCCAAAACGGTACACAGTACTCCATGTGCGGTCTAACCAGAGATTTGTACAGAGGCAAATATAGTATAATGCAGCCACTCCATAGTGCATAATGCAGCCACCCCACAGAGTATAATGTAGTCCTGCCATAAAATATAATGTTAACTCCATAGAATATAATGCAGCCACCCCTTAGAGCATAATGCAGCTACCCCACAGAGTATAATGCAACCACTCCACAAAATATAATGTAACCCCGCATAGAATATAATGCAGCCCCCTCATATAGTATAATGTAGCCCCTCCATAGAATACAATGTAGCCCTCCTCATATAGTATAATGCAGCACCCATAGAATATAATGTAGCCCCCTCATAAAGTATAATGGAGCCCCCATACATCATAATCTAGCCCCCATAGGATACAATGTAGCCTCCTCATATAGTATAATGTAGCCCCCTCAGAGTATGATGTAATCACCCTGTATAGAATATAACAAATATAATACATCCCCCCCATAGAATATAATGTAGCCCCAAATAGAATATAATACAATATCACAGCCTGCCCCATAGAATATAATGTAAAATATACCCCCCATGGTATATAACACAGCCGCATAGTATATAGCCAAGCCCCACATGGTATATAGCCCAGCCCCACTTGGTATATAGCTCTGCCCACCATGGTATATAGCCCAACACCACAACGTATACAGCACAGCCCCACATAGTATATAGCCCAGCACCACGTGGTATATAGCCCAGCCCACCATGGTATATAGCCCAGCACCACATGGTATACAGTACAGCCCCACATGGTATATAGCACAGCCACACATGGTGTATAGCCCAGCACCACATGCTATATAGCACAGCCACACATGGTGTATAGTCCAGCACCACATGGTATATAGCACAGCCAGATATGGAATATAGCCCAGCACCACATGGTATATAGCACATCCCCACATGGTATATAGCACAGCCCCACATGGTATATAAGCCCAGTCACACATGGTATATAGCCCAGCACCACATGGTATATAGCCCAGCCACACATGGTACTGTATATAGCCCCCCTGCCGAGAATGGCCCCACAGTCCAGCACACACAATGGTATATTAAGAAAAAATACTATTCTCACCTCCTCGTGCCCACGCTGCTCCCAGCTCCCGCCTCCTGCTCTGCCTGGCACACAGTGAGAGCGCGATGATGTCATCGCGCACCCGCTGTGTCAGAGGCAGAGCGGGGAATGGTGGGAGAGGGAGCGTCAGCTGACGCTCTCTCCTCCATCATTGCTTTGCGGCAGCGGCGTTCAATGTGACGGCGGGGGTAGTCGGCGCTGGGGGCAGGCGGGCCCCGTGCTTCACAGGGGTCCTATAGTGGTGGCATGATGTGCCGCTAGCTGGGGGCCCCTGGGGGAGCGGGGACCTTAGGTAGCTGCCTATTCTGCCTGCCCCAAACGCCGGCCCTGCCCGGCCCCTCCGGTGACATGGCCCGGGATCTCCTGTAATGTATATGCCTGCCATCTCCTGTGATGTATATGCCCTATCATGTCATGTGTGTTAGGAGTGGCGGAAGGCACTAAATAAAAAATATAAATAAAGTGCCTTCACCACTCGGGGTCCACCGTGCGGAGGATGGAAAAGCCGCAGCTAGAAGATGCAGAGCACTATGGCGGTAATGTGCACAGGGTTTAACTGCACCCAAAGTGCACTGAAGCAAGCTCTGTTATACTCACAGAGCTGCAGGCAAAAGTATACACAAAACGCTGAGTCTGTTCAGGGTCACAGAGCCTCAGCGAAGCAGACATGGTATTCAAAGTCACAGGAGTAGCCTTAGACAACAAGACTACTCCATCTAGACCTACCGTTAAATAAGGTGCGTGGCGTCGCAACAGCGGACGCAGAGATAAGCTGCAACTGCAGCGTGGCAAGAACTGAGCCGCTGGTAAAGCGCTGCAATAACGCTGGCGCAATGCAGACGCTAGGCTGCTGAGCAAGATGGAGCTAGGCGCGCTGGCGCTACTACTGGCAGGAACCAATCACTCACACAAACGTATTATCAGAGGGAAGGGGTTTCTTAATAAGTCATTCACCAGTCCAAGCATCCATCATCAAACATACAGCATCAAGTATGAAGAACACTAGCGCATGGCGGAATAGCCATGCGCGCTTTTTATACCAAACGGGACCTTCCGGAAATCTCCAAGGCTCCAAGAGGAGCCAATAGGATTTGACACAGGACCTGAGCACCTGACTCCCGAACTCCAATGGGAGCTCGTCCCATGAGCATGCTCATTTAAGGGAACAAAGGCCGCAAGGCACTCTCCTCTGCAGCAGATGAAGCGCAGGAGACTGTCTAGATTTCAACATAGGAGAGGTAGAAATATGACTCCTAACAATGTGATGTATGTGCCTCAAGCGTCTCATGTAATGTATGCGCATGGACCCTCCTGTTTTTTTATATGCCCTGGTGTCTCCTGTGATGTACATGCCCCAGCATTATTGATGAGTGAGTATACTCGCTACTCGGGTTTCCCCAGGCATGATCGGGTGGTCTCCGAGTATTTTGGCACGCTTGGAGATTTAGTTTTTGTCGCCTCAGCTGCATGATGTGCGGTTGCTAGACAGCCTGAATACATGAGGGGATTGCCTAACAAACAGGGAACCCCCACATGTATTCAGCCTGTCTAGCAGCCACAAATCATGCAGGCTGAACTAAATCTCCAAGCACGCCAAAATACTCAGACCACCTGAGCACGCTCGGGGAAACCCAACTAATGAGTATACTCACTCATCACTACCCAGCATTTTTTGCGACTCCAGGACTCGATCCGGTGATCTCTAGCTGTGGGTCGGTTTCCATCTCTGTTTGACCACAGCCTGTGTTGTATCTGTCGAACTGCTGACAATGCTCTTGTTTTTCCTTCCTCAATTTGTTTTTACCTATCACATCTTTTGGGAGGGCTATTTATACTCTCCTAGCACATGCAGTCTTTGCTGGCTGTATTCCAAGTTAGATGAATGTTTGGAGTCCCAGATCCCCAGCTCTTTAACTATTTTGTTACATTGTGTGCAGAATTATTAGGCAAGTTGTATTTGAGAGGATTCTTTTTATTATTGAACAACAACTATGTTCTCAATCAACTCAAAAGACTCATAAATATCAAAGCTTAATATTTTTGAAGTTGGAGTGTTTTTTTTTTTAGATTTGGCTATCTTAGGAGGATATCTGTTTTTTCAGGTAACTATTACTGTGCAGAATTATTAGGCAACTTAATAAAAACCAAATATATATCCATCTCACTTGTTTATTTTCACCAGGTAAACCAATATAACAACACAAAATTTAGAAATAAACATTTCTGACATTCAAAAACAAAACAAAAAAAATCAGTGACCAATATAGCCACCTTTCTTTACGATGACACTCAAAAGCCTTCCATCCATAGATTCTGTCAGTTGCTTGATCTGTTTACGATCAACATTGCATGCAGCAGCCACCACAGCCTCCCAGACACTGTTCCGAGAGGTGTACTGTTTTCCCTCCCTGTAGATCTCACATTTTATGAGGGACCACAGGTTCTCTATGGGGTTCAGATCAGGTGAACAAGGGGGCCATGTCATTATTTTTTCTTATTTTGACCTTTACTGGCTAGCCACGCTGTGGAGTATTTGGATGCATGTGATGGAGCATTGTCCTGCATGAAAATCATGTTTTTCTTGATCGATACCGACTTCTTCCTGTCTTCCAGAAACTGGCAGTAGGTCTGGGAGTTGAGCTTCACTCCATCCTCAACCCGAAAAGGTCCCACAAGTTCATCTTTGATGATACCAGCCCATACCAGTACCCCACCTCCACCTTGCTGGCGTCTGAGTCAGAGTGGAGCTCTCTGCCCTTTACTGATCAAGCCTCGGGCCCATCCATCTGGCCCATCAAGAGTCACTCTCATTTCATTAGTCCATAAAACCTTAGAAAAATCAGTCTTAAGATATTTCTTGGCCCTGTCTTGACATTTTATCTTATGTTTCTTGTTCAAAGGTGGTCATTTTTCAGCCTTCCTTACCTTGGCCATGTCCCTGAGTGTGGCACACCTTGTGCTTTTTGATACTCCAGTAACATTGCAGCTCTGAAATATGGCAAAACTAGTGGCAAATGGCATCTTGGCAGCTTGATGCTTGATTTTCCTCAATTAAATGGGCAGTTATTTTGCGCCTTTTTTTATCAACACGCTTCTTGCGACCCTGTTGGCTATATGCCATGAAACGCTTGATTGTTCGGTGATCACGCTTCAAAAGATTGGCAATTTCAAGACTGCTGCATCCCTCTGCAAGACATCTCACAATTTTTGACTTTTCAGAGTCCGTCAAATCTTCTGACCCATTTTGCCAAAGGAAAGGAAGTTGCCTAATAATTAAGCACACCTTATATAGGATGTTGATGTCATTAGACCACACCCCTCCTCATTAGAGATGCAAATCACCTGATTTACATAATCAGCATTTGGCTATCAAGCCTATACAGCTTGCAGTAGGACAACATGTGTTAAAAGGATGATGTGATCAAAATACTCATTTGCCTAATAATTCTGCACGCAGTGTATATTCAGGGTCTGGGGGTTTTCACATATACCAAAGTTTCTTTTGTGTTCTTTTTTTTTGCTGGCTATGTTCACACATTCAGTCTTTGCTGGCTATATTCCAAGTTAGATGGATGTTTAGATTCTCAGCTCCCCAGTGAAGGATTAGCTGACTGAGGTTTTCTCTGGTGCATCTTCTGCGATTTCTTTGCGTATTCCCCTTCTCAGCTCTTTCTCCCATTTTATTACATTCAGGGTCAAGGGGTTTCCTTCCATCTTTTATTCATGGCTGTGTGAACACGTGTTTTGCCCTGTGTCTCACACTCTGTCTGAGTGCATTCCATTCTGTTGTGGTTTTGCATTACACTTTGTGTATAATTGATGGTGCAGTTAAAGACACTCAGGGTCAGCCAAAGTTGAGTGGGGGCTCCAACCTGTGGGGTCAGGCAGGGAAAAATCAGGGTCAGGTTAGGGATTGCCTAGTTTGTAAATGAACCTGTGGTGTGCAGGTTTAAAATCACCCTGGAATGTTCATCCCTGTATGAGTGTTAGGGCTGAGTTATAACAGTATATGCTCTGTCGTCTCCTGTAATGTACTGTATATATGCTTCCAGCCCCTCCTGTGATGTGTATACCCTGGGGTGTCCTGTGATGCATATGTAAAGAAGAGAGATTTGTTGGCTGCAGTGAAGAGCCAGAGGCAGAGAAGGGGTTAACAGGATTTACTGAACAGGTAATTAAACAAGGAATACTCCACGCATGGAGGCAACACTAGTAACGGCAACGACGGGAATTGCACACAAACACAATGCACGAGAGAAAGATATACAAAAACAAGGTAACTTATCACTTGTAGTTCTTGCAGGGGAAAAGCTGGAAGATCTCCCGACAGCATTGCAAATCATGAACAAAGTCTCTGGCTCTGTTACGTAGGAACGAGAAGCACTGTTTCCTGACGGTGCTCATGTATGCGATTTGGTTTGGCTTGAGTGTGCTGGAACATGGAAACAGTCCTTTGTGTAGATTCCTCAGGGATGGCGTCAAACAAGAACCATGGGTGCGCTCACAGACCGCGGCAGCGGGCGGTCCTCTGGAGTAGTCTCTAGGAACAGAGCAAGTCAGCTTATCTGTAACTGCAGGCAGGAAAGAGCTGTCCAATAAAAGGCCGGGTCAAGAGATGACTCAGTAGTGTAACAGTCAATCTTAGAGACAGTACGCTGAGGGATGAATGGCATGGAGTTATCAGTCAGAGCAGCAGAGAGGAAGTCAACCTTCTCCTGTCACTTTCCCGCCAAGTCTGGTCCATTCCCACGCTTAGTGCGCTTTATATTCCCCGTGCACCCTGCTGTCCAGCGTGAAGGTCCTTCCCTCCCAGAAGAACCCTCCCCTGGCAACAGTGGTGACAGTCCCGATAGTTCCGGCCCCAATGGGCACCATAAACCACTGACTCTGTCTGGGATCATCTTCTTACACCCCCATCTCTTTTCATTCACCATTCCACGGGTGAGGCATCCTGAGTGGAGTTGAGCGAAACGGGTCGAAAAATTTCAAAAGTCGCCGACTTTTGGCAAAGTCGGGTTTCATGAAACGAAACCCGACCCTAGGATGAGGTCGGCCACGAGGTCGGCGACTTACGCGCCAAAGTAGCGTTTCAAAAGTTTGTTTTGCGCTCTTTTTCAGCCAATCAGGATCCACGGACACTGTGGGCAACGTGATGACATAGGCACGGGTCACCACCATCTTTCAGAAGGGCATGCAAGTGATTGGCTTGCTTTGGTGGGCGTCACAGGGGGTATAAAAGGGCGTGCACGCCGACCGCCATCTTACTTCTGCCGATCTTAGCATAGGGAGAGGTTGCTGCTGATTCTGTAGGGAGAGTGTTAGGCAGGGAAGAAGAAAAAAAAACTGCTTCTGCTGCTAGCGATTGTGCCTGTACAACACACCAGTCACTGTGTGTGCAGTGCAAAGGGAGGCTATATTGTGGTGTATCAGTGGTGTTGGTTGTTGGGCTGCCTTCTAAGGCTTCCTGACAGCTGCATTGCTGTTTACCCACAGCTCTGCAAACTGCTTTTTTAAAAGCAATCCCAATTTTTTTTTTTGTCCTGCTGAGGTACTGAGCTGCAAACTGCTTTTTTAAAAGCAATCCCAATTTTTTTTTTTGTCCTGCTGAGGTACTGAGCGTGCATGTTTTCACACCATACAGCGGTGTACGCTCCTCACACAGTACCGTGTAACGGCTGTTATCACAGCCACAGTGAAGCTATCTGTGTCACTCTGTGAGAATAAGTCGAGGACATGTTCCGTTCTTACAGACCTGCACTCTAGGGAGATTCCTACTCTGCCCAATTCTACATACACCTTGTAGTTTGTGATACACTTGCTAATTTCTGCCTGTGACATAGCGCTGTGATATTCATTGGGCCTCACACAATCCAAAAGTGTCCAGTGTCCACAAGTGTCTGCAGAAATTCAAAATCTCCCTTATCCTCTAGTCACTTTGGTCACAGCTGTGCCATCGAGCCTGTGACATAGCGCTCAGATATTCAGTGGGCCTCACACAATCCAAAAGTGTCCAGTGTCTGCAGAAATTCAAAATCTCACTTATCCTCTAGTCACTTTGGTCACAGCTGTGCCATCAAGCCTGTGACATAGCGCTCAGATATTCAGTGGGCCTCACACAATCCAAAAGTGTCCAGTGTCCACAAGTGTCTGCAGAAATTCAAAATCTCACTTATCCTCTAGTCACTTTGGTCACAGCTGTGCCATCGAGCCTGTGACATAGCGCTCAGATATTCAGTGGGCCTCACACAATCCAAAAGTGTCCAGTGTCCACTAGTGTGAGCAGAAATGCAAAATCTCACTTATCCTCTAGTCACTTTGGTCACAGCTGTGCCATCGAGCCTGTGACATAACGCTCAGATATTCAGTGGGCCTCACACAATCCAAAAGTGTCCAGTGTCCACTAGTGTGAGCAGAAATTCAAAATCTCACTTATCCTCTAGTCACTTTGGTCACAGCTGTGCCATCGAGCCTGTGACATAGCGCTCAGATATTCAGTGGGCCTCACACAATCCAAAAGTGTCCAGTGTCCACAAGTGTCTGCAGAAATTCAAAATCTCACTTATCCTCTAGTCACTTTGGTCACAGCTGTGCCATCGAGCCTGTGACATAGCGCTCAGATATTCAGTGGGCCTCACACAATCCAAAAGTGTCCAGTGTCCACAAGTGTCTGCAGAAATTCAAAATCTCACTTATCCTCTAGTCACTTTGGTCACAGCTGTGCCATCGAGCCTGTGACATAGCGCTCAGATATTCAGTGGGCCTCACACAATCCAAAAGTGTCCAGTGTCCACTAGTGTGAGCAGAAATTCAAAATCTCACTTATCCTCTAGTCACTTTGGTCACAGCTGTGCCATCGAGCCTGTGACATAGTGCTCAGATATTCAGTGGGCCTCACACAATCCAAAAGTGTCCAGTGTCCACAAGTGTCTGCAGAAATTCAAAATCTCACTTATCCTCTAGTCACTTTGGTCACAGCTGTGCCATCGAGCCTGTGACATAGCGCTCAGATATTCAGTGGGCCTCACACAATCCAAAAGTGTCCAGTGTCCACTAGTGTGAGCAGAAATTCAAAATCTCCCCTGTCCTATAGACACCTTGTACCTTGTTTTACATTACTGTATAGTTTGTTGGATTTTGTCTACATTTCTACCAAAAATGAGGAAGGCTGGTGGAAGAGGCCGTGGAATTCGGCGGGGGTTGGCAGCTGGTAATGATGGTGTTGGTGGTGGATCTGATGGTAGTGGCAAGAGCAAAATAGGACCGAATGCAGGAGGTGTTGAGCCTGCGTCATCGTCTGGCTCCATAAGGCTTCGAAGGCTTAGTTTTCTAGGAGTTGGCAAACCGCTTTTAAAGCCAGAGCATCAGGAAAAAGTTTTGTCTTACATTGCTGACTCAGCCTCCAGCTCTATCGCCTCCTCTTCTTCAGTTGTAAAAAGTAAAAGCACTGAGTCGTCATTGGAGGCTCATGTTCATGAACCACACCTTTCCTTGTGTCCTTCACCCCAACCAAGATTGAAGGATGACGCAGGCCATACTACTGATTACTCCATGGAGCTGTTTTCACATACCATGCCTGGATTATCAAGTCAAATGGTGAATTACCCAGGCCAAGATGAATCTGACATGGAGTGCACTGATGCACAGCCGCTGATGGATGATTCTGCTGGTACATTCACTCAGAGCACTACATTGTCCTCGCAGTGTACAGAGCCAGATTCTGACCCTGATGAGACTCAGGTGCCCCTTCCCGCACACTATACCACCATACACGGTGACACAGAGGAAGGTGCACATGACATTGAAGAGGAGGTGATGGATGACCCAGTTGTTGACCCAGATTGGCATCCATTGGGGGAAGAGGGTGCTGCTTACAATAGCTCAGATGAGGAGCATCCACAGCAGACATCGACATCGCAACAGCTGTTATCTGGCAGGCCCGGAGCACTCCAAAGACAGGTTCCAAAAATCAAAAGAGTTGCTGGACAGCTTGTCCAGAGGGTCAAAAGATCACAGCGTGCTAGGCCGCAAAATGTCTGCCAAAGTAGGAAGAGTGCAGTGTGGTACTTTTTTGAACAAAATCCTCATGATCAGGCCAAGGTTATCTGTAAGAAGTGCGCAAAGACCTTTAGCCGAGGGAAAAATCTGAAAAATTTGAATACCAGTTGCATGCTTAGACATTTAAACACCATGCACTTGCAAGCGTGGACACAACACCAAACCTCAAGTGCCACATGTGCAACTGATCACAACGAAGGTAGTCAGCAACGCTACATTGTTTCCCCCACTGTAAGCCCACCGGTTAGCACAGCAGCAAATGTTGAGGTGTCGTTGCAAGGCCACAGCAGTCAGGGAATCCCACTGTTATATCAACGAAAGACTGATTCTAGGCCATCAGAAAGAACACCAACTCCATCACCATCATCAACCCTCTCTCAGTCCGCCCTGTCCACCGCTACTTCCACCATATGCAGCTCTCAAGTCCAGCTCACCCTCCCAGACACTATGAGTAGGTCAAGAAAGTACTCAGTCTCTCATCCGCGTACACTGGGTTTGAACGCTCACATTGCCAAACTAATCTCGTTTGAGATGATGCCCTTTCAGTTGGTGGAAAGCGCAGCTTTCCGCGAACTCATGGCCTATGCAGTACCACGTTATGACCTACCCAGTCACCACTTCTTCTCTCGCAAAGCCATCCCAGCCCTCCACCATCATGTGAAAGACCGCATTGTCCATGCACTCAAGCAGTCAGTGAGCGGAAAGGTGCACCTCACAACTGATGCATGGTCCAGTCGGCATGGCCAGGGCCGTTACGTGTCCATCACTGCGCACTGGGTTAATGTGGTGGATGCAGGGTCCACAGGGGACAGCGGTGGTGGGACAGTGCTGCCTAGCCCACGGTATAGGAAACAGTTGGCTGTAGGCGTTCGACCCTCCTCCTCCTCCTCCTCCAGAAGCGAAAGCTCGTCCACAGAGCGCAGTCGTACGAGCACTCCATCTGCAGCTGCCACTGTTGCACACGAGGTGTCCCCCTATCGAGCAGCTAGTGGAAAGCGTCAGCAGGCTGTGTTGCAGATGATGTGTTTGGGCGACAGACACACCGCCGAGGTGCTGGCCGAGTACTTGAAGCGACAAACTGAGTCATGGCTGGGCAGTGTACATCTTGAGGCAGGCAAGGTAGTTAGTGATAACGGCCGTAATTTTGTGGCAGCCATAGCCCTTTCAAAACTCAGCCACATACCTTGCTTGGCTCACACCTTGAACCTGGTGGTGCAGTGCTTCCTCAAAAATTATCCGGAGTTAACAGCCCTGCTCCAGAAGGTGCGAAGACTGTGCGCGCACATCCGCCGGTCGCCTGTGCACTCCGTTCGTATGCAGAAGCTGCAGCGATTGCTCCACCTTCCCAACCACCGCCTCATTATCGACATTGCAACAAGGTGGAACTCCACCCTGCACATGGTGGAGCGGCTGTGCGAGCAGAGGCAGGCCATAATGCATTTGTGGGAGGATACACGGCCAGGCACTTTGAGAGCAGACATGGAGTTGACAGGTGTGCAGTGGTCGAAGCTGAAAGACCTCTGTAAAGTCCTTCAGTGTTTTGAGGAATGCACACGGCTGGTAAGCGCAGACGACGCCATCCTAAGCATGAGCATCCCACTTATGCGTCTGCTCATGCAAACTTTGACGCACCTTAAGGAGCAGGCGTCTGCAGCCAATGTTGATGAGGAGGAAGAGGAGGAGGGAATCCTTGATGACATTCAGCCATTGTCTGCTCAGGGACCTCTCCTGGACGAGGTGGAGGAAGAAGAGGAGGAGGAGGAGGATGATGGGGATGATTACTTAGGGGAGGAGGATGCATCTCGTGGGGCAAGTGAAAATGTTGGCGTGGCAAGGTCTGGTACAGGGTTTGTGCGTGACTGGAGGGATGTGGATTTGCCAGAAAGTGCTCCTCCAACCAGCACTCGCAGTGCATCATTGACACCGGGAACATTGGCCCACATGTCAGATTATGCCTTGCAGATCCTAAAAAGGGACCCCCGCATTGCCAAAATGATGAATGATGACGACTACTGGTTGGCCAGCATCCTGGATCCACGCTATAAAGGCAAATTACAAAACATCATGCCACAGGAGAACCTTGACCTAATATTGGCTAATAAACAAGCAACTCTGGTAAATCGGTTGCTTGAGGCATTCCCAGCACACAGCAGCGGTGATGGTTCTCACACGAGCCGTACGGGCCGGGGGCAGCTTGGCAGAGGTGTTCGTGGTGCACACAGCAGAAGTGGCGTTGGAGACAGGGGTTTCATGACAACTGGTAATACTGCATCGATGGAAAGTGACAGGAGACAGCAGTTGTCAACTATGGTTACAAACTACTTTTCCTCCCATATCGATGTTCTCCCACACAGGTCATTCCCCTTTGACTATTGGGCCGCTAAACTGGACTCCTGGCCTGAATTGGCACAATATGCCTTACAGGAGCTCGCTTGCCCAGCTGCAAGTGTGCTATCGGAAAGAGTATTCATTGCAGCTGGATCAATCCTGACAGAAAAAAGGACCCGTCTGTCAACCCAAAATGTGGATGATCTAACCTTCATTAAAATGAACCACGCATGGGTTTCCAAGGATTTTGTCCCACCTTCCCCTGATGACACATAGGGTGACAGAAAAATGGCTTGCTTTGGTCCACCTCTTCCTGGGACTTGACCTATTTCACCTTTTGTATCAGCTGAATGTCCAACATCAACATATGCCACTTTCTAAAACTCCCTAACTGTGCTGCCTCCCCCCCCATGGCCGGGGTCACCACCTAGCGCACGACACCGTGTGAGTGCCGTTGCCCTGGACAGGTGGGTAGGCCGACTCTTGGGCGCGGGCACTGGCACAGGGTCCCTCATAGTGCAATCAAGTGTCTCTGACGGTGGTGGTGCACACCCGCCGTCAGACACACCGCCGTTCTATGAGGGGCCCAGTGCCAGTACCGACGCCCACGAGTGGGCCCCCCTTGCTTGGGCAGGGCCCCAGCATTTGCAATCTTTACCTCTCCCTGCTCCTCCACTGTGTAGTCTGGGCCGTCAAATCCATACTGTGCCTGACACCGTTTGAGCCTGCCTCCTGATGTATAGACATATATTTTGAATGTGTACGCTATCCATACATGTTATCTGGGGATACGGTACCCTTTCTCACCTTTGTGCAATCACGTGCAATCCATACTGGGCCTAACACCTTCTGAGCCTGCCTCCTGATGTATAGACATATATTTTGAATGTGTACGCTATCCATACATGTTATCTGGGGATACGGTACCCTTTCTAACCTTTGTGCAATCACGTGCAATCCATACTGGGCCTAACACCGTCTGAGCCTGCCTCCTGATATATAGACATATATTTTGAATGTGTACGCTATCCATAAATGTTATCTGGGGATACGGTACCCTTTCTAACCTTTGTGCAATCACGTGCAATCCATACTGGGCCTAACACCATCTGAGCCTGCCTCCTGATGTATAGATATATATTTTGAATGTGTACGCTATCCATACATGTTATCTGGGGATACGGTACCCTTTCTAACCTTTGTGCAATCACGTGCAATCCATACTGGGCCTAACACCGTCTGAGCCTGCCTCCTGATGTATAGACATATATTTTGAATGTGTACGCTATCCATACATGTTATCTGGGGATACGGTACCCTTTCTCGCCTTTGTGCAATCACGTGTAATCCATACTGGGCGTGAGAACGGCTGGCGAGCTGTTAAGCAAGCTACAGCACCTGTGGTTTGCATACGTATGTTTTTCATTTTTTCAGGAATGACGGTTAGGCCTAATTCCGGAACTGCGGTTGACCTGCACTTACTGGGAAATCATTGTTCGCGGGTAATAATTGTAATCAGTGATCCCCATCACTAACGTTGTTCAGCGGGTTATCTGCACCTGTAAGCGACAAACGCTGGCCTTTTCCGTGTAGCGCACATGCAGCCACGGACATGTAAGGGCATGACACACCAGTTATTGGCCAATCTCATGTGCCAGAGCCTCACGTGTCCCTCTAGTAAGCCGGACTCGGACCGCGGGGCATGACGGAGTCTCGTTCGTTAACGGAATTAAGCTTGCAATGTGTGCATCTGTTCTGTAGCTGGCATGGTTGAGGTTTCCCAGGTGAAGTCGAATTTAACCGTAGGCTCCACTCCTGGTGGTGCCCTTCTGGACATTCCTTTAAGGTTCAGCTTTGCAACCATACTGCCCACGTAAAACAAACACTTTGCCTTCATGAACGCTGTTTGGAGGGTCATGACTCGTGGGAATAACGCCGCCCAATCAGTTAACCTGCTAGAGAGATCTTTCGTTGCTCCCAAGCATGACATCACACTCCCTAGGAAGAAGGTAATGCCACTGTGGTGACCGTACTCCTGGGGGCAACACAAGTGCACTGATGCCCAGCCACTGCTCGATGAATCTGCTGGTACATTGACCCAGACCACTACATTCCCCTCGCACGCTACACGGCCTGAATCTGACCCTGATGAAACTCAGGTTACCCTTCCCATATACAGTTCCATCTTACACGGTGACAAAGAGGAAGCTGCAGATGAAAGTGCAGGTTCGGCCCACCCGCCATCAGACACACCACCGTACTATCAGGGGCCCTGTGCCAGTGCCGTCGCCAACGAGTGGGCCCCCCCTGCTTGCTCAGGATCACAGCACTTGCAAAGTTGAAATACTGTGCAGTGAGATGGAAGATGGGGACGACGAGGAGTCCAGACAAGTACAGGGATTCCCTAGCGAGGAGACTTATTTGATTGTTTTCAATGTTGGGACAGCAATTTTTGGGGAGCACTATACTCTGGAGAATGATAGATGGGGCCCACCATACACTGGAACATTCCAAAGGTGGACATCAGACACTGGAGCAGCATTTACAGGGCCCATTATACACTAGAGCATTAGAAATGGGGCCCATTATGTTTGGAGCATTATTTGGGCCCATAAGACAGTGGAGCTTCATCCATGGGGACCAACATATACTGTAGCATTATGTGGAGCTCATCATATACTGTTTCAAACATTATATGGGACCAATAATTCTGTATGGAGAAATAGATGGGCCTCGTCATGAGATGTAAAAAGTGAAGTATTTTTCATTGTACTATACCGCTATTTCTCTGCCGTATCGGAGCATGATGAGTTGTGGTATGTGTTAAAGGGGCGCTCTTTCGCCCAGGGCACATGAAAACCTGGAGCCAGCCCTCCCCCCCCACAACTGTAGCCAAATAACCCCCATTTTTCAGTGCGTAACTTGTATTATGAAGTTAATTAAGGTTGACAAGCTTAAGTAAGAAGAATTGATGCTTTTGGCATTCAAATGGGCACTGTTGGTGTGTTTCCTGTCCTCCTCTCACTGCCGACTTTTATTCCCCATTGACTTACATTGGGTTTCGTGTTTCGGTACGACCCCGACTTTTCCCTATAATCGGACGATCTTGCTCGACCCGACTTTTGGAAAAGTCGGGTTTCACGAAACGAAACGCGACCCTAAAAAAACAAAAGTCGCTCAACTCTAATCCTGAGCATTGTCAGAGAGCTGTTTGACTGTTTTAGCGGTTTGCCGCCAAATAAACTGATCCTGATTGTAACGATTGGGGGTTGTCCAGCCATTGTGCGTTCAGATCGATGTAGATTGGATGGAATAGTGGAGTCTTCCAGTGGAGGCAAAGTTGGTTCCGCACCTGCAGTGACATTTTCTTCTGGGGTCTCAGGCTCCTGATCAACAGACGAATTTTCAGAAGGCTGTTCGGAACATTCTTCCTCTTCATCTTCCTCAGCCATGGGAGGCACCTCTTCAGGAACCTCAGGGGTTTCTTCCCTTTGCATGGGGTCCTCGGAGAGGCATGGCCAGAGCATATTCCTGTGGACCATTCTTGTGGGCACATCCTTTTCTCTTTCTGGATAGATCTCATATAAAGGCCCATCCGTACTGACCCGACGCTTCACTCTGTATGGCCCACTCTCCCACTGATTTTCCAGCTTGTCACATGGACGTTTCTCCCGCACCAACACTCGATAACCAACCTGAAGATCTGTCCCTTGCAGAGGAAGCTTCTCAGGGTGCTCCAGTTCCCGGAGCCGTGTCTGAACCAGATGAGGTAAGGTCTGTGGACAGTGGTGATGTTCTCGGACCCAGGTAGACACCTCTGCCCATGCATAGTCCTCACCTGGATCCAGGTCCAGTTCTATGACTTCTTTTCCCGTTCGGCCGAACAACAAGGAGTAAGGTGTGTAACCGGTGGTTTGATGGACCCGATTGTTGTAGATCCACACGGGTTCAGAGACCTACTCTGGCCACCTAGCATTCCTATCGTCTTCCAAGGTCCTTAACATCTGAATTAGAGTATGGTTAAACAGCTCACAGGCCCCGTTTCCCTGAGGATGGTACGATGTGGTGTGTCATCTGTCGAACTGATAGATTCGCTGTAATTCATCCATTACTCTTCCCAAGAAACAAGCTTCTTGGTCCAAATGGATCCTCTGTGGGCATCCATACACTTGAATAAAATGTTTACAGATGGCGTACGCAACGGACTCAGCCATCTGGACCCGGGTGTGCATCACCACCGCAAACTTCGTGAAATGGTCTACCATCACTAGACAGTGGTCGTATCCTTCGTGGGCCAGCCCGATGGTCAAATAGTCGATGGTCAACAGTTCCAGGGGGGCTAAGGTTACTATCGTCTGAGTACAAACTCTTTGTTCTGGGGACTTGGCCAACTCACAGGCCCGACAGAGTCCACAAGCCTCCTTGACCGCTGCTCTTAGCCAGGGATGGTAAACAAACCGCTGTAGCCACTGGAAAGTTTTTTCAGGGCCGAAGTGAGCCCCTTTTTCGTGAGCTTCAGTGGTCACGATGGACAGCACCATCTCTGTAATCACCACATGCCAGGAAGCCCCAAGTTCCCTCTGTATTTGAACCTTCTGATGTCTGTGCCCCCTGCATCTTTTGTGATGTATGTGCCCCCAGCATCTCATGTAATGTATGTGCTTTCGGCATCTCCTGTGATGTACATGCCCTGGCATATCCTGTCATGTACATGACCTGGCATCTCCTGTGATGTATGGGCCCCAGCCCCTCCTCTGTTGTATATGCCCTTGCATCTTCTGTAATTTAAATACCCCAGCATCTCCTGTGATGTACATGTCTTGTAATATATATGGCCTGGTGTCTCCTTTAATGTATGTTCTCCCAGCCCCTCCTGTAATGTATATAGTATATGCCCTTAGCCCAGAGGCGTATCTAGGGGGGGCAGCTGGGGGCATATGCCCCAGGTGCGGCCACCACGGGGTCGCAGTCGGGCCGCCTAATGCGGCGGTCCGCAGTGTCTCCCCTGGTAGCAGCATTCTGCCGCCCCCTGGACTGGAAGTTGGCCGTTCTCTGTGTCGGCTGTCAAGCTGACAGCCAGCACAGAGAAGCTGCCACGCGCCTGCTCTCAGGGATCAATTGTACTGGCCTCTGTACGGATGCCAGTACTATTGAAGCACTGACCGCTGGGTCAGAGCGACACCAGCAGCGTGATCAGGTCATGTGATCACACTGCTGACGTGAATCGCCGATGCGCAGAAGGGCAAACACTGGTGGCAGGTCAGTGCTCCACTCTGGAGCTGAAGAAACCACCGAAGTTGGGTGGAGGGGGGATTTGGAGGGGGGTACATAATGTGTGGGGATTTGGAGTGGGGATGGGGGGTTATTTAATGTGTGGAGGGATTTGGAGTAGGGATGGGGGGTACTTAATGTGTGTGGGGGATTTGGAGTGGGGATGGGGTTATTTAATGTGTGGGGGATTTGTAGTGGGGATGGGGGATTTAATGTGTGCGGGGGGATTTGGAGTGGGGATGGGGGGATTTAATGAGTTGGGGGTGGGGGGATTTGGAGGGGGTACATAATGTGTGGGGGATTTGAAGTGGGGATGGGGGTTATTTAATGTGTGGGGGAATTTGGAGTAGGGATGAGGGGTACTTTATGTGTGGGGGGATTTGGAGTGGGGATAGGGGGTTATTTAATCTGTGGGGAGATTTGGAGTGTGGATGGGGGTACCTAATGTGTGGGAGGAATTTAGAGTGGGGATGGGGGTTATTTAATGTGTGAGGAGATTTGGAGTAGGGATGGGGGTACTTAAAGTGTGGGGAGATTTGGAGTGGGGATGGGGGGATTTAATGTGTGTGTGGGGATTTGGAGTCAGGATGGGGGATTTAATGAGTTGGGGGTGGGGGGATTTGGAGGGGGTACATAATGTGTGGGGGTATTTGGAGTGGGGATGGGGGTTATTTAATGTGTGGGGGATTTGGAGTAGGGATGAGGGGTACTTTATATGTGGGGGATTTGGCGTGGGGATGGGGGGTACTTAATGTGTGTGGGGGATTTGGAGTGCGGATGGGGTTATTTAATGTGTGGGGGGATTTTGAGTGGGGATGGGGATTTAATGTGTGTGTGGGGATTTGGAGTGGGGATGGGGGGATTTTATGTGTTTGGGGAGATTTGAGGACACAAAATGAAGAGTATGTATGTATGAGGGCATGTATGAGGAAACAGTATGGAGGATGGGTGCAGACACAGTATGGTGAGCGGGGGGATGGGTGCAGACAGTATGGGAGCGAACGGGTAAATGTATGTGAACACAGTATGAGTAGCGATGGGAAACATGTATGGGTAGTGAGGGAGATTGGATGTGTGCAGACACAGTATGGGGAATCAGGGGTATGTGTGAGCAGACAGTATAGAGAGTGAGGGGGTAAATATATGAGGATACAGTATGGTGAACAGGTGGGATGTTAGAGGAGACAGTATGAGGAGGGAGGGGAATAGTGTGAGACGACAGTATATTGCAGATATTTTTTTTTTTGGAGCATTATAATGACACTTCTATCTTTAAGGGCATCGTGTGGAGATTTGCTGCAGAAGACCGGAGAAGATGGAAGTCTGTAGAGAAGAGATGGGGATGAGAAAACTCATCATGGGGTCTGGACATAAAGAAGAAAACAAGGAGAACGACTCCAGAGATGATGTCATCTATAAGGTACCAGGATGTAAATATTATTTGTGAAACTAATTCTCATGTTTTTATTTTTGTTAGGAACGTTAAAGGGGTTGTCCAGGTTTGTGTTGAGTCAGCAGACATTCTATGTGGCTGCTGACTTCTGAATTCTCACAGTGCTCACTGAATGCTGTCAGGATTCTCTTGTGCTGGTGATTTACATACATGTGGTCACATGCTGACTAGACATGTGTGGCCTCATGCAATGAAAATAAACGGAGTGAGGCAAGGCACGCCTAGTCGGATTGTGGCCACAAGTATAAAAATCACATGCTTGTGCTGACATGACTGTGTACTCTAGCCACCGGTACGGGAGAATCCTAAAAGTGTGCAGTGCATTCGTTGTGAGAATTCAGAAGCTTGCAATGTCAGGATTCAGCTCTGCAGGTTCCAGTAGTCATCACATGGACACTTCACTCAGATGCGATTTTCATATTTATGGTCCTGTTGTCACCCATAACTGCTTCTCTCAGTTTTTCACTGAACATTGAGAGCATTAGGAAAAGCAGCTCGTCTGTACGTGACTAAGTGTGCAAATTGCATGTGTTCTTGGGGGGGAGGGCACCGAACCGAATTCTTGCCCTGGGTGCCAGAAAGCCTAGACACACCTCTGCCTTAGCCCCTCCAGTGATGCATATGCCGCCATTCCTTCCTGTGAAGGATATGCCCCTGCACTTCCTGTGATGTTTATGAACCAAACATCTCCTGTCAGTTAAGTACCTCCATGTCTCATGTGATGTATATGTCCCCTGGCTTCTCTTGTGATACATATGCTCCAATCACTCATGTGATGTATATATTCCCCACCTCTTCCTATCATGTACTGTATATGCCCTGGCATCTCCTGTGACGTATTTGTATGGGGGTGAAGTGCACGAAGAGTCGGGGGAGGGATGCCTCCTCTGCTCCATGACCCGAACCATTGAGCAGGGCAGCAAGTTCCCCGGGGGACAGAGAAGAGGCTGAACACAGGAAGCCAGCAGAGCAGAGAGCGGGAAAAGAGCGCGCACTTTCCTCAGAGCAGCCTAGGCAGCAGACAGGGGAGGACGCTGACGCAGACTGGGAGAGAGACAGAGCTCCCGGTCACAGAGTAAAGACCAGGGTACCGCACACAGAGATTGCAGACTGTGAGTACGTGAGGCTGTGTACTGTGGAGACAGCAAAGGTGCGCCCTGATCGCTGTGAACTGAGACCCGCAGAGAAGCAGAGGCCTGTATAGAGACTGAGGCCAGAGCAGACACCGTAGCCCGTGACTACGTGAAGATGGAGCCTGCAGTGACAGATGAGGTGTGTCCTGACTCCATTGTGAAGTCTGTGTCCAGTGTAAAGACAGCAGCTAGTGCAAAGACTGCAGCTAGTGCGGAGACAGTGATTTGTGCTGAGAGATCTAACAGGGGACGGAGTGTTGTTTCCCCTGGGAGAGGCTGTTGTGCTTAAACAAAAGACTCAGAGCAGAGGGGTCCCCGTTTGTCCAGTACCCCCTCTGCTTCCAGCATTAACCCTTGAGACCCTAGTGGAGGAATGTAAAGACACATAGTACAGATGGACTACAGACGACAAGTGCTGCTGGTAATTCCACGCCAAGGTGGGAGTAGAGTGACCCTTCAATCAAGACTCCTTCAGACTGAGAAGTTCCTCCATAGGAAAACTACCCTTTATACTGTTTAACACTGTTTATGCTTTTTGTCTGCTTTCTCAACTCGTTCTCATATTATTCTTATTTGCACTGTTAATTTTGTTAGTGTTATCCCCTGTAAATAAACCTCCCTTTAACTATTGGTCCGTCTGTTCCATGGTGACATATTCATCTCCTGCACCTTATTACATATATATGCCCCCAGACTCACCTGTGATGTATTTCTCTGGTGTCTCATGTGATGTGCATGCCCCTGTATCTCAAGTGATGTACAGTCATATTTAAAAGTTTGGGCACCCCTATTAATGTTAACCTTTTTTCTTTATAACAATTTTGGTTTTTGCAACAGGTATTTCAGTTTCATATATCTAATAACTGATGGACTCAGTTATATTTCTGGATTCAAATGAGGTTTATTGTACTAACAGAAAATGTGCAATCTGCATTTAAACAAAATTTCACCGGTGCAAAAGTATGGGCACCCTTATCATTTTCTTGATTTGAACACTCCTAACTACTTTTTACTGACTTCCTGAAGCACTAAATTGGTTTTGTAACCTCATTGAGCTTTGAACTTCATAGCCAGGTGTATCAGATCATGAGAAAAGGTATTTAAGGTGGCCACTTGCAAGTAGTTCTCCTATTTGATTCTCCTAAGAAGAGTGGCATCATGGGCTCCTCAAAACAACTCTCAAATGATCTGAAAACAAAGATTATTCAACATAGCTTTTCAGGGGAAGGATACAAAAAGTTGTCTGAAATTTGTGTGAAATTAATATCCCGAGGCGGCCGTCTCTTGTGTGTAACACTGCCTGATTTGGAACTGAGGTTTATTGACTCCCTAAATTTCATACCGATGAAACTTAGTAAGATGCCGCAGGCTATGGGATTCTCAGGTTCAAAAGGACATTTCCCCCACTTTTTTTACACCGAAGAAAATCAAAACTATGTGGGCCCCCTACCAGCTGTAAAATATTATGGGGTAGAGTACATGTCACCTAGTGAGAAAGGGGAATTCATGGAGTGGTATGAGACGCAGGAAAATACAACTTTTGACTTTAATTCTGAACTAAAGTCTTACTGTAAACAAGATGTTGAGATTCTGAGACACTCATGTGAACTTTACAGGGAGCGTGTCATGGAAATGACGCAGAAAAATGTTAAAATATACTGTAAGCAAGAAAAGAAAAAAATTGAAGTGTCCAGATGTGTTGATCCTTTTCAACTCGTAACCCTTGCATCTGTATGTATGTCAATGTACAGGTTTAAATTTCTTCCAAAAAAGACCATTGCCATTTTACCGGGTGATAATTATCACAAGACACAAAAACGGTTTTCATCACCCGCTATACAGTGGCTCATGTATGTATCCCACACAGAGAACATAGCAATCCAACATGCTTTAAGAGGTGGTGAAAAACGAGTTGGGAAATATTTTTTAGACGGTTATGCCTATGTTAATGAGAGACATATCGCATTCGAATTTCAGGGGTGTTTTTATCATGGGTGTCCAATCTGCTATAATGAATACGATTCAAATAAGGTCACAAACACCTCCTATGGTCAATTATATTATGCCTTTTTAGCTAAAAAACGTTTTCTGCAGTGGTGTGGCTACACAGTGAGAGTCCTGTGGGAACATGAATGGAATGAAATGATTCAAAAAGATTCTAATCTTCAATCATTTCTTCTCCAAATGGAATTCCCAGTCCCTTTAGACCCCCACGATGCTCTTTATGGGGGCCGTACTAATGCCATTAAACTTTATCACCAACTGAAGCCTGGGGAGACGCTACATTACTATGATTTCACCAGCCTGTATCCTTTTGTAAACAAAACTAAAACATATCCCGTTGGTCATCCACACATTATCTATGAGGATTTTGGGTTCATTAAAAAATACTTTGGAATTGCCAAAGTCAAGGTCTACCCTCCGAGGGATTTATTTTTTCCTGTTCTACCGGTAAAACTCAACAAAAAATTATTGTTTCCTCTATGCTACACATGCTCTGTAAATTCGCAGACAGAGGAATGTACACATAGTGATGAAGAGCGGGCTCTGACAGGTACATGGTGCACTATAGAGCTTGAGATGGCCATAGAGAAAGGCTATAGGATAGCCCACATCTATGAAATTTGGGATTTTCCTAAAACCAGTGACCGCCTGTTTTCTCGGTACATTAAATTACATCTTAGGGATAAGCAGGAGGCCTCAGGCTATCCTAGCTGGTGCACTGATGACAGTAAGAAACAACAGTACATTGATTCCTTTCTTGAAAAAGAAGGGGTTCAATTACGCTCTGAAAATATAGGAGAGAACCCTGCTAAGAGACAGATCTCCAAACTTTTCTTAAATTCTTTATGGGGAAAGTTTGCCCAGAAATCTAATTTACCATGTACCAGCATTATTAGCGATCCTGATGAACTGTTTCAACATGTTTTTTTACCGTATTACGATGTTTCGATGTTGCATTTTATTGATGATGAAACCGCAACAATAGATTGGAAATATACAGAAGGGCACCACACCATCAACAAGAACACAAACATTTTTATAGCCTGTTTTACAACAGCGTATGCTAGACTAGAGCTTTACTCTCTGCTGGACAGGCTGCAGGAAAGGTGCCTTTATCACGATACTGATTCTGTTATCTTTGTGCAGAGAGAAGGTGAGTGGAGTCCTCCTTTAGGTGATTACCTGGGGGAATTGACCAGTGAGATACCTGATGACACTTACATCACTGAGTTTGTATCTGCAGGCCCAAAGACCTACGGATACAAACTCAACACCGGTAAAACTGTCTTAAAAGTGAAGGGAATAACATTAAATGTTGGTAATGCTCAATCTATTAATTTCAGCAGTCTAAAAGATCTTGTTCTGGACTACCCGCGTAATTCTGATTCTGAAACGCAAAAACGTATTGTCGTAGAGCAGCCCGGCATTGTGAAAAATAAAAAGTTCTGGTCCGTTGAAACAAGACTTCTTCGAAAAACCCAAAAGTGTGTTTACACAAAGCGCAGACTATTAGACGATTTTACCACCGTGCCATTTGGATATTAATTGTGACTCATGATGGACCCACGTTTGCAGCATCCATTCTCGTGTATTCTAGCAGGCCCGTCTAATTCTGGAAAAAGTTACTTTGTAAAACAATTGTTACATAATATTGACACTCATTTTTCTCATAAGCCTGATAATATTGTTTGGTTTTATTCCTGCTGGCAGAAACTATATGATGAAATCTCTCTTTCTTTTCCCTTCATCAGATTTGTGGAGGGTCTGCCGCATACATTCGTAGATGATGAATTATTCCCTCCTGAAAAGGTAAATTTGACTATTGTTGACGATCTCATGGAGAGTGCTAGTGATAACTGCGAAATAGAAAGAGCATTTACCAAGTATGTCCACCACAGAAATCTCAGCATTTTCTACCTGGTACAAAACATATTTTGTCAAGGAAAGAAAAGCCGCACGATAAATTTAAACACAAAGTACATGGTCCTTTTTAATAACCCTCGGGATAAATTGCAAATTGTAACACTAGCGCGACAAATGTATCCAGGAAAAACACGCTATTTCTTAGAAGCTTTTGAGGATGCCACGCGGGTGCCTTATGGGTATTTGTTGCTAGACTTAAGAGCTGATACCCCTGAGGACCTTCGCTTGAGGACGGACCTGTTTCCTCCAGCGTTACCAGCTGTGTATGTTCAAAAGAAAAATACTTCTAAAAAGTGAATTTTAAACAAAATCAGACATTCTACACTGCGACCATAGTGTTGTAAAGATGTCGGAGAGAATACGGCGTAACTGGAAGCTCTTAAAAACACTGGTGAAGGCCCCACCTTCTATCAGAAAATCTATTTTGTGCAATGCGAGTCATGATTTAATTACAGCTATAGGGGAGATTGCATTAAACATCTTAAAAGGTCGAATCCCTCTGAAAGAGCGACAAAAAAATATACTAAAAAAGTGGCGAAAAGCTATAAAATCCATGAGTAATAAATCTCACAGCATAAAGAAAAAGAAGCAGCTACTGAAGCAGACTGGTGGCTTTATAGGTCCTCTTTTAGGCTTTGCAATCCCAATAATAACAAGCCTGCTTGCCGGCAAATAATGGAACAAACCGAGAAAATGTATCTTGTTCCCAAGCAGGAGCTAATCAAACTTCGGCCCCCTATCACAGACATTCGCCAAAGCGTTATCCAACGTCTTGATGGTGAAATTAGTGAGATTTTACAGCGTCGTGACATGCCGGATGACGTGAAAATTAAAAAATATAGTGATGTACTGCAAAGATACTTGGTTCATGCTAAACAAGATGCTAAGGAGCTATCAACTTTAAAGATCATTAACACTCCAGAATCTGATCACCAACAATTGTCAAATTCACCCGTTGATAAAAGCCCCGCTGTCAATGAAATTGTAAGTCATGTAAATCCACGATATAAAAAGAATGCAGAACTTCTACTAAACAAGATGTTGCAAAACACAAATATTACATCGTGGAATGATAAAAGTGAGTTTATTTTCAAAGGAACTGTAATACCCGGCTCTAATATGCTGGATTTGGTGCGTAACACAACTCAGAGCCATGCCCTAACTGGCAGGAATTTACCAAGGGGCTGGAATACATTTATGCACGCTATGGCCGAGTTAAATATGCCATCCACAGTTGTGGGCAATTCCGCTACTAGAGTCCATTTAGATAAATTAAAAATGCCCATGAATGAAACTGATGGCGTGTATAATCCTCGAGCCCTATCCACCCCCAGTCGGGCGATCCGTCCTTTACACTTCTCACCATTAGGTATCACACAAGGGCCACTGATGCCTAAAAAAAGTACTGTTCCATTACTACAGTCCATGTGGCTCACTATGTAACATTGGTTCTGTTCAATTGTAATGCATTAAATTATTATATAAGAAATGTGATGTATATATTTATAATATTAAATATACAAATTGTTATATATGAATGTAATGCTTTTTGTAACACTTTATACTGTCCTGTATTATATATATTTTGATTTGATTAACTGCAGTGCAGTGTGATAAATAAAATGTAATTGAATGTACTTCTAAAATGACAGTGTAAATGTCAAATGTAATGCTTTATAAAATGTATTTGATTGTTGTTCAATAAACACTATTATATTTTTCATAAAAATGGCGTCTCTCATTTTTATTTACAATTCGAATAAAATGTTTCCTTTATTAAAATATTCACCATATAAATAATACACCCATTGAATCGATACTAATTAAAGTATAAAATGTCTATAAAAGGCAAACATTTGATTCCTTTATTAAAATATTGGCCATATACATAATATGCCCAATGAACCGATACTAATTAAAGTATAAAAAGGATATAAAAGGGTCCTTTATTGGTCATATAAAAGCGTATCAAACACATCCTTTTATATCAAACAATAGCGATTGATATAAAAGTGATTCAATCACGATCCTTTTATTCTACTTTTATTCTACTTTATTAAAAGTAGAATAAAAGAGAAAATAATTGGACATATAAATATTTTGTCCTATAATAACTTTTTATATACAATTTGATATCAAATTGTATAAAAGTGTATCAAACACAACCTTTTATATCAAACAATAGCGATTGATATAAAAGTGATTCAATCACGATCCTTTTATTCTACTTTTATTCTACTTTATTAAAAGTAGAATAAAAGAGAAAATAATTGGACATATAAATATTTTGTCCTATAATACCTTTTTATATACAATTTGATATCAAATTGTATAAAAGTGTATCAAACACATCCCTTTTATAACAATTTGATATCAAATTGTATAAAAGGGGCGTGTTTGATACACTTTGATAGGGGCGTGGTACCTGTCAGATTTCTTTTTGACGAGTAATACAGCCCCCTTACTACTGACATCAGACCTCAGAAGGCACAAGAACAAAATCACCAGCAGGGATAGAGGGATTCAGCTGTCTTAAATCCCAATCAGAAACCCCAGATCTCCAATCGTCTTCCTCATCATCAGGTGGCAAGCCTCTGTCAATCAAATCAGCTCCACTACCTCCAGTAACCACCAGAGGGAGTCCAGAAAGTGAACTCGCTACCCCTCTGACCAGCTCCACCACCCTCAGTAATCACCAGAGGGAAGCCAGAGAGAGAATACACAACACAGAGGGCCAGAGGCGCCCGAAGAGTCCACACGGGCAATAAGTCCAGGACTCGGCAGCAGTCTTGCAACGCTACAAGTGAGAAGCCCAGCCTTCCTCCGAACCAGCACACCAATGGGCTAGTACAGCAGAATGTGGCAACTCATTGCTTGGGCACACGCTTTTAAGACTGGGGCAAAATGGTCAGGGGAACCCACAGAAGCAGTAAGTACAGATGGAGAAGGAGCAGGGCCTGTACATAAAGCAGTACATCAGATCACATCAGATCAGGGCTCATCCTCAGTAGCTACTGACTCTTGTGACTAATGATCTTGTGTCTGGGGCAAAACAGACCGAGGAATGCTTGGGGGTAGCAGAGCTGAACAGAGAGGAAACTGAGAAACCATCAGGGACAGTCCAACCCGGGCCCGTGCAGAGTAACCGTGAACAAAGTGCAGGGAAAGAGAAGGAACCTCGTTATGGAAAGCCTGTTGTAAATGCTGTGAAGTCTTTGGATATTCTGTGTAATGAATCAAGTAAAGATGTCTTTGTTGAAGTTATGATTGACTTTGTCTCAGTTGATGTGAATTTTCCTGGAAACGGTCTCACACTGCAAGGGAGGACCCTGAAGGAGCTGAATCTGGAGACACAGGTATGCTGAGTAGCGAGCATGATTTTTTTGTGAGGAGAGTCCAGGACACCAGAGCCCTCTTACACGTAAGATCCAGCCTGCGCGTCTTCCTCTGCTTACTGTCTCTGAATGGAAATATTGATTCCTGAGGCTGAACTGACGAGCAAACAAGTTTTTAATAAAACGCAGCAAGCAAATCTCTAATAAAACGCAGCAAGCAAATCTCTAATAAAACACAGCACGCAAATCTCTAATAGAATACAACAATAAGATTGACGTAACCGGTGCTCCATGCTGGAAAAAGTCTGCATCCCTTAGAGCCGCGGATTCTGCTCTACGTCCTTTGGTCCAATAGTCTTTAGAACAAGGCCAGCTCCTCATATTCCTCCCTCACTTTTTCAGCATGGACATGAATGTAAGAGATTTCACCTTCATGAGGACAAAACTTTCTATCATCCAGTTTCCTAAAATCATATTCCATGTCATCTATATGAGTAAACTCAACAGTCCCCATTCCATCCTGGTGCACATCAGTATAGTAGACATCTCCAGCTTCACTCATATGATCTTTCAGAACCTGCCAACTCCCCGATGGGGAAGCCCTAAGATGAGGACGCTGTATTCAGTTCCCCCTGATCCCTGGTTTGAACTGGGAAACTCCACACATACCCGGCGAGAACCGAGCTTGTATCCATTGCTTCAAAACTTAGAGTGCTGACCCCAACTAGGAGGATGGTCACTTGGCGGCCTGGTATATAGTGTTCTGGGGGACAATAAAAAATGCACTGAATGGGACACACAGGAGCAGGATACACGAGATGGGTTGCTTGCCAACCTGCCTCAAGTGACCGTCAACATGAATTGATACCCATGCTTAAAGGAGTTTTCCCACAAACAAAAGTTCATTTTAATCAATAATTCTTGGACTAATAATAACTTCCACAATTGGATGTGTTTACAGAAAATGTTCCTGTGCTGAGATGATGTTATAAATGTGCCCCTGCTATGTACTGTCTAATGGCTGTGTCTGACTGTGCTGGAACATGGACTTATTATACCCTCTTGGGCAAAAGAGTACACAGGCATTACAGTACGGGATCACAATTGATTCTTTTTGTGAGGTAAAACATTTCTCTGCCTGATTTTAAACAATGTTTTACTTCAAATACAGAATCATTTGTTATTCCATGATGTAATGTCTGTGTGAGGAGGTAGCGGAGAACCTTGGTGCTCCCTCTCTGGTTCCTGCGTGGTCCCCCCCGTGCACTTTATGTAAATTTGTTATAATTACCATGAACTGCCAATGTATTGCCTTGCACTGTGTTCATATTGTGTAATATGGGGAGTTCCCGTTTAAGTGTCTATGTATTGTACCAAGTTAGGGACAGTTGAGAGTGAAATGTGGGCTGGAATAGCAGCCAGAAAAAAGGCGACAGGAAGCTGCTGCTGGGGCAGTTCCCTGGACACGTCTGCCCAGGGGAGACCCGCAACCACAACTGGGACATTGCCAGACCCCAGGAGGGGACAGATTCTGTTGTTTCGGGACCCACGGACAGTGAGGTGGGCACAGGAATGTGCGAATGCCCCGCTGAAGGGATTATAAGCATCCAGATTCCAGCGAGTGACTCGTCACTACCTTTGATTGTGGACTGAGGCTGCTACTGTGGCTGATACTGAGATGGCCGCAAATAAGAGTAGGGAAAGAGCAGGAAGTATCTATTGTATTTTCTCCAATTACCTCTTTCTACCTTGTTTATCTTAAAAAGAAAAAAAAAGATATAGAGATATAGATTTTAGTCCAAGAGAGGATTCACAAGTTCCCATACACATGAAGACTTTAGTCTAAGAGAGGTTTGGCAGTGTTAGGTCCTGGAAAATGAGAATCACCTTAACGTGGCTTCCAGGTACGCATGAATTGGCCAATTTATGTGCTAAGCATTCTCAATTTTTCTTATTTCTAGTGCAGTAATGCAGCTCAATTTTCATATTTGACGTTTGCAAGCTATGGTGCTACAGAGTGCTGCCTTATTTATTTGATATGAGTTGGTGACTCTAGGTAAGCATCTGTTCATACCTAGTCTATGTTTGGATATGATGGTCAGTTTTTTGAGATTTGTATACAATAGCCTTCTGACTGAGCACTCCACCTTTTAGCCTTAGGCATTTTTAATCACAGCAGGACCCTTCCTCTCCATAGAGATATATTTTTTAGTTCAAGAGAGGATTCACAGGTTCCCATACAGATGAAGACTTTAATCTAAGAGAGGTTTGGCAGTGTTAGGTCCTGGAAAACGAAAATCACCTTAGCATGGCTTGAATTGGCCAATTTATGTGCTAAGTATTCTCAATTTTTCTTATTTCTAGTGCAGTATTGTAGCTCAATTTTCATATTTCATGTTTGCAAGCTATGGCGCTACAGAGTGCTGCCTAATTTATTTGATTGAAAGAAAAAATAAAAGTTATCCCTGTTGGATTACTCCTGTGACCCTGGGATGTGATTTCTTAAGAGGGATGTTGGTTGTGTGCCAAAATGGGGGTATTAGAAGTTTGCTGGCCGCTAGTATAATACAGGCTAACTTAGATAGGGATCTATTCTTGGGCTTCACTGGGAAATTTAGGAAGACTTGTTCTGGAGTTGTAGCTATATGAGAATTAAGTAGTTCTGATAGGATTTGCAAGACATCTATCCAGAAGTCCCGAACATTCGAGCAGGACCACCATATGTGTAGATAGGATCCTTTATCTCCACCGCATTGCCAACATTGTTCGGAGGTAGTTGGGAACCACATGTGGGTCTAAAGAGGGGTTGTGTACCATTGTGTCACTATTTCATATGAATTTCTTAAACTCTCACACAGTGTGAGGGTCCATGAGAAAAGTTGTAGACGTATTTAGTTTGGGTTTCCGAGAATGACATTCTCAAGTCTTTCTCCCATTTTGAAATGAAGGCTCTTTTCAGTCGCGTGTCCTGTGTAAGCAGTAAGTTATAAAGAAATGAGAGTATTTTTTTTAGGTGGTCATGTTTGTGAACACAGAGATTCGTGTGAGCGACCTGGAAGGGACACCATGGGTCATGGCATAGAGTCCTCTCTTTTTATAAAGATTCATAGTGGAGAAAGGTGAGGTTGGACAACGTGTGTAGTGCCTTCATTGCCTGAAAGGTCATAAAGGTGCCATCTTGCAGTAAGTGAGCTATTATAGGGGACATTTCCGGATCACCACGGTTGTTGCACGTATTGGGTATCTCCAAGTTTGGGTCTAACAAATTCGACTCTCGAGTAAGAGAAGAGAGGGGAGGCAAGAGATTGCCTGCAAATGACTGCCAGCATTGGACATTAGCACAGGTCATATGGTTACGGATCTTTTTTTGGAAAGTAAAGAGAGGGAAGAAAATAGTATTGCACAAAGTGGGATGGGGACATGTGTTCTTCTAAGGCGAGTCAGTACTTCCCCTATGGTCTTCAAGCCCAGTCTACAGCTCTTTTGAGTAGCGCAGCCTGATGAGCAATTAATTCAATGCGTAGAATTTCTATATCATTGAGTGGGAAGTTTCCAAAGCTACATCACTATGTGATTGGATTGTTGCACCTTTAAGTGAACATGGGCTGATTTCCAAGCAATACCATACAAAACTTCCTTTAATATCGTCCATTGAGCAAATTATGTTGTGGGAACTACTAATAAGTAGAAACATTGGTGATGCTGTGGGTAGTAGCCAGTATTAAGCGTTATGGTTTGGTGGCCATAGACTACCAGCATGAGAGCATGACTAGATGCCTGCATATCTTTTTGCTATACTCTAGTCCTTTGATATTCTGAATGGAAAAGATGGTGGCTGTGGTAACAGCCAATAACCTATCTCCACTATTCATTCAGAGTGAGGGTATGCTCCCACTAGCAGATCTGCAATTCGGAATGGGAAAACAATCCCATCATGCTGCGAGTGCATATGATACTTGGATCACGCGCACCCATATATGTAAGTCTATGTCTTCAGAGTGCAGTCCGATATCAGAGGACGATGGAGAAGATGGAGAAATTAAGTTCTCCGTCTTCTTTTCACCTGTGATATGAATATGATTCTTTCATGCGAGAGAACAGGATCATACTAGGGTGACTAAGGCGACTCTCAAGTCAAACAGACAGTTTCATCCGAGTTATATTAGCATAATCGGCCTGATTCTCTTGCATTTTCTGAAGGAACTTTTTCTGAGTGTAGGTGATTTGCAAATAAAAAGGTTTAGCATCAATTTTGTGCATTTTTCTTTTACATAACACTCAGAAAGGGTTTAAAAAAATAAAAGAAGTAATACTCACTACTTTCTACTGATGCATTGACATTCGTACATGTGGACATAGAACCTCTGCAGATCATGCACAAAGCATAAAACTTTTACATTTGCTGAAAAAATAGAATATTGATTATATTGATTGTTTGAAATATAAGATGTCGTGTGACCATATAACATATAACTGATGTGTAGAAATCGGACAACATCCTCTTGCCCAGTATGCGATAACAGCCACCAGCTGAGCCAGGGACAGAGAACATGCCTTGTAGCAATTCATACGCGTTAGTTTGCTTCCTCATAGATGAGCTAAAGAGCAATGAATTGCTACAAATGGGTTAAATGCGGCTTGATGCCATCCAAATGAGTGAGCTCAGCTGTGTCTTTATTTGGTGCAGTGGAAGACATGATGTCACCCAGTTCTTTCATCTGGGCCATCAAGGGCTTTTATTCTACTTTCATTTCCTGTGGCCAGCAAAAAGCCTGTTGGACAGTGGTCTGACTGAGTTGTGAATTCAGTGGGAACATTCCCTGAAAGTTGCAGCAAAGCTACAAACAAATATTAGTGAAGCATCTGACCCCTTTCTATGGAGCTATATATCAACTGTCATTACTTTTTATTTGGGGGTATTTCCTCTTTCTGCTATGATATTTATTTATGGTTTCATAGGTGATGCTATGATCAAGTAATATACAGTGGGTACGGAAAGTATTCAGACCGCTTTAAATTTTACACTCTTTGTTTCATTGCAGCCATTTGGTAAATTCAAAAAGTTCATTTTTTTCTCATTAATGTACATTCTGCATCCCATCTTGACTGAAAAAAACAGAAGTGTACATATTTTTGCAAATTTATTAAAAAAGAAAAAACGAAATATCACATGGTCATAACTATTCAAGCCCTTTGGTTAGACACTAATATTTAAGTCACATGCTGTCCATTTCCTTGTGATCCTCCTTGAGATGGTTCTACTCATTCAGTGGAGTCCAGCTGTGTTTAATTAAATTGATAGGACTTGATTTGGAAAGGCACACACCTGTCTATATAAGACCTCACAGTGCATGTCAGACCAAATGAGGATCATGAGGTCAAAGGAACTGACCAAGGAGCTCAGAGACAGAACTGTGGCACGGCACAGATCTGGCCAAGGTTACAAAAGAATTTCTGCAGTACTCAAGGTTCCTAAGAGCACAGTGGCCTCCATAATCCTTAAATGGAGGAAGTTTGGGACCACCAGAAGTCTTACTAGACCAGGCCGTTCAGCCAAACTGAGCAATCGTGGGAGAATAGCCTTGGTGAGAGAGGTAATGAAGGACCCCAAGATCACTGTGGCTGAGCTCTAGAGATCCAGTAGGGAGATGGGTGAAAGTTCCACAAAGTCAATTATGAATGCAGCCCTCCACCAGTCGGGCCTTTATGGCAGAGTGGCCCGACGGAAGCCTCCTCTCAGTGCCAGACATATGAAAGCCCACATAGAGTTTGCTAAAAGACACATGAAGGACTGCCAGACTATGAGAAATAAGATTCTCTGGTCTAATGAGACGAAGATAGACCTTTTTGATGATAATTCTAAGCGGTATGTGTGGAGAAAACCAGGCACTGCTCATCACCTGTCCAATACAATCCCAACAGTAAAACATGGTGGTGGCAACATCATGCTATGGGAGTGTTTTTCAGCTGCAGGGACAGGACGACTGGTTGCAATTGAAGAAAACATGAATGTGGCCAAGAACAGAGATATCCTGGGTGAAAACCTCTTCCAGAGTGCTCTGGACCTCAGACTTGGTCGAAGGTTCACCTTCCAGCAAGACAATGACCCTAAGCACACAGCCAAAATAACAAAGGCGTGGCTTCAGAACAACTCTGTGATCATTCTTGACTGGCCCAGCCAGGGCCCTGACCTAAACCCAATTGATCATCTCTGGAGAGAACTGAAAATGGCTGTCCACCAACATTCACCATCCAACCTGACGGAGCTGGAGAAGATCTGCAAGGAAGAATGGCACTGGATCCCCAGGTGTGTCCCCAGGTGTGAAAAACTTGTTGCATCATTCCCAAGAAGACTCATGGCTATACCAGCTCAAAAGGGTGCTTCTACTCAATGCTGAGCAAAGGGTCTGAATACTAATGACCATGTGATATTTCATTTTTTCTTTCTTAATAAATTTGCAAAAATTTCTACATTTCTGTTTTTTTTTCAGTCAAGATGGCGTGCAGAGTGTACATTAATGAGAAAAAAATGACCTTTTTTGAATTTACCAAATGACTGCAATGAAACAAAGAGTGAAAAATTTAAAGCGGTCTGAATACTTTACGTAGCCACTGTATAAAGGCAAATTTTTAACTTAAAAAAACCCACTATTTACCAGCAAATGCAGGTAAATAATGCTGCCCGGGCATCCTTACTGAAAGCGTGGCTGCTTGGAGAAATTGAACCTCTTTCTTTCTGGGAGTCTCCAGCTTTCAGTCATAGGGGTGTGCACAAAGCTGCTACTGCTCACAAGCATCAATCTATACCATGAGCAGCAGCTGTAAGCTCGCCCTGTTACTATGACAGTTCGCTGTGTACAGATGAGCTGCACAGTTGGCTGTCAAAGTGCTGGTGGGGAGTGATTACAGCCACCGCTCATGTATAGTCACTCAGTACACAGCCCCATGACTGAAAGCTGGTGACTCCCTAAAGGAAAGTTCATATTCTTCCGGTAGCCACACTTTTAGTTTGGAGCAAGGACCGCATTATAGCGCTATTAACCTGAAGATAAACCCTGCATCTGCAGGTAAGTAACATTTTATGAAGTAACATACCTTTAAGTATACACATATGCATAAAATTGTTGGTACCCTTCTGCTAAAGTAAGGAAAACCCACAATCGTCACTGAAAAAAACTGTAGCTGACAAAAGTCATTTTCAGTGTAAAGGTCCTGAAAAATGGAAATAAGACCTTGCTTTTCAATTCTGGTTCAACAAAATAAAATAATGAAAATGGCCTGGACAAAAATTATGGCACCCCCTAGAAAAGTTTGAAAATAATTTGACCCTGTCGATATGTTAAACTAAGGTGTGTCCTGTACTTAGCATCATGGGTGTCTACAAACTTGTAATCAGTCAGTTTGCCTATTTAAATGAAATCTGCCAGCTGGTTTTGCTATGTAATCTGACAACAGCATGAGGTAGTGACAGAGACCCTGTTTCCAGTGATGTATTACTTATTTTACTGAGTGCAGCAAACTGGAGTAGCGAGCACTTGCGCTCTACACTAATGACGACATATTCAATATGTTATCAAATTCTGTGATGTACCTGTGGGTTCAAAATGCTCACTATACCCCTGGATAAAATCCTTGTGGGGTTTGGTTTCCAAAATGTGGTCTCTTGTGGGGGTTTACACTATTTAGGCACATCAGGGGGTCTCCAAATGTGACATGGTGCCGGCCTTCGATTCCAGCCAATTTTGCATTCAAAAAGTCAAACCGTGCTCCCTCCCTTCTAAGCCCTGCCATGTGCCCAAACAGTGGATTTCCCCCACTTTTGATGTATCGGCATGTCCAGGAGAAATTGCACAACAAATTTTGGGGTCCATTTTTTCCTGTCGCCATTGTGAAAAAAAAAAGTTTGGGTCTAAAGTAAATGTTTTGTAAAAAAAAGTTAAATATTCATTTTTTCCTTCCACATTGCTTTTGTTCTTGTGAAGCACCTGAAGGGTTAATAAACTTCTTGAATGTGGTTTAGAGTGCCATAAGGGGTGCAGTTTTTAGAATGGTGTCATTCTTGGGTACATTCTGTCGTATTGACCCCTCAAAGTCACTTGAAATGTGAGGTGGTCCCTAAAAAAATGGTTTGTAAATTTTGTTGGAAAAATGAGAAATCGCTGGTCAACTTTTACCCCTTATAACGTCCTAACAGAAAAAAATTTTTGCCAAAATTGTGCTGATGTAAAGTTGACATGTGGGAAAAGTTATTTATTAACTATTTTGTGTGACATAACTCTGATTTAAGGGCACAAAACTTAAAAGTTTGAAAATTGCTAAATTTTCAAAATTTTTGCCAAATTTCCATTTTTTTCAGAAATAAACACAAGTCATATCGAATAAATTTTACCACTAACATGAAGTACAATATGTCACAAAAAACAGTCTCAGAATCAGTGGGATCCACTGAAGCGTTCCAGAGTTATAACCTCATAAAGTGACAGTGGTCAGAATTGTAAAAATTGGCTTGTTCATTAACCCCTTCACCCCGAAGCCTGTTTGACCATGCCAATGTTTACAATTATGACCACTGTCAATTTATGAGGTCATAACTTTAGAACACTTCAACGGATCCCAGTGATTCTGAGGCTGTTTTCTCGTGAAATATTGTACTTTGTGATAGTGGTAACATTTATTTTATATGACTTGCGTTTTTTTGTGAAAAAAACATAAATTTGGCAAAAATTTTGAAAATTTCACAATTTTCAAAATTTAATTTTTATGCACTTAAATCTGAGAGTCATATCGCACAAAATAGTTAATAAATAACATTTCCCACATGTCTGGAAAGTTCTAAGGGTTAAAATTTGACCAGCGGATTTCTCATTTTTACAACAAAATTTGCAAAGCCATTTTTTAGTGACAACCTCATATTTCAAGTGACTTTTAGGGGCATATATGACAGAAAATACCCAAAAATGACATCAATCTAAAAAAACCTGCACCCCTCAAGCTATTCAAAACCACATTCAAGAAGTTTATTAACCCTTCAGGTGCTTCACAGGAGTTTTTGGAATGTGGAAGAAAAAAATAAACATTTACTTTTCTTTCACAAAAATTTTGCTTTAGACCTATTTTTTTTACTTTCACAAGGGTAACAGGAGAAAATGAACCATACATTTTGTTGTACAATTTCTCCTGAGTATGCCGATACCCCATATGTGGGGGAAATCTACTGTGGGCGCATAGCAGGGCTCGGAAGGGATGGAGCACGATTTCACTTTTTGAATGTAAAATTTGCTGCCATAATTAGCAGATCTCATGTCATGTTTGGAGAGCCCCTGATGTGCCCAAACAGTGGAAAACTCTGACAAGTAATACTATTTTGGAAACTAGACCCCTTAGGGAACTTATCTAGATGTGTTCTGAGCACCTTGAACCCCCAGGTGTTTCAATGAAGTTTATAACATTAAGCCATGAAAATAAAAAAAAAAAAAATCACATTTTTCACACATAAATCTATTTTAGCGCCAAATTTTGCATTTTCCTAAGGGTAACAAGAGAAATTGCACCATGCAATTTGTTGTGCAATTTCTCCTGAGTACACCGGTACCCCATATGTGGGGGAATACTACTGTTTGGGTGCACGGCAGGGCTTGGAAGGGAAAGAGTGCCATTTGACTTTTTGAATGCAAAATTTGATGGAATAATTAGCAGATGCCATGTTGCATTTGGAGAGCCCCTGATGTGCCTAAATAGTGGAAACTCCCTACAAATATCAACATTTTGGAAACTAGAGCCCTTTGAGGACCATGAACCCCCAGGTGCTTCACAGAAGTTTGTAACGTCAAGCCGTGAAGAAAAAAAAAAAAAACATTTTTCCCACAAAAAACTTTTTTAGCTACAAATTTTGTATTTTCACAAGGACAAAAGGAGAAAATAGACCCCAAAGCTTGTTGTGCAATTTCTCCTAATTTCACCAATACCCCATATGTGGTTGAAAACTACTTTTGAGGCACAGTGCAAAGCTCAGAAAGGAAGTAGCACCATATTACAGTGCAGATTTTGCTGCGCTTGTTTGAGAGTGCCATGTTATATTGGCAGAGCCCCGTGGTGCCAGAACAGCAGAATCCCCCATAAGTGAGCCCAATTTTCCAATTAAACCTCACAATGAATTCATCTATGGGTCCAGTGATTATATTGACACCACAGGTATGTCACAGACTTTTATATTATTGGCAGTGAAGAAAAAATAATTTACATTTTTAACACCAAGATTGTGTGTTAGCCCCAAGTTTTACATTTTTTCTCTGTGAAATGGGTAAAAATGGCACAATTTCTGCTGAATGTAGAAATACCCCATATGTGACTGTACAGTACTACTTAGCCATTTGTAGTGACTCGGAAGGGATGGAATGCTATTTGCCTCCTGGAGTGCAGATTTTCCTAGACTAGTTGCAGATTCCATATAAAGAGCCCATAAGTGGTAGAAAAGCAGAATTCCTCCTCGAGTGACCCCACTTTGGAAATTATTACCCTTTGGGAATTTATCTACAGATGTAGTTACGATTTTGACTCCATGGTTGTTTTCCAGAAACAGGCAGCAGTGGATGTTTCTGAGTGAAAATTGCCATTGTAGTGACCAGTACGTTACAGTCACTAGTATATTATGCTCAACCCGTGCTTCTGGAGACATGCACATGTAAATTAGGCAGGCTATCAGCACTACAGAAATGCAAACATGTGGGGGCTAAATGTTGTTCAGGCACACTTGAGCTCAGAAGGGAGGGGGCATTTGGATTTGGGAGCAGAAAATTTGCTGAATTTCTTTTGGGGAGCGAGGAGCCATTTAGCTTTTCCAGAGCATTTGAGCTACCAGCAACGTGAAAACCCCTATATTTCCATTAACAGATGAAGGACCTCTGTGGGGACTTGCTTTTTTGGAGGATTGAGTTGAAGCTTTTATTCGGAACATTTTACATAACGTTTGGGATCACTTTTATCTAGCACTCTACGCTGACCACTTACTTTGGGGTTTCCATCTAAATCTCCGAGTGACGAGATTCAGATTAAAACTTGAGGGATACAATCACTATAATGAGGCAGCAGATTTACTCAGGACTCTGTCTGGCCCCTGTTCAGTGGTGTCCTTTTGAGAAGTGCACAACACTGCAATTCTAAAAAGACGGACAATGCTGGATCACAGGTCCTATCGCGTCCACAGTGACTCCATCGGCCTCACTATAGGGAATTTTTCACCGGGGGTTCGGTCTGAATCATGTATTTCAAAGATTTACACGGAAACCCGGTGTAAGCGCTCAGTGCAGAGCACAGGATAAATGTGCGCCAAGCCTTACTGCGATCTTTGGGAGGCAGAATGAAAAAATCAACAGTAGGTGAAGAATTGTTTTTATTTATTTTTTATGCCATTCCTCAGGTGGTATAAGTGATTAGGCGACTTTATTTTTTGGGTCTGTGAGATTACAGCGATACCAGATTTATATCAGGTTTTTATGATTGGCTCCTGTCACACACTAAAAGACACTTTTTATTGCAAAAGCTAGTTTTTGCATCACCATATTTTGAGAGCTATAATATTTAAAAAATTTCGGCCGACAGAGTCATGTTAGGGCTTGTTTTTTGCGGGACGAGCTGACGTTTTTTGACGTTTTTTGAACGCTTTCTGATTTTTGGGAGACAGAATGTACAAAAACAAGCAATTTAGGAATTGCTTTTTTTTTTAATACCATTCTGCATGTGGTAAAATTGGTAAGACAGCTTTTTCTTTGGGTCAGTACGATTACAGCGATACCTCATTATATTTATATAGCCTCCAGTTCCTGGGCTGTCTAGCATGAACCATACGCTTGAGATCTCCCAAGAGTGGCTCAATGATGTTGAGACTGAGATGCCCACTCCAGAACCTTCACGTTGCTCTGCTGTAGCCATGACAGGTCGACTTAGCCTTGTGTTTTGGATCGTTGTCATGCTAGAACGTCCAAGTACGTCCCATGCGCAGCGTCCGAGCTGATGATTGCAAATTTGAATCCAGCATTTTCTGTTAACATGTTGCATTCATCTTTCCTTCAACTTTGACCAAGTTTCCTGTGCTTTTGTAGCTGACATATCTCACACCTCAGACCATGAGTCTGGACAAACTGAGCATCCACCAGACTGACTTCAGCACCACTGTTCACAAGCACCGACATATTATACTCTGACAGACATTGCGCCCAACTCCTCTCAGTGTGACCATGCACCTCCATCTCATACCATGCTTACATCGCCACAATGGTGATCGTTAAGCAACCGTGTGTGCTCGGCGTGTGACGTCATCCTGAGGCACGCACGCCCACCGCCTCGCCATTCCCCGTCCGACAAGTCAGAAAGGGGGAGGAGCCAGAGACGCCCAGGGTGACGCGACCGCAGCATGGCGCACCACACAGTGAAAACACACCGTCGGCCACCCAGCCACACCCCATCCGACGTGTCACGGACAGGGGAGCCGCATGAGCTGATCCAACGGACATATCTCCACCATGTGTGCCCTAGTGTGAACAGGTGCTGACACAGCGGTGCCAGAGAGGGAATGAACAGGGTTGGACACCACATATAAAAGCCCACAATAACAACATTGCAGATTAACCCTAATATATACCAGTGTAAACATACAATATCAATACCAAGTGAAAACATACATGACATAATACAAGACAGATCATACACATTAATAATTGTGGAACCCATAGATTTAGGTATAAATACCCAAAATGTGGATGTGATAACCAGGTCCCGGGTCTTGTGAGAAACCATATGTATCACCCATTGTTCAGCAAATATATATTAGGTAGAACAGTAAGTATAGCTTAAGTATAGCACACTAGCAGCAGAGCAAGCGAGCTCCTGTAAGGCATATTGTGCCAATTCAGGCTAGGTGTCCAGTTTACAGGCCCAATAGTCAAAGGGGAATGACCTGTGAGGGAGAAAATCGATATGGGAGGATAAGTAGTTTGTAACCATAGTTGACAACTGCTGTCTCCTGTCACTTTCAATCGATGCAGTATTACCAGTCGTGTGAGCAGTACTTGAAAAATCAGTCCACAACATGGTCATGAAACCCCTGTGTCCAACGCCACTTCGGATGTGTGCACCATGAACAACTCTTCCATGTTGCCCCCTACGGCTCGTGTGAGAACCATCACCGTTGCTGTGTGCTGGGATGCCTCAAACAAACGGTTTACCAGAGTTGCTTGTTTGTTAGCCAATATTAACTCTAGGTTCTCCTGTGGCATGATGTTTTGGAATTTGCCTTTATAGCGTGGATCCAGGATGCTGGCCAACCAGTAGTCGTCATCGTTCATAATTTTGGCAATGCGGGGGACCCTTTTTAGGATCTGCAAGGCATAATCACACATGTGGGCCAATGTTCCAGGTGTTAATGATGCACTGCGAGTGCTGGGTGGAGGAGCACTTTATGGCAAATCAACATCCCTCCAGTCACGCACAAACCCTGTACCTGACCTTGCCACGCCAACATTTTCTCTTGCCCCCTGAGAAGCATCCTCCTCTCTTAAATAATCATCCTCATCATCCTCCTCCTCTTCCTCCACCTCATCCAGGAGAGTTCCCTGAGCAAACAATGGCTGACTGTCATCAAGGCTTCCGTCCTCCTCTTCCTCTTCCTCCTCGGTTGCAGACGCCTGCTCCTTAATGTGCGTCAAAGTTTGCATGAGCAGATGCATAAGTGGGATGCTCATGCTTATGATGGTGTCGTCTGCGCTTACCAGCCATGTGCATTCCTCAAAACACTGAAGGACTTTACAGAGGTCTTTCAGATTCGACCACTGCACACCTGACAACTCCATGTCTGCCCTCGAACTGCCTGCCAGTGTATCCTCCCACAAATGCATTACAGCCTGCCTCTGTTCACACAGCCTCTCAACCATGTGCAGGGTGGAGTTTCACCTTGTTGCAACGTCGATAATTAGGCGCTGCTTGGGAAGGTGGAGCAATCACTGCAGCTTCTGCATACGACTGGAGTGTACGGGCGACCGGCGGATGTGCGAGTACAGTCTTCGCACCTTATGGAGCAGGGCTGTTAACTCTGGATAATTATTGAGGAAGCACTCCACCACCAGGTTCAAGGTGTGAGCCAGGCAAGGTGTTATGAATGAGTCACCGGAGGAGGAGAAAACAAAAATACAAGCTAAGTCCAGAAAACCGGAGAGGTTGGTAGCTATCGGATTGCAGACCCCTGATCCTATTCACCACAACTAACAGTAGCCGTGGGGGGTTCCTACGGTGCCCTAGACCCCTCGTCACAGCCGGAGAACTATAGTCATGGCCAAAAGTTTAGAGAATGACACAAATATTAATTTTTACAAAGTCTACTGCTTCATTTTTTCTAATGGCAATTTGCATATACTCCAGAATGTTATAAAGAGTGATCAGCTTAACAGCAATTACTTGCAAAGTCAATATTTGCCTAGAAAATTAACTTTATCCCCCAAAACACATTTCAACATCATTGCAGCCCTGCCTTAAAAGGACCAGCTAACATCGTTTCAGTGATTGCTCCATTATCACAGGTGTGGGTGTTGATGAGGACAGGGCTGGAGATCAATCTGTCATGATTAAGTAAAGGTACTGTCACACTTAGCGATGTACCAGCGATCCCGACCAGCGATATGACGCGGTCAGGATCGCTGGTACATCGCTAAGTGGTCGCTAGTGAGCTGCCACACAGGCAGATCTCACCAGCGACATCGCTGGGGACGGGGGTCGCTACTTACCTGTCACACCAGGCGATCCTGCGTCCTCCCGCCCGGCTCCACGCGTCGCTCGTCCTCACAGCAGGAAGCGCCACAGGAAGCTGACAACGAGAAACAGTCCAGCCTGTTCTCGTGCGATCAGCGATAACCAGCGGGGGAGCCGGTCGGAGGTAAGTATCACACATAGCGATATCGCTAGCAATATCGCTATAACGTCACTAGTTATAGCGATATTGCTAGCGATATCTCTTAGTGTGACATGCCCTTAAGAATGACACCACTGGAAACTTTAAAAGAAGGCTGGTGCTTGGCATCATTGTTTCTCTTCTGTTAACCATGGTTATCTCTAAAGAAACACGTGCAGTCATCATTGCACTGCACAAAAATGGCCTAACAGGGAAGAGTATCGCAGCTAGAAAGATTGCACCTCAGTCAACAATCTATCGCATCATCAAGAACTTCAAAGAGAGAGGTTCCCTTGTTGCCAAAAAGGCTCCAGGGTGCCCAAGAAAGACCAGCAAGCGCCAGGACCGTCTCTTAAAAGTGTTTCAGCTGCGGGATTGGGCTACCAGCAGTGCAGAGCTTGCTCAGGAATGGCAGCAGGCAGGTGTGAGTCTATCTGCACGCACTGTGAGGCGGAGACTCTTGGAGCAAGGCCTGGTCTCAAGGAGGGCAGCAAAGAAGCCACTTCTCTCCAGAAAAAACATCATGGACAGACTGATATTCTGCAAGAGGTACAGGGAGTGGACTGCTGAGGACTGGGGTAAAGTCATTTTCTCTGATGAATCCCCTTTTCGATTGTTTGGTACATCTGGCAAACGGCTTATTCGGAGAAGACCAGGTGAGCGCTACCACCAGTCTTGTCTCATGCCAACTGTCAAGCATCCTGAAACCATTCATGTGTGGGGTTGCTTCTCAGCCAAGGGAATGGGCTCTCTCTCAGTCTTGCCTAAAAACACAGCCATGAATATAGAATGGTACCAGAATGTCCTCCAAGAGCAACTTCTCCCAACCGTCCAAGAGCAGTTTGGCGATCAACAATGCCTTTTTCAACATGATGGAGCACCTTGCCATAAAGCAAAGGTGATAACTAAATGGCTCAGGGAACAAAACAGAGATTTTGGGACCATGGCCTGGAAACTCCCCAGATCTTAATCCCATTAATAATAATAATAATAATAATAATTTTTATTTATATAGCGCCAACATATTCCGCAGCACTTTACAATTAAGCGGGGACATGTACAGACAATAAATTCAATACAAGTTAAGACAATTCAAACAATGACATTAGGAGTGAGGTCCCTGCTCGCAAGCTTACAATCTACAAGGAAATGGGGGGACACAGTAGGTGAGAAATGCTTGTTAATTCAGGTCTGGCAATTATAATAGGGATTTTCATATAAAGCTGCATGATCCGGTCATCAGCCCGTGTGTTTAAGCGCAATAGACAAGTATCAAGTGCAGTTATCATGTGCATGAAGGGTGTGGAGACAGATGAATAGTAGGGTGCAGATTCAGAATAATATTTGGAAGGAGGGAACAGGGCAAAGTTAGCTTGCTGAGTAGTTGATGTGATAGGCTTCTTTGAAGAGATGGGTTTTCAAAGCGCGCTTGAATAGGTCAGGGCTAGGTTTCAGTCTGATCGTCTGGGGAAGTGCATTCCAGAGAGCTGGAGCAGCACGAGAGAAGTCTTGGAGACGGAGGTGCGAGGTTCGGATTACGGGGGATGTTAGTCTTAGGTCATTTGTAGAACGGAGGGCACGTGTAGGGCGATAGACAGAGATGAGAGAGGAGATATAAGGCGGTGCAGAACAGTGGAGAGCTTTGTGGGTGAGAGAGATGAGTTTATACTGGACCCTGTAGCGAATAGGTAGCCAGTGTAATGACTGGCACAAGATGGAGGCATCGGTGAAGCGGCTGGACAGAAATATGACCCTGGCTGCCGCATTCAAGATGGATTGGAGAGGAGAAAGTTTGGTAAGAGGGAGACCGATCAGAAGAGAGTTGCAGTAGTCCAGACGAGAATGAATAAGAGCGACAGTAAGAGTCTTAGCAGTTTCAAAGGTGAGAAAAGGTCGGATTCTGGAGATGTTTTTAAGATGCAGGTGACAAGAGCGACTGAGTGATCGGATGTACGGAGTAAAGGAAAGTTCAGTGTCGAATATGACCCCAAGACAGCGGGCATGCTGCTTGGGAGTTATGGTTGAACCCTCCAGGGTTATTTCGATGTTAGGTAGAGTGAGGTTAGTAGAGGGGAGAAACACAAGAAGTTCAGTTTTAGAGAGATTTAGTTTCAGATAGAGGGAGGACATGATGCTAGAGACAGCAGACAGACAATCCTTGGTATTTTGAATTAGGGTAGGGGTGATGTCAGGGGAAGAAGTGTATAATTGGGTGTCATCAGCATAGAGATGATACTGGAACCCAAATCTGCTGATTGTTTGTCCAATAGGGGCAGTGTATAAAGAGAAGAGGAGGGGGCCTAGGACTGAGCCCTGCGGGACCCCGATAGTAAGGGGACGAGAAGAGGAAGAGGAGCCGGAAAAAGATACAGTGAAGGAGCGGTCAGAGAGGTAGGAGGAGAACCAGGAGAGGGCTGTGTCCTTGAGGCCTATAGAGCGGAGCATAGTGAGGAGGAGCTGGTGATCCACAGTGTCAAATGCGGCAGAGAGATCCAGGAGAATCAGCAGGGAGCAATGACCTTTCGATTTAGCTGTTATTAAATCATTAGAGACTTTAGTGAGGGCAGTTTCAGTAGAGTGTAAAGAGCGGAAACCAGATTGTAAGGGGTCGAGAAGAGAGTTATCCGAGAGATAGCGGATTAGACGGGAGTGGACCAGGCGTTCCAGGAGTTTAGAGATGAAGGGAAGGTTAGAGACAGGTCTGTAGTTAGCAGTGCAGTTCTGGTCCAGGGATGGCTTTTTAAGTAAAGGGGTTATGATGGCATGTTTAAATGAGGAGGGAAATATACCTGAAGAAAGAGAGAGGTTAAATATTTTAGTCAGGTGAGTGGTGACCACTGGTGAGAGAGACTGCAGGAGCTGTGAAGGAATAGGGTCACTGTTGCAGGTTGTAGGCCGAGCAGAAGCGAGGAGCTTGGAAACTTCTTCTTCTGAAACAGGCTCAAAGATGTCTAGTGAGCTTGAGGTGCGGCAGGGAAGGGGATCCAGGCACTGAGGAGATAGGGCTGAGATATCCTGATGGATGTGGTTGATTTTTTCTAGGAAATAAGTGGCCAGATCCTCACCGCTGAGGTTGGTGATGGGGGCCTGTACTTTAGGTTTCAGGAGGGAGTTTAAGGTTTCAAAAAGTCGTCTTGGGTTGTTGGATAGTGAGGTGATGAGGGTGGTGAAGTAGGATTGTTTGGCCAGATGAAGGGCAGAGTTATAGGTTTTGAGCATGAACTTATAGTGGATGAAGTCTTCTGCTAAGAGAGATTTTCTCCACTGCCGCTCTGCACACCTCGAGCAGCGCTGAAGAGAGCGTGTTTGCGTTGTGTGCCAGGGCTGCTTTTGTCTGTGTCGGGTCTTTCTGCGTATAGAAGGTGCTGCTTCATCTAGGGCATTCTTCAGTGTATTATTGAAGTGTGACAATGCTATGTCTGGACAGGAGAGGGTGGAGATGGGGGCTAAAGATGTGTGGAGATTGTCCCTAAGCTGTTGGGTATTAATGGTACGTGTATTCCGATAAGTGTGGTAAGTGGGGGTGTCACGGGTGAGGAGACAATTCTTGACAGAGAAGGAAAGAAGGTTGTGGTCCGAGAGCGGGAGAGGTGAATTAGTAAAGTTGTGCAGCGAGCCGGGACGGGAGAAAACCAGGTCCAGAGTATTCCCGTTCTCATGTGTAGGAGAATTAGTAAACTGTGAGAGGCCGAATGAAGAAGTTAGAGAAAGAAGATGAGAGGCAGACTGGGAGAGCGGATCATTGATGGGGATGTTAAAGTCTCCCATGATGAGGGTGGGGATGTCACAGGACAGAAAGTGAGTAAGCCAGGTGGTGAAGTGGTCTAGAAACTGGCGGGAGGAGCCTGGAGGGCGATAAACGACTGCCACTCGTAAGGAGAAGGGCTTAAAGAGTCTGACGGCGTGGACTTCAAAGGAAGGAAATGTAAGTGATGGAACCGGGGGGATGACCTGGAAAGCACATTGTGATGAAAGGAGCAAACCAACACCTCCACCCTGTCTGTTCTCAGGTCTGGGGGTATGTGAAAATTTCAGCCCACCAAACGAGAGAGCGGCAGCAGCGGTGGTGTCTGAATGCTGGATCCAGGTTTCTGTAATAGCCAGAAGGTTAAGGGAATTAGAGAGAAAAAGATCGTGAATGTAAGTCAGTTTGTTACACACAGACCGTGCATTCCAGAGAGCACATTGGAAAGTGAGAGGAGAAGGCATGCACTGAATGTTAATAAGATTAGCAGGGTTTCTATATGCAGCTGGAGGAGAGTAATGTATGCTGGTGGAGGGAGGCCCAGGGTTGGGGGAGATGTCACCTGCAACTATTAAAAGGAGAAAAAACAGAAAAAGCAGGTGGTGGGATGATTTGTATGAACGTTTTGAGTGCTGCATGGAGGTTTTGGATGGTTTGGTGTGGGTAAGAAATGTCAATAGAGCCTCAGAGTTAAACATGGGAGAGGGGAAAAGGGAGGGGTGGATATGCAGAGAGTGCACAGAATGTGTAAAAGGGCAGGCGAGTTGTTAAAAAGCAGAAGTGAAGACAAATAAGCAGCAGGTTGATATGATCAATGCATATTTAGTACAACTGACCAAGAAGCAAGCGTGCATGAAAAACTTATGCACCTTACCCGTCTCCTGCCCTGTCCAACTGCATTGTCTAACTGCAAAACACTTTATCCTGTTGCACTTAATCTGTTGCACGCGTAAGCCCGCACGCGTGCTATCCCAGCCAGAGCTAAATATATATGAAATGAAATGTCTGCTAGCTTCAGCCACCAAAAGGCCACAATCAGTAATTAACCAATTAGCACAAGGCCAGAGCAGGCATTACTATGCAGGGTAAATAACTAACGCTGGACAAGGCCATCAAACTGAGAAAGGGAAAAAAAACAAAAAAACACACCTTTCTACACTTCAAAGCAGAAACCAAATAGATAAAAAATAAAGACCCACCACAGGAGTGATGGAATGAAATACCATAAAAATATCTGGCACTATATGATGCAGTTCACACTTGTCAGACAGCACACATGGATGATGGAATGAAATACCACAGGAGTGATGGAATGAAATACCATAAAAATATCTGGCACTATATGATGCAGTTCACACTTGTCAGACAGCACACATGGATGATGGAATGAAATACCACAGGAGTGATGGAATGAAATACCATAAAAATATCTGGCACTATATGATGCAGTTCACACTTGTCAGACAGCACACATGGATGATGGAATGAAATACCATAAAAATATCTGGCACTATATGATGCAGTTCACACTTGTCAGACAGCACACATGGATGATGGAATGAAATACCTGTGTGAAGAAGAGAAGAGAGGAACATCAGCTTCAATGCATTGTCTAACTGCAAAACACTTTATCCTGTTGCACTTAATCTGTTGCACGCGTAAGCCCGCACGCGTGCTATCCCAGCCAGAGCTAAATATATATGAAATGAAATGTCTGCTAGCTTCAGCCACCAAAAGGCCACAATCAGTAATTAACCAATTAGCACAAGGCCAGAGCAGGCATTACTATGCAGGGTAAATAACTAACGCTGGACAAGGCCATCAAACTGAGAAAGGGAAAAAAAACAAAAAAACACACCTTTCTACACTTCAAAGCAGAAACCAAATAGATAAAAAATAAAGACCCACCACAGGAGTGATGGAATGAAATACCATAAAAATATCTGGCACTATATGATGCAGTTCACACTTGTCAGACAGCACACATGGATGATGGAATGAAATACCACAGGAGTGATGGAATGAAATACCATAAAAATATCTGGCACTATATGATGCAGTTCACACTTGTCAGACAGCACACATGGATGATGGAATGAAATACCACAGGAGTGATGGAATGAAATACCATAAAAATATCTGGCACTATATGATGCAGTTCACACTTGTCAGACAGCACACATGGATGATGGAATGAAATACCACAGGAGTGATGGAATGAAATACCATAAAAATATCTGGCACTATATGATGCAGTTCACACTTGTCAGACAGCACACATGGATGATGGAATGAAATACCATAAAAATATCTGGCACTATATGATGCAGTTCACACTTGTCAGACAGCACACATGGATGATGGAATGAAATACCTGTGTGAAGAAGAGAAGAGAGGAACATCAGCTTCAATGCATTGTCTAACTGCAAAACACTTTATCCTGTTGCACTTAATCTGTTGCACGCGTAAGCCCGCACGCGTGCTATCCCAGCCAGAGCTAAATATATATGAAATGAAATGTCTGCTAGCTTCAGCCACCAAAAGGCCACAATCAGTAATTAACCAATTAGCACAAGGCCAGAGCAGGCATTACTATGCAGGGTAAATAACTAACGCTGGACAAGGCCATCAAACTGAGAAAGGGAAAAAAAACAAAAAAACACACCTTTCTACACTTCAAAGCAGAAACCAAATAGATAAAAAATAAAGACCCACCACAGGAGTGATGGAATGAAATACCATAAAAATATCTGGCACTATATGATGCAGTTCACACTTGTCAGACAGCACACATGGATGATGGAATGAAATACCACAGGAGTGATGGAATGAAATACCATAAAAATATCTGGCACTATATGATGCAGTTCACACTTGTCAGACAGCACACATGGATGATGGAATGAAATACCACAGGAGTGATGGAATGAAATACCATAAAAATATCTGGCACTATATGATGCAGTTCACACTTGTCAGACAGCACACATGGATGATGGAATGAAATACCATAAAAATATCTGGCACTATATGATGCAGTTCACACTTGTCAGACAGCACACATGGATGATGGAATGAAATACCTGTGTGAAGAAGAGAAGAGAGGAACATCAGCTTCAATGCATTGTCTAACTGCAAAACACTTTATCCTGTTGCACTTAATCTGTTGCACGCGTAAGCCCGCACGCGTGCTATCCCAGCCAGAGCTAAATATATATGAAATGAAATGTCTGCTAGCTTCAGCCACCAAAAGGCCACAATCAGTAATTAACCAATTAGCACAAGGCCAGAGCAGGCATTACTATGCAGGGTAAATAACTAACGCTGGACAAGGCCATCAAACTGAGAAAGGGAAAAAAAACAAAAAAACACACCTTTCTACACTTCAAAGCAGAAACCAAATAGATAAAAAATAAAGACCCACCACAGGAGTGATGGAATGAAATACCATAAAAATATCTGGCACTATATGATGCAGTTCACACTTGTCAGACAGCACACATGGATGATGGAATGAAATACCACAGGAGTGATGGAATGAAATACCATAAAAATATCTGGCACTATATGATGCAGTTCACACTTGTCAGACAGCACACATGGATGATGGAATGAAATACCACAGGAGTGATGGAATGAAATACCATAAAAATATCTGGCACTATATGATGCAGTTCACACTTGTCAGACAGCACACATGGATGATGGAATGAAATACCACAGGAGTGATGGAATGAAATACCATAAAAATATCTGGCACTATATGATGCAGTTCACACTTGTCAGACAGCACACATGGATGATGGAATGAAATACCACAGGAGTGATGGAATGAAATACCATAAAAATATCTGGCACTATATGATGCAGTTCACACTTGTCAGACAGCACACATGGATGATGGAATGAAATACCACAGGAGTGATGGAATGAAATACCATAAAAATATCTGGCACTATATGATGCAGTTCACACTTGTCAGACAGCACACATGGATGATGGAATGAAATACCATAAAAATATCTGGCACTATATGATGCAGTTCACACTTGTAAGACAGCACACATGGATGATGGAATGAAATACCTGTGTGAAGAAGAGAAGAGAGGAACATCAGCTTCAATGCATTGTCTAACTGCAAAACACTTTATCCTGTTGCACTTAATCTGTTGCACGCGTAAGCCCGCACGCGTGCTATCCCAGCCAGAGCTAAATATATATGAAATGAAATGTCTGCTAGCTTCAGCCACCAAAAGGCCACAATCAGTAATTAACCAATTAGCACAAGGCCAGAGCAGGCATTACTATGCAGGGTAAATAACTAACGCTGGACAAGGCCATCAAACTGAGAAAGGGAAAAAAAACAAAAAAACACACCTTTCTACACTTCAAAGCAGAAACCAAATAGATAAAAAATAAAGACCCACCACAGGAGTGATGGAATGAAATACCATAAAAATATCTGGCACTATATGATGCAGTTCACACTTGTCAGACAGCACACATGGATGATGGAATGAAATACCACAGGAGTGATGGAATGAAATACCATAAAAATATCTGGCACTATATGATGCAGTTCACACTTGTCAGACAGCACACATGGATGATGGAATGAAATACCACAGGAGTGATGGAATGAAATACCATAAAAATATCTGGCACTATATGATGCAGTTCACACTTGTCAGACAGCACACATGGATGATGGAATGAAATACCACAGGAGTGATGGAATGAAATACCATAAAAATATCTGGCACTATATGATGCAGTTCACACTTGTCAGACAGCACACATGGATGATGGAATGAAATACCACAGGAGTGATGGAATGAAATACCATAAAAATATCTGGCACTATATGATGCAGTTCACACTTGTCAGACAGCACACATGGATGATGGAATGAAATACCACAGGAGTGATGGAATGAAATACCATAAAAATATCTGGCACTATATGATGCAGTTCACACTTGTCAGACAGCACACATGGATGATGGAATGAAATACCATAAAAATATCTGGCACTATATGATGCAGTTCACACTTGTCAGACAGCACACATGGATGATGGAATGAAATACCTGTGTGAAGAAGAGAAGAGAGGAACATCAGCTTCAATGCATTGTCTAACTGCAAAACACTTTATCCTGTTGCACTTAATCTGTTGCACGCGTAAGCCCGCACGCGTGCTATCCCAGCCAGAGCTAAATATATATGAAATGAAATGTCTGCTAGCTTCAGCCACCAAAAGGCCACAATCAGTAATTAACCAATTAGCACAAGGCCAGAGCAGGCATTACTATGCAGGGTAAATAACTAACGCTGGACAAGGCCATCAAACTGAGAAAGGGAAAAAAAACAAAAAAACACACCTTTCTACACTTCAAAGCAGAAACCAAATAGATAAAAAATAAAGACCCACCACAGGAGTGATGGAATGAAATACCATAAAAATATCTGGCACTATATGATGCAGTTCACACTTGTCAGACAGCACACATGGATGATGGAATGAAATACCACAGGAGTGATGGAATGAAATACCATAAAAATATCTGGCACTATATGATGCAGTTCACACTTGTCAGACAGCACACATGGATGATGGAATGAAATACCATAAAAATATCTGGCACTATATGATGCAGTTCACACTTGTCAGACAGCACACATGGATGATGGAATGAAATACCTGTGTGAAGAAGAGAAGAGAGGAACATCAGCTTCAATGCATTGTCTAACTGCAAAACACTTTATCCTGTTGCACTTAATCTGTTGCACGCGTGCTATCCCAGCCAGAGCTAAATATATATGAAATGAAATGTCTGCTAGCTTCAGCCACCAAAAGGCCACAATCAGTAATTAACCAATTAGCACAAGGCCAGAGCAGGCATTACTATGCAGGGTAAATAACTAACGCTGGACAAGGCCATCAAACTGAGAAAGGGAAAAAAAACAAAAAAACACACCTTTCTACACTTCAAAGCAGAAACCAAATAGATAAAAAATAAAGACCCACCACAGGAGTGATGGAATGAAATACCATAAAAATATCTGGCACTATATGATGCAGTTCACACTTGTCAGACAGCACACATGGATGATGGAATGAAATACCACAGGAGTGATGGAATGAAATACCATAAAAATATCTGGCACTATATGATGCAGTTCACACTTGTCAGACAGCACACATGGATGATGGAATGAAATACCATAAAAATATCTGGCACTATATGATGCAGTTCACACTTGTCAGACAGCACACATGGATGATGGAATGAAATACCTGTGTGAAGAAGAGAAGAGAGGAACATCAGCTTCAATGCATTGTCTAACTGCAAAACACTTTATCCTGTTGCACTTAATCTGTTGCACGCGTAAGCCCGCACGCGTGCTATCCCAGCCAGAGCTAAATATATATGAAATGAAATGTCTGCTAGCTTCAGCCACCAAAAGGCCACAATCAGTAATTAACCAATTAGCACAAGGCCAGAGCAGGCATTACTATGCAGGGTAAATAACTAACGCTGGACAAGGCCATCAAACTGAGAAAGGGAAAAAAAACAAAAAAACACACCTTTCTACACTTCAAAGCAGAAACCAAATAGATAAAAAATAAAGACCCACCACAGGAGTGATGGAATGAAATACCATAAAAATATCTGGCACTATATGATGCAGTTCACACTTGTCAGACAGCACACATGGATGATGGAATGAAATACCACAGGAGTGATGGAATGAAATACCATAAAAATATCTGGCACTATATGATGCAGTTCACACTTGTCAGACAGCACACATGGATGATGGAATGAAATACCATAAAAATATCTGGCACTATATGATGCAGTTCACACTTGTCAGACAGCACACATGGATGATGGAATGAAATACCATAAAAATATCTGGCACTATATGATGCAGTTCACACTTGTCAGACAGCACACATGGATGATGGAATGAAATACCATAAAAATATCTGGCACTATATGATGCAGTTCACACTTGTCAGACAGCACACATGGATGATGGAATGAAATACCATAAAAATATCTGGCACTATATGATGCAGTTCACACTTGTCAGACAGCACACATGGATGATGGAATGAAATACCATAAAAATATCTGGCACTATATGATGCAGTTTACACTTGTCAGACAGCACACATGGATGATGGAATGAAATACCATAAAAATATCTGGCACTATATGATGCAGTTCACACTTGTCAGACAGCACACATGGATGATGGAATGAAATACCATAAAAATATCTGGCACTATATGATGCAGTTCACACTTGTCAGACAGCACACATGGATGATGGAATGAAATACCATAAAAATATCTGGCACTATATGATGCAGTTCACACTTGTCAGACAGCACACATGGATGATGGAATGAAATACCATAAAAATATCTGGCACTATATGATGCAGTTCACACTTGTCAGACAGCACACATGGATGATGGAATGAAATACCATAAAAATATCTGGCACTATATGATGCAGTTCACACTTGTCAGACAGCACACATGGATGATGGAATGAAATACCTGTGTGAAGAAGAGAAGAGAGGAACATCAGCTTCAATGCATTGTCTAACTGCAAAACACTTTATCCTGTTGCACTTAATCTGTTGCACGCGTAAGCCCGCACGCGTGCTATCCCAGCCAGAGCTAAATATATATCCCATTGAGAACTTGTGGTCAATCATCAAGAGACGGGTGGACAAACAAAAACCTTCAAATTCAGACAAAATAAAAGCATTGATTTTGCAAGAATGGACTGCTATCAGTCAGGATTTGATCCAGAAGTTGATTGAGAGCATGCCAGGGAGATTTGCTGAGGTCCTGAAGAAGAAGGGTCAACACTGCAAATATTGACTTGCTGCATTAACTCATTCTAACTGTCAATATAACCTTTTGTTACAGAAATATAATTGCAATCATATAATGAGTATGTGATAAAAAAATCTGACAAACACATAAAAACCAGAGGGCAGCAGATCATGTGAAAATATAATATTTGTGTCATTCTCTAAACTTTTGGCCATGACTGTACATAAGCCTAAAGAAAGAAAGGGGAAATCTAAACTGCCCCAGAGCAGACCCCAAAAGCAATAGACAGCCCCCAACATGTATTGTCGGTGAAAAGCAGATGAAAACACAGACAGAAAGACAGGCTGAGCAAAC